>NC_061108.1:91814936-91887436 GCF_015104395.2 Macrobrachium nipponense
TGTTGGGATGAAACTTACCGCACAAAAGCCTCCAAAATTACCTATCTTCATTGAAATTATCATACGTTGTGTTTTTCTTAAGTTATATATAAAGGTAAATGAAGCAAAACTTAAGAAAAACACAACGTATGATAATTTCAATGAAGATAGGTAATTTTGGAGCTTTTGTTCGGTAAGTTCATCCCAACACTGTCCGGCCCACCCCAGACCCATGTTCGGAAGCCATTACTTCAAAGTGTAGTCTCTGCCCAAATTTGGCACAATATCTCTTTACCGTCGCCAGCCTGCGATCAAGTTCTGGTGTGTCGGTGACGGTTAGCTATACCTATAGTACATAGCATGGTTTCATACATTTCCTCCCTAATAGGCTAGTACTGAAATATTTTGTGAATTTTTCTGTGATGCTCTGTGTTAAGGAATGGAATAGGGGAAGCATTGGAGTTTAGGTCTATTTGGCGAGGTCTGTGATGGCTCTCAGTGACTTGCAACGAGATGTAGCCTAGCCTATATAGCTATTTCGACGGAGTCTTTATATAAATTTGTTTCGATGCATCAATTGAATAGAAACAATGTTAGGAAAACATTGAGAGATTATAATTTGGCTTCATCAATTATTTACAGCATTTTTCATTCAAATTGATGCATTTGAGGTGTTAGGTAATACCTAGTCAGATGAGTCTGGTGTACTGTAGGAATGTATGCAACTTATTTCGAAATTAGTTTCATTTAATATCGTGATTTTAAAATACTGTAATGTCACATTGCTTCATTTACCAACCATCCATAAATGTAGTACTAATAACTTACTGTAATTTAGCAGGAGATAGTAAGTTCTAATTTAAATAGGGCCATCCAAATAGGAACATGCCTTGAAAATTGATCTGCGTTTTTGTTGCCATCTTGTCCTTTTAATTTGGGATATTTAATGGCCTGGCCCACATTAGTCACCAGTATTTTTAAGTTCAATGAAAGAACCATTGGTAGATCCAGGTAATAACTCCGCGTCGGGTATTTCTTTGGAAATTACTTTTCCCTATAGAATTTGGGTTGCTTATTAAGAATTTGCCGTTATTTTTTACGGGTCGACTGTAATTAACCCCCAGGGGCTAGTATTAAACACGGCAACACACATTGGACGCTCCAATCCCAAGTGTCTTTCTTATTCGCGGGACGGTTCCTTGCAATACTTGTGCAAAGTGTTAACAAACCAGTTTATAAAATGTAGAAGGGAACCAGGAAATTTCTTAATTTGAAAACCTAATAGAAAAGTTAATTTTGAGCAGTCAAAACTGGGTAAATTATTAAACCCCAACGTTGTTTCATAAGTGAAAACTTAAACTTCCTATGATGAAGTTTGTTTTGAAAGGTCTGCATTCATTTTGGTAATTATTAGTTTCAGGTACTGGACCCCCTTAAGTTCAACATTTATGGGTGACTATAGTGGAAAAGTGGGTATTTCTACAGAAGCAATCCGCGGTGGCCTAGACTATGGCAATTGATGGTTTCCTATGTTATTTTACTTACTGAACAAGAATTTAAAGTAATATTCATTCGGACGACTGTAATTAACTCCCAGGGGCGAGTACTAAAAATGGAGAAATACATTGGACGCCCCAATCCCTAGTGGATGTCGTATCCGCGGTTACGTTCCTTGCAGTTCGTGCAGAACTACCTATTCTTTAGAATTACCCTACAAGAAACGTAGCCGCGGATACGACATCTACCAGGGATTGGGGGGTCCAATGTATTTTGCCGTGTTTAGTACTGGCCCCTGGGGGTTAATTACAGTTGTCCAAATAAATATTACTTAAAATTCTTGTTCAGTAGGTAAAACTGCATAGATAAACCGCAACTGTCATAGTCTGGGCCACCGCGGATAGGTACCCTAGATCTACCGAATAGCGGGCTATAGGTTGGAGGAATGAAAGTGAAAATACGGGAGTCTTCTCACACCACTAGTCATTTTCTTGCTCGTGGTTTGGCCAGCTATCAGCGATGCTCAGCGAGCAAATAGTGTTGTATTGTCACACTAGGAACTCATGGTTTCGAGGAGCCGTAGGAAAAAGTAAACAAAACTGATCAGCTAATATCATCATGGCGCCCAGAAATTGTCGGACTGTTGCAAGATGTGCTGCAGTGGTGTATTTCTCGGAAACTTACGTGAATGCAAGAGTAACAAAAAACGTTTGTGGGTTCGAGAGTGGCGCAGGAGAAGAGAAGCCAAAGGTCTGAGAGTACGTCCTATCAGCAGCAGCCTCATCTTTGTTTGTCTACAACAACTACGCTGTGGCTCGTCTGGCTGCTGCTCCCGTTCTGCCTGGAACTAAAATCTCGAGCTAAAAGCTCCCGGTTTTTTAATTATCGGCAACAATGGCTCGCTGCTCGAGAAAAAAATGCCTAGTGTGAGGCCGGCTTAAATGACGTAAGATGCTGGGTTGTTTACATGGTCGGGGGATAGCTCTCAGTTTTTATAGGGGTTTCAACTATTCGCTGGGGTCTGGTATCCATCCCCTGCAAATACAGGGGGAACACTGTAGTTTATAATCCCCCAGTCTGTGGTCAACCCTGTACCTAATGTGTGGTTTTGAAAACTTTCAGTAAACCTTAGCTTAATTAGTATTAGAACTTCCAGAAATATCATTTTTTTCCCATCCATGAATTCAGGTTTCCCATTGCGGGCCCATCATAGTTGTAGGCACTAATGGGGTTCAGTATCTTTAAAACTACTGAGCAGCTACAGAGTAGAATGTCAGGAACACAAATAAACGGTCTTTGACCAGTTTGCATCCGATATACGCGCGCATTGCCAGATCTCACGGATTCCTTGCTTTTCAATCTGATTGTTTAACCGGATCCAGCTAGGCGCTTAGGAAAAGGTTTGTAGCTATGAAAAATAAAAATTGTCTTAGAAAATTTATCATATTTGTTAGGAACTTCTAACAAAAGATCCCTTCAGAGCCACACTTGCGCAAATGTTGAAACACTTATGAACTTAAAAAGATGGGTAACTTCATCAGTAATTATATTGGTAACAGTAAATCCGTAACAGATTTTGGTACATTTTATTTGCGAGGCATAGTAAGGAGACTTGAAAACAAAGTAGAAAGATTAACAATTTTTGAAAATAAAAACACTCCAATATTGAGAAGTTGATTTTAAGTGAAAGTACCCAAACTTTGCAGGTTTTATCAAAAGCCATCTCAAAACATATTTAATTACACAGTGGCTTATTTTGAGATGACATGTTGAGGCCAGACATTAAGACATTTCACAAGTTCTAGGATATCATGCTAAGCTCATGTTTCCAGGCCACTAAAGGTCATTAGCATGTTGAATTAGTATTGCTATTCAATATTGATTGATTGAAAGCCCTGGGATTTGGCAGATTATTGTACATATCTAGTTACTGTATTCTCAAGCATTTCGCAAACTTGTGGTATGCAAATGCTAAATTGTTACAGAAAATGAGTTTCAATAGACTTGCATCATAGGTTAAACAATGGATTGCCTTATAATAGGTCAATCATAAGGCTTAGGTAGACACTTTTTGTATTCTATTCCTAGGTCAACCATAAGGCTTCGTTGGACTTTTTTTTTTTTTTTAAATGTTAAATGTGAATTTTCTGGCTAAAGTCTTGTAAAATATATATTAGTCTATTCTTTGTAAATGTTAAATGTGAATTTTCTGGCTAAATTCTTGTAAAATATATATAACCTACAATTTCCAACAAACATCTCACTGAATTAAGTAAAACCAAATTTAAATATATTTACATTTCACTTTGATTAACTTTTGCAGTCATATGTTGAGCCTGCAGGTCAGACCGAGTATGATGAACTGCTGCCAACATAGGAGGAAAAAGGATATTTCAAAGACTTGCTTGTCAAGGAACTTAAATATGAAAGGTAAGTGTGAGATTTGGAGCTTGAAAAAGGAATGTGATTTGAAATTAGTCAAAACTGTGTATATACGATCTTGTATCAGAAACCAAAAATGCTTTGATTAATATTTAATTGAGGTTTCAATAAATTTAAACTTACATTCAAGGTTCATAGGGCATATGAATATTTTAATGAAAGGATAAGTTAATGTTTCATTTATTTTTAAACCAAAATGTATCTGGTATATGTATAGTATATCAAGGTATGTATTTAGTTCTTCATACTCTCTATCAGAAATAAAATGCAGTTGATCATTAAATGACACTGGCTATGTATGGGGTCTATGCCAACAGAAAATGAAGCCAAACAGAATATACCACTGGGTTTTGAGCGTAATGCTTTACGTTGTTAAAAAAAAAATTCGCTAACTTGTGGTATGCAAATGCTAAATTGTTACAGAAAATAAGTGGAGTTTCAAGTTAGAACGTTGCATCATAGGTTAAACAATGGATTGCCTTATAATAGGTCAATCATAAGGCTTAGGTAGACTCCTTTTTATATTCTATTCCTTGTAGATGATAGGTCAAACCAAAATAAGGCTTCGTTGGACTTTTTTTTTTTTTTTTTTTTTTTTTTTTTGTTTTTTTTTTTTTTTTTTTTTTTTTTTTTTTTTTTTTTTTTTTTTTTTAATTTTTTTTTTTTTTTTTAATAAATTGAAATTTTGTTGGTGTTAATCTAGACAAGATCAGTCTGAAATCTTGTATATGCTACTATGAATTAACTGATCAGACAGGTGTCTGCATTATATTGCGATGGCAGGACTACTCTGTGGATGAAGTCAGGGAAAGTTATTAAATGGTTTTTGAGTTGAACTGGTAGTTGGTGGACCAAGGTAGAATGCGAGTCCTTTGGACAATATAAGTTAGTCAGTGGAACAGTGTAGGTTGGGTTAGTTAATGAATTGTTATTTTAACATGCGATGATTATGGATCACCTGCTTACATAAATATTTAAAAAATTTTGTTTTAACTAAACAAATTGCTCTCGCTCAGGAATTGCAAGTCTGTACATTTATTTTGGTAGTACATCAAGTCGAGTAGGGTACAAAACGGCTTTTAACCTGTTGAAGTGGGGAAAAACCTTATTGGTATACACAAAGAGGTTGCAGTTAATGAAAAGTACACCTGGTAAAATATAAAGATGAGAATATAACTTTCCTAACAATTACTCGTTTGCTTTCACAGGAGTGGGATGTCATACTATCATAACTAGACTAAAATAGCTTCATCCATCTAGTCTCGTCTTGGACCACATTGAATCAAGAATCATAGTTTTTATTTAAATGCTGAATATCTTGAGCAGATAATCTCTGAACTGCCTTGAAACTGTGCCATGATGTAGTAGTTTAGTTACCTGGAGTTAGTACTTGGATGAAGAAGACATAAGCACTTAGCATATACGTATATGCGTATGTTAACATTTTCATAGTCACGCATATTTACGTGCATGCACTTATAAAAAAATGCTAAACTTTATGAGCTGTTGTCATTTGAAATTTAGACAAAAATGGAAAGTAAAAATCACAAGGTTCAACTTCAGTGCAGGGATGGGTTCCTTCCACAGTCACAATTTAGGTTCCTCTTCTATTTATGTTGTGCCTGTAATCATCTCATCTTGGGAGTCTCCAAAATCTCGGTTACAAAGAAGGAACTATTCACTGTCAGTCAGAATCATTGTCACTAAATCTCTCCACTGATGGCTCTACAACTGTCACAACAGATTCCTCATCCCTGACAATGCAGAGTTGCTCATCCACAAACTCTAATGGTTACTCTGTCAGTACCCAGACGACTATGTCCAGTGCTTGGCTTCAAGCCTAAATTTCATATTCTATTCCATTCCATTCCAGACGGCTATGCTAAGTAAATGTATGCTATTAATTCCTAAATGGGAACCATATGTTCAGCCATGTATAATTTACTCTTAACACAAGCCCATAAAAACATAGTTTCCACTTGTAATTTTCCCAAAAGAAGCAACACTTGAGTGTTATGCAAGGCATTGTACAGTCCAAAAAGTCCTTGCAGTGGTAAGAATATGTAAATGCTATTCACACTAAATACGCACCAATTACCGATCAACACTGCATGCCTCTAACATTGCACTGGTTGCTCTTCCACACTCATCCCTTTTTGTTGACTTTAACACCCATACCCTCACTTCCATTGAATAACAGATTTTCATACAATGAACTTACCTGTCAGATATATACATAGCTAAGACTCCGTCGTCCCCGACAGAAATTCAAATTTCGCGGCCACTCGCTACCGGTAGGTCAGGTGATCTACCTGCCTGCCCTGGGGCGGGCGGCAGGACTAGGAACCATTCCCGTTTTCTATCATATTTTCTCTGTCGCGGTGGTATCAACATTGTTGTTACTACCTCCTGACTGGAATTCGCTTTTCAAGACTTTATTGATCATCTTTATTGGATTTCTTGGTGACGTACTTGATCGTTGTTTTGGCATTCGCTACTGTGGACTGGATTTGGACTTGCTTTGATTTTTCTAATAGAATGTCTGATTCAAGTGTTAGTGTGAGAGTGTGTGTGAATGTAGGCTGCAAGGTGAGGATACCGAAGGCTTCGGTTGATCCTCACACTGTATGTCGTAAATGTAGGGGGTTTGACTGTTCTTTGGCTAACACCTGTATTGAGTGTGAAAAGTTGGATTGCTAATGAATGGAAGACTCTAACTTCTTACTTGAAGAAGTTAGAGAGGGATAGGATTAGACGGGCTGCACAAAAGAGTGTGAGTACAAGGCCTATTGAGCCTTTTTCTGAGTCTAACTCTCCTTTTGTTAATGAATATGATTCTCCCTATGTATCTGAATCCTCACAGGCTTTGCATTCGGATTCGGCTTCTGAAATCGCCAATCTGAAGGCTACTCTTCGTAAAATGAAGACAAAGATGGCGGCCATGCAAGGTAAGGCTAGTGATTGTGATTTACTAAGTTGAAGTGAGTGTTCCCAGTGTTGTCTGACCGTCCTGCGATGCTCCCAGGCCTAGACCTCTTCCAAACTCACATACCCAGAGGAGTAGGAAATCGAAAGTCGTACGGAGGTTGTGGGGAATCCCCAACGGTCAGGCGTCCCTTCAGCAGGTTCTGTTTCGTTACAGTCTGCTCAGGACCGCTCTAATAGAAGCGCGTCCTACGAGATTGTTTCTCGTCGTCCGGTTCTCCTTCACCTAAACGAGGGTGGAAGGACTAGGATCTTTCTAGGCCACTGAAAAGGCATTGGAAAGAGCGCGCGTTCGACTCGAGCCCGGAACGCTTCTCGGAGGAAGCTCTTCTTCTATCAAGAAGGCTAAGCTGGTTGCGACGCCTCCTAGAGCAGTATTTTGAGGATCGCACTCCTTCGAGTTCTCCTGCTTCTTCTATTGAAGAGGACGCTGGGGTGGCTTCCAAGAGGATATTGCTTGCAGTTCAAGAGCATATTGCCTCTTTGGTTGGAGTTCTTTCGAGGGATCCCCCTCGCAAGAAGGACGCTAGACTTCCTATTAATAAGTCTCTTCTTCTTTCACCAGCCAGACGTGAAGCGTCCGCCAGACATGGGACGTTCTTCCAGGCGCGAAAGACAAGAGTCGTACAAAACGTCAGGATCTATCCGAGCGAGTTTGCTCTAGATCAGGATACGCTCAGGCGTGAGGCGCCAGACCCAGGCGCGAGGCGCCAGTTAGGCGTGAGGATTCAGCCAAGCGCGAGGCGCCAGCCAAGCGCGAGGATTCAGCCAAGCGCGAGGCACCAGCCAGAGGCGCAAGGAGTCAACATTGCGTGAGGCGCCAGACAAGCGCGAGACGTCAGCCAGGCGCGAGATGCCAGCCAGGCTACACGCTCCAGCCAAGCGTGAAGCGCCAGCCAGCGCGAGGCGCGAAGGCCCCCGCCAGGCAGGCGCGAGGCGCCAGACAGGCGCGAGGCGCCAGACCAAGCGCGAGGGGCGCCAGCCAACCCGCGGGGCGCAAGCCAGCCAAGCCGCGCGGGGCGCCAGCCAAGCGCGGGGCGCCAGCCAAGCGACGGGGCTGCCAAGCCAAGCGCGGGGCGCCAGCCAAGCGCGGGGCGCCAGCCAAGCGCCGCTCGGGGCGCCAGTCAAGCGCGCGCCCAGCAGCGGGGGGCCCCGAGGCAGGTTCAGCGCAGGAAGTCAGCAGACGCCGAGACTTCTTTTAGACGTGAGAGAGAGTCGTTCACTCTATGAGCCCCTCTCCTAGTAGGAGTTTGTCACCAGTAGAGAGAGAACGGGAGGAAGATCCTCTCGTTTTTCAGGCCGATTCTCCACAAGGTGTAGAAGGAGATTCGGAAGAAGAGGGTGACGGTAGAGAAGGAGTCTCGAACTATAAAGTTCTGACTGACCTTCTTTTACGGAATACGGAGATTCTTTAACTCCTGCCGCTCCTCCTTCGCCTCGATCACTGTTTTCGAGTGCGATTGTGCCTAAGTCTTCGTCAGTCTTGAAGATGAGACCTACGATCTCTATGAAGAGAGCGCTTCAGTCCTTAGACAAATGGATGTTGTCTAAGAAGGATCTGGGCAGGACCATCTTCTGTATGCCTCCAGCCATACTTTCTGGCAAGAGAGGTTTCTGGTACCGAACTGGGAGAACATGGGTGCCTTTTCCGCTCCCAGCGGTCCCAGCGGCGGCAGCCGAAGCGGACTTTTCAACCTTGGTTGACTCGTCAAGGAGACACGCTTTGAATGGAGCTCGCGTGTCTTGGGCGATTCGGAGACGGATCATCTCCTCAAGGGACTCTTCCATATTTTGGAAGTGTTTAATTTCCTAGACTGGTCCCTTGGGGTATGTCTAAGAAAGCTCATGACTCGGATGGTCTTGACCCCGAAGTCATTCTGAGTATTCTTGCTTGTATTGACAAGGCGGTACAAGACGGATCAGGAGAAATCTCCTCTCTTTTCGGAGCAGTACTCCTTAAGAAGAGGAGTATTTTAGTTTCTTCCTTCCTAACCAAGGCAGTTTCTCCCTCACAGAGAGCAGCCCCTGGTTTTCGCTCCCATGTCTGACTTCCTGTTTCCTTCTCAGTTAGTGAAGGACATTTCTCGATCACTGACTGAGAAGGCGACTCAGGATCTTCTCCTGCAAACTGCAAGGAAGAAGAGACCACTTGTTTCAGTTGACAAGAAAGGACCGACTTCTACGGTTCAGCCCTTTCGAGGAGGGCCTCTCTCCAGAGCTACCTCTAAGAGAAGAGGTCTTGAGAGGAGAGGTAAGGCTCCTTCCCGTCCCTTTAAGAAAGGGAAGTGAGACAAACAGCCTCCAAACACCAGTGGGGGCCAGGCTTCTCGAATTTGCAGACGCCTGGTCACTCATAAACTCAGACGCCTCTTCCATGTCCATAATCAGGAAGGGATATCTTATCCCCTTCCAAGACAGTCCTCCACTAACGACCATTCCGCGGGAACTGTCAGCCAGATACAGGGACCCTGTACTGAGGGATACTCTTCGTCTGATGGTGAATCAAATGTGGGACAAAAGGAGCTATAGAACTGGTTCTAGAGCAAAACTCTCCGGGGTTTTACAATCGGCTTTTCCTGGTTGCGAAAGCCTCGGGGGCTGGAGACCAGTTTCTAGATGTCAGCGCTCTGAACAAGTTCGTTCGAAAGGAGAAGTTCTCTATGGAGACTTCGGCCTCAGTCCTTGCGGCGTTACGTCAAGGAGATTGGATGGTGTCGCTGGATCTCCAGGACGCCTATTTTCATGTCCCGATTCACCCTTCGTCGAAGAAGTACCTCCGTTTCATGACGGGGGGAAGGATCTTTCAGTTCAGGGCCTTGTGTTTCGGCCTGTCCACAGCTCCTCAGGTCTTCACAAACCTGATGAGGAATGTGGCGAGGTTTCTTCACCTCAAAGGCGTCAACATCTCTCTATATTTGGACGATTGGCTCATCAGGGCCAGAACAGAGACAGTGTTTGGAGGACCTTTCTTTGACCCTAGACCTGATAAAGGCGTTGGGACTACTCGTGAACCTCGAAGTCACAGCTGATCCCAGAACGACTTGGTCTATCTGGGGATTCAGATGGATTCTCGGGGTTTTCGAGTATTTCCTTCGCAAGAGAGAATCGTGAGAGGCTTGGAAAAAGTTGCTCTCTCTTCTTAGGGAAAGAACGGACTGGTTCGGCGAGGGAATGGTTAAGCCTGCTAGGCACCCTTTCCTCGCTCGAACAGTTCTTTCCTCTAGGAAGACTACATCTTCGCCCTCTTCAGTTTTTCCTAAGGAGATCTTGGAACTGGAAGACGGGACTTCTCTCCGACAGTTTCTCCTTCCAATGGAGATGAAACCACACTGCAATGGTGGTTGTCCCCTCTAAAAGAGAACAAGGGAATTTCTCTGGAAGTTCCGAACCCAAGCCGAGTGTTGTATTCCGACGCATCGGAGAAGGGTTGGGGAGCAACACTAGGACCGAGAGAAGTGTCAGGCACCTGGAAGGCAGCACAGGTGTCCTGGCACATAAATTGCAAAGAACTTCTAGCAGTTCACTTGGCGCTAAAGTTCTTCGAACCCTTTGTGACGAACAGTGTGGTCCAAGTGAATGTGGACAACACTACAGCCCTGTCCTACATTCGGAAGCAAGGAGGAACGCACTCAGTGTCGCTTTACGAGATAGCAAGAGATCTGCTAATTTGGGCCTCACAAAGAAACATCTCCCTCCTGACAAGATTTGTTCAGGGGACGAGAAACGTCAGGGCGGACAGACTGAGCAGGAGAAGCCAGGTCCTTCATTCAGAGGTGTGTCAGAGTCTTTGGGATCTTTGGGGCACTCCTCACGTAGATCTGTTCGCCACATTCCTTTCCAAAAGGCTGGAAGTCTTTTGTTCAGTGGTGGAAGACCCAAGAGCTCTCGTGGTCGACGCCTTCCTGCTGGACTGGTCTCATGTGGACGTGTACGCTTTCCCCCCTTTCAAAATCCTGGGACAAGTGTTGAGAAAGTTCATAGCGTCCAACGGGACAAGGATGACCCTGATAGCCCCGTTTTGGCCAGCACAAGATTGGTTTGCAGAGGTGCTGGAGTGGACAGTAGACTTCCCAAGATCCCTTCCAAAAAGGATGGATCTTCTCAGACAGCCACACTTCGAGAGGTTTCATCAAAACCTCCCCGCTCTCGCTCTGACTGCCTTTCGACTATCGAAAGACTTGTCAGAGCGAGGGGGTTTTCTCGCGAAGCTGCAAGCGCTATCGCTAGAGCCCGCAGAGCTTCCACTAGACGAGTCTATCAGTCTAAGTGGGAGGTATTCAGAAGGTGGTGTAAGTCTAAGAAGTTGTCCTCCTCCAGTACCTCTATAACCGAAATCGCTGATTCCTTTTGTTCTTGAGAGAGGTCTCTCATTTGTCTGTATCGACGATCAAAGGATACAGGAGCATGCTTTCGGCAGTATTTAGAAACAGAGGCCTAGACATTGCTGAGAATAAAGATCTACACGACTTGATTAGATCGTTTGAAACGGCAAAATCGAAGGAACTAACTCCTCCCAGCTGGAACCTGGACGTAGTTCTCAAGTTCCTTTCGTCTGACAGATTTGAGCCTCCCCACGTAGCTTCGTTCAGGGATATAACAAGAAAATGCTTGTTTCTCCTATCTTTGGCGACAGCCAAAAGAGTTGGCGAACTTCATGCCCTAGAAGATGAAGTCGGCTTTAACAAAGACTCGGCCTTTTGCTCGTTTAGAACTCTTTTTCTAGCGGAAGAATGAAAATCCATCGAATCCCTGGCCCAAGAGATTCGAGATCAAAGGCTTATCGAGTCTAGTAGGGAGAGAAACAGAGAGGTCTCTTTGCCCGGTAAGAGCCTTGAAGTTCTTCTTACAAAGAAAGAAACAAATGGGAGGCTCTAGACAAAGTCTTTGGTGTTCGATTAAGGACCCCACAAGAATCATGTCTAAGAATGCATTAGCTTTCTTCATTAGGAGCGTCATTACGGATGCTCACAAGTTCTGTCCTGACGACTCTTTTCCGCTTTTAAGAGTAAAAGCCCATGAAGTTAGAGCAGTGGCGACGTCTCTCTCTTTTCAGAAGAATATGTCATTAAAGAAAATCATTGACACGACATATTGGAGGTGCAATTCAGTTTTTGCATCTCACTATCTTAAAGACGTTCGCGTGACCTACGAGAAATGTTTTTCTCTGGGACCTTTTGTATCGGCGGATACAATACTGGGTACGGGAGCAAACACCAATCCTTAAATTTGTACATACCTTCTACTAGATATGTTCTAGATTTCTGCTGACAAAGAGGGCTCGGTGCTGCACTGGCGGCCAGTCACTGTTGTTCAGTAAGGAACTCTTGTGATATCTTTTAGGGGAGTATTAAAATTTTTTTTTGAAAATTTTTGTATGAATGAGTTTTCGTTTTGAGTTATGGGTTGTTTGTTATGAGTTCGGGATAACTCAGAACAATTCTATATACTAACATGGTGGTTAGGATCAGGTGGTCGGGATTGGTTATGCTCCTTCACAAGGTGTGTTGTCATAGAAGTGGTCCAGTACCCATTGACAAAGTCCTTTTAGGCTCTGCCGAGTAAGCGGTTCTTATACCCATCGACAGACCCACAAGAACACTAGCCATAGATCTAATATCTCGCTAAAGTCTTGAGGTGATGCAGACTACCGGGCTACAGCCACGAAGTCTACCACCTATCAGGTAGGAACCAAGGTTTTTTCTTTTATACCTACACATTATGTTGTTTACCTGTCTATTCCATATTAGCTGTCTCTGACCCTCCACCAAAGGGTGCCAATCAGCTATGTATATATCTGACAGGTAAGTTCATTGTATGAAAATGTTATTGTTATAATACAATAAAGTTTCATACATACTTACCTGGCAGATATATACGATTAATGGCCCACCCAGCCTCCCCGCAGGAGACAGGTGGAAGAGAGAAAATATGATAGAAAACGGGAATGGTTCCTAGTCCTGCCGCCCAGGGCAGGCAGGTAGATCACCTGACCTACCGGTAGCGAGTGGCGCGAAATTTGAATTTCTGTCGGACGACGGAGTCTTAGCTATGTATATATCTGCCAGGTAAGTATGTATGAAACTTTATTGTATTATAACAATATCATTTTTACATTGTTCATCCCTTACCTTGGTCTGATGTTTAGTTTCTCTTTTAAGCTTTTATTGCCTTTCCCCCCTGTAGGAGGGTAGTGCCATTTTTGTATTTTACGCAATGCATTTTAGCATTACTTACGTTCTTGCAGCACCCCCTCAGCCCCTAACTCCAACCCCATTTCATTTCTTTACCTTATCTCCATTCATATTCTCTTTTTTTTTTATCTTTCCATCCTCTCCCAACAATTTAGATGTGAGCTCTCTCCCCCCCCCCCCCCCCTAATTACACCTTTAAAACCACCTTTATTCTCGATTTTCCTTTGAGCGCTGAAAGACCTCATAGGCCTTGGGATCAATCTAGTAGTATTCTAATTCCCTTTTAGATAATTTGCTTACCTTCTTGGGCTCTGCTTCAGTAGAAGGCTGCCGTACTGTTTTTAGATGGTCACGAGAGCGCCTCAGTGGCATGATTGGTATGGTCTTGGCCTGCCACCTCGTTGGCCGCGGGTTCGATTCTCTGTCATTCCATTGAGGTAAGAGATGTGTATTTCTGGTGATGGAAGTTCATTTTTGAGTGGTTCGGAAGTCGAGTAAAGCCGTTGGTCCCATTACTGAATAACCGCTGGTTCCATGCAGTGTAAAAACACCATACAAATAAACAAACAAAATGGTTAAGAATCCTAAATAGTCTTTGCAAATATGTTATTGGACTTGAAAAATAGTGTCATGTCTTGTCAGGAATCCTTTATTAGTTGTTGCAAATGTGTTATTGGACTTGAAAAGTAGTGTTAAGTCATGTCAGTCCAATTAAGTTAGTAATTTGTATCTTGGGAAGTAATTTTTGTTAATATTACCAAGCTTAATTTTTTTCGTTAGGCAGTACGTATTGTAATTGAAATGTTTCGTATAATTTATTTTACTGTACTGAGTAATGAACAGTATATAGACTCCTAAATTGTTATTTGTATTGTCATGATTATTTCCCACAAAAATTTGGTTTAATATCTTTACTATAATGTCTATTTAATGTTTCATTTTTAGAGTTAATGTTTGATGTTAATGTTTTCCATTCTGCCCTGTTTACTTCATACTTTTGTGATACAAGTTATTGCTGAACTTTTATCCCAAGTTTAAAACTTGATTAACATCTAAAGGTAATTTTAATATTTTTTATATAAATTGAAAGTCAGCTTTTAATTGTAATTTATTTATTCATGGAACAAATCAGTAAGCAGTATATAAAATTAATTTAACCATATACATATTGAAATAACATGCAGTACTAAACATATTCTTGTATGCATCTTTGTAAAGTGAGGAAGTTCATGCTTTAAAATTTGGTACTCAAACAGTACATCTCCCACTGAAGGTTTTGCTGCTTAATTTTACAATTGAGGCAAAAATTTCCTTAAGACCTGTTTGAATTATTGAAAGACATTCTTCTTTTTTGTAAAATTGCATTAACTACTATAACCAAGTTATTACGTATGATTGTCAGATTAATAGCTTTACTGACCAGCTTGAAAAAATTTAATGTGCATTCAGTATACAAATTTTGTTCATATACCTGATGATTAACTGGCATATGTTTACAGTTTGTTGCTATACCACTGCATCCATTACCTTTTCAACTCGTACCTGATTCTATAGTTGTTGAAAGTTCTTTTAATGCCAGACCATTAGCTAAATATTTTAACTGTTTTGTCTCGTAGATATAAAATTCAGACTGGTCATTCATCTTTTCATAGCTGTTTTATTATAGATTCTCTCACAGTACCTGTATGACAGAATTGTTCCACATAATTCCTTCAGCCAGAAACATGACTGTTTCATTGAAAATGAAGTTTTCATAATAAAACTAATATTGTAATACTCACCTGAACACCTGAATTAGCCCTAGTCCCAATTAGCCCGAACAACTCTCAATTACCCATCCCACTAGTGGGAAATTTGTTTTTAACAGTCAGCGTTGCCAACGCTGCAGGTAAAAACTTCCTTGAGTTACCATCCCAGACGGTTGGCAACGCTGGTGCTGGTGTGTGTCGTTACTCATATCTTCCTCAATTGCTTATCTGGTTCAGATTGATGTGGGGAAGGAGGGTGGGAATCATTCAGGTGTTCAGGTGAGTATTACAATATTAGTTTTATTATGAAAACTTCATATTGCAATACACCCCCTGAACACCTGAATTAGCCCGATTAACAACACTTAGAGGGGGAGGGATCAATCCTCTTGCCCGCCTCTTACTACCGTATAGATGGTAACTCATTCACTAATCTATCTAGTATCCTCATGCAACTTAAACTCTCTTGATCTGTTATTCCTTTCGGTGCAGAGACGTATTGGAGAGTACTTCGATCGTCTGTCGAGTCAGTACTGTCTATGTCGTCTACTTCTTCCCAGCTGGATCCTCCAAAGCTCTGGGATGTGTAGGAATATGACGATCCTCCCATGTGGCTATTCATAGCCTCTCATGTATGGAGGTGCAAGTAGCGGCGTGCAGAGCCGAAGTCCTTCTCTGTGATCCTCTGTTTGTCGAGCTCTTAAGACCAGACTACGATGTAATCCTCGCGCCGACACTATGGTCTAGCCTACGAGAGCACCCCCTCGGACTCTTGTAAGAAGACTGACTACTAACGTATCTGACTACGTTTAACCTATTCTGGTAACGCTTTGTCCAGACCTCTGGAGGCCAAAGCGGTTTCCTATCTTAATGTCAGAAAGACCTTAAACCTAATTTTATTCTACCTTCACCGGCCCTTCTACCTAAACTTTCCCCAACTTAACCTACATAATAGTGTTCGCCGCTATGAACGGGCTTAACGAGTAGCCTTCCGATGAAGCAAACTGAACGTGTCTTAAATAGAACGATGTAAATACTGAAACAGACTTCCAAGAAGCCGCCTCTAGAATGGAAGACACCGAGTAGTTTCTGAGAAAGGAAGATGATGTAGCCATCCCCCTAATACTATGCGCTCGCGGTAGTATTGGATTTGTATTTACCGAATGCGAACCCGCATGAGCCTGTGATATTACCTCTCTTAGGAAGAAGCTAATCGCATTTTTCGAGATCGGCCGTGAAGGATTCCGAGGAGTTATGAAAAGTGTCTGCGGGCGAGGGCGAAGTTTCTCTACCCGGGATAAATATACTCTTAGCGCTCGCACCGGGCATAACCGCATCTCTTCCAGGTCTCCATTGACAAAATCTCTCAAGGCCAATACCCTGAACGACCTTGGCAGTGTGTTCGCCTCCGACTCTATCTTCGCCACGAATTCCGGCAGAAAAGACAAGAAAATATCGTCTCCTTTGTACGAATTGAGCCTGGATACTGCTTGCAGCTCACTCACTCTCTTTGCTGTTGCTAATGCCGTAAGGAAGAGAACCTTCTTTGTTAACTGTCTTAATGTCAGATTCTTGATTGGTTCGAACTCTGGCGAACTTAGAAAACGAAGCACTACCGACAAATCCCACGGTGGTGCTCGATTCGGTAATCCTGGTCTTTCAATCTTAAAGGATCGTATTAGATCATGAATACACCTGCTCGTTGAGATCTCTGGGAGGTGAAATCTAAAAGTATTACTGAGCATCGAGCAGTAGCCTGCTATCGCCGATGTGAAAGTCTCTTGACTTTCCTAAGAAATAAGAGGAAGTCTGCTATTTTAGGAATTGAAGGTCTAGAAATAGAATGACCCTCTTTCCGACACCATCCCCTGTATATAGTCCATCTGACTTGGTACAGTTTCCGTGTTGATTTCCTTAAGTTAAAAGAAAGCTGCTTAGCCACTTCTTTAGATAGTCCGGTTTTTCTTGCTGCTCGCTCGACAGTCTCCAAGCAGCTAGGTTTAGCATGCGAGGGTTCTGATGGTAGTGGTGGAAGTGTGGTTGTTTGAGTAGATCCTTCCGAATAGGAAGGAGCATGGGAATACCTATGATGAGTTCCAACAGTTCCGGGAACCATGGGCATTGTGTCCAGAAAGGAGCTATCGGTGTCACTCACCTTGTCGCTCTCCCTCAGTTTCCTGATAACTCGATGGATGAGACCGAAGGGTGGGAATGCATAAGCCTGCATGTGATCCCAGCTTTGTACCATTGCATCTGTTCCTATCGACATCGGATCCACTACCGGGGAGAAATAAATCGGCAGACGATGGTTCAGTCTCGTCGCGAATAGATCTACCGTCGCCGGCCACTTCCTGAGTACCTGACGTACTACATCCTGTGTTAATGTCCATTCTCCTCCAAGTACCTGACGTGTGCGACTTAGTCGGCCAGTACATTGAGGCTTCCCGATACAAACTGGGGAAGGAGAGACTCTCTTTGGTTTTCGCACCATCTCAGGATTCTTTGGGCTACTAGATTTAGTTCTGTTGATCTCGTTCCTCCAGAATTCTTGAGATACAAGATCGCTGTTACGTTGTCGCAAAACAATGCTATCACTTTTTGTACAAGTTTCGAGAAATATTTGAGCGCTTCTTCTATCGCTTTGAGTTCCCGAAAATTGATTGATTCCTCTCGTTCCCGTTCCCTCCAAAGACCTGATGCCTGAGTTCCCTCCAAGGTTGCTCCCCAACCTTGATTTGAGGCATCTGTATATAGGTGAAAGTCGGGAATGAGAGAGACTAGGGACTCTCCCCGTGTCAGGTGCTTTTCTTCTGACCACCACAGAAGATCCGAGAGGCAAGAATCACTCCAGCTTATAACTGCGTTCTCGTTGCGGAAGTCCCAGAGATTCCCGAGACGTCCCTGTAGCGAACGCATCCGGAGACGAGACCCTGGAATCAGAAAGGATAGAGACGACATTCTCCCTAATAGACTTCTCCATGATGACGCTATTTGTTCCCTTTTTGACAAAAACAGGTTCACTTGGTTTAGTATTGACTGTATTCTCTCCGGTGATGGGAAAGCCTTGAAAGGAAGAGAGAGAATCCTCATCCCTAAATAAGTCATAGATTGTGTTGGTACTAGAGAACTCTTTGCAAAATTCAGCCGAATTCCTAACATCCCGCATACGTTCAGAAGGAAGTCCCTCGCCTTTTAATATCTCCTCCAGGGAGGAGGCTAGAATCAGCCAGTCGTCTAGGTATCTTAGCATTCTGTAACCCCGACGATGCATAATTGCCGATACCGGAGACATGACCCTCGTACATACATGCGGCGCTGTAGTCAGCCCGAAGGGGAGAACTTTGAACTGGAAGGTGCCGACGGAAGATACGAACCTGAGGTATCACAGAGATTCCGGATGAATTGGAATCTGGAGATACACGTCCTTTAGGTCCACTGACACCATCCAATCCCCCCCCTCTGACTGACCGTAGTACCGACTGCGCGGTCTCCATGTGAAACCCTGCAGTTACTATCCAACTGTTGAGGTTCGAAAGATCTATTATCGGCCTCCACTTGCCCCCAGCTTTCGATGCAACGAAGATCCTGCTGTAAAACCCCAGAGATGGGGGGGCTGTTTCTAGTGCCCCCTTCTCCGAGAGTTCCTGAATCTCCTTTGTTAGAGCTATTCCTTTGATGGAATTCTGGGAATAACTCGGAAGGTATACGGAAGAGGGTGACAGAGGAGGAAGGGAGTGAAAGGGGATCCGATACCCGGCCCTCAGAACTTCCACCACCCAATCCTCTGCTCCCCACTCCTTCCATACCTGGTAGAAAGGGGCTAGACAGCCTCCTATCTGTGCAGACGAGGGACATGTCTCCTACTTTGTAAAATTCCGAGCCGACGAAGGTTTAGCGGATGATGAGGAAGGGCCTGAACCCGCCCTGTTCGCAAAGCGCACTTTCTTAGATGATTTAGGGGGAGACTTAGAAGTCTGTCTTCTCAAAGGGGAAGCCCTACGTGCTCCTCTAGGTAACCGGGAGCCCTGTGCTGCTACTCGAATCATGGCCTGTTGCGATTCGACTGCCGAATTGGAAGCCACGAAGTTAGTCATATTGGATAAGTCTCCCTCCTTAAAAGAGAGAATCTGCTAACGCTATGGGAGCTCTAAGTAAGACACTCTTGTGTACGTCCGGATAATGAGGGGGAAGGTGACTCAGATAAAAGTTTCTCCTCTTCTTCCCTACGAACATCATAGAGGAAGCTAGCACATTCGCCTGATGCGCTAAGCCCATCGAGACTGACGTTATCAAGTTGTCGAACAGTCCCGGATCTGAGGGAACGTAAGTCATTTTTTAGAAACCCCATCAGGCTTGATAATATCCAGTGTGTGTGAGAGAGGGCCTCCGTCTGGTTACGCAAGACGTCCTCTAACACTCCCGCTTCTCTTAGCGAGATTCCTACGAGTCTAGACGCTGCCGGAGACCTACACAGAATCGCCTCAACCGATTCGTTGAGCGGCAACCTGACGCCTGCCGAAGGGTTCCCCCGGACTGCATAAATCGCCTTACGCGGTGAGAGAAGCGAAATATCCTGTCTATTGGCAGCTACTGCCGCAGCCAACCTACTGTCTGCCTCTTGCATCGCTTGTTTGACGCGGTCAAACCAGACCAAACCGCACAAAAAAGGTGCTGGAGTTGTTTTGGTAGCATAGAATGTCTCAAGTAATGACTGATTCGAAACATGTTGATCGTCCGGAGCTCTCGCTTGCGGGTAAAGCGCAGTCACATAATCCAGCATACGCCTATAATTATTGCTATTAGCCAGAGGACAGCCCAAGTCCACCGGAATATCCCGAAGTTCGGGAATCGATTCCTCTTCCGCGGCCGCCGAACGGTTTGGGGCCAAAGAAGGCGGAGGAGGGCCAGAGTGCAGTCCATCCAACGATGAAAAGTCTGCTAGATTATCACTTAAACCTGGTTGCTGTCCTTCCGCCTTTGGAGCAATAGTACCCCCTGAAAGAGGTGGAAGGGTAGAAAAGTCCTAGGGAGAAATCCCCCTGTTTCAGTGCGGAAGAAACCTGTCCGGGACCGAACCTACTGTGTTATATCTTGCCGAAGGAAAAGAGAGCGGAACCGAATGTGCCTGGATCGAGGAAGAGGAGGGAGATTGAAAGGGGAAGAGGCTACTCCAGAAGGGTCCGCAGCAGTAAACATCGAAGCTGACGCTGTACATCGCTCAATCGTGATGCCTCTCGACTAGGCGAGGCAGAAACGCGTATGTCAGAACTTTGTGTTACATGAAACGCCTGAGATATATCCGCTGCCTTCTGAGCTACCGAATGCTGTGGGAGCGAAGAATCCTGCATAAGCCACTGATTAGGACCCAGAACTCCTGTTACGTAAGTCTGTGTTCCTCCCTGACCAGAGATACCCCTTACCGAAGCCGACTGTACTGCGGGCGTAAGAGAGAAAGACGAAGACAATGGAAAAGTTGGAACTGGTAAATTTACCTGAGACGAAGGAAGGCTTAGGAAAGATGTAGGAAAGGTGGAAGGTGCGTGACCCGCAGGAAAAGCAAGAGAAGAAGAAGAAGAAGAAGAGGAGGAGGAGTCATAGAGGAAGCTAACAGTGGCAAGGCAGAGGTTGTGGGAGCGGAAGAAGGGACTGCAGACGACCCGGAGGCGGCATGAGAGACTCTCTTAAGGGACATATAATACACTGATTCTGACCCCTCCTTGAAAGTCTTGCAGCATGTCCTCCAAAAATTCTGGACATTCTTGTGTCATAATCTCTAATGTTCATAATACCATTGATAATGCAACCTTTAATCAAAAGCCTATAGCCTTTAGAGAGGCCCAAAAGATCTGCGTTTTTCTCTGCCAAGTCGATCCGACTACTACGTGAACCTCTTAGAACACCCGAAGGGGGGGCTCCTTGATCCGCATTACTAGAAGAAGGGGTAGGGAAGACAGATACAGGGAAAGAAGAAATAGGATCTTCTGAGACATAGGAAGGATAGTTGACAGCTAGAGGAACAGGATCCCGCACTTTCGGAACCGTAAACTTTACTTGTGTCCTCGAACCGGACCTAAACAGAAGAGAAGACGGAGAAACGTCTGCCTTAAGGCTGGATGCCAACGAACTCAGACTTGATGTCCGTCCAGGAGAACGACTCTGCACGCTCGCAAGCTTGTCCTCAATACCTAACTCGGACCCTATCGTCTTAGTCACCCCTATTCCCTGATCCTGGCTAAAATTTTCCAAATTAATTTTATCAAAACTACTAGGGGGTTGTAGGGGGGGGGGGGGGGTCCTTCACTGCCTGCTCCGCGCCGAGGGGGCCGACAGAACCTGCCCACTTGGAGGCTTGTGGTTCTTCATTACCCTCAGCACCCGTTAGGGCTGGTTCTGGAACAGGCAGGGGAGCTGAAAGAGAATTATGATTAGACATCCTAACACTACTAGTATTTTCATCAGCAAATTGTTGGAAAACTCTTAATTAATTTTGTCATGCTATTTGCTATCCTATCCTCTATTTGTTTTACTACCTCATCACTAGCTAACTCCTTCGGTTGTTGTATAGGAGCTTGCGATCCTAAAGATGACTCTGAATCTACTTTGCGTTTACTTCCTTTACTGGCTAGCGACTTGCGATGTCGGATGTAGTCTTCCATCTCTTCAACTGTCCAGCTTGAACATTCTTCACACCGCGTTTCCTCATCGCATTTAATTTTCCTACATACCTGGCATATAGTGTGTGTATCGTGTCTCAGAGTACTCATACGTCTCTTGCAGGAAGAGCAGGAGCGATGTGCAGTGGCTTCTGCCAACGTCGGAGAGATCAAAGACGGAGTTGAAACTACCGGTGCTGAGGTGGAGGGTAGAAGAGAAGTCTTATCCATAATATCTGTATATCAATCCAATCCAAACGAAAACCAAGTCCCGTAATTCTTGAGTTCTTCGTCAATAATCGTAACCATCCGAGAGAGTCGGGCAAGGATCAAACTCGCGCTGCAGAAGGTCAACAACCTTCCCGCGTCGCGAACAAAAAGCAAATGAGGAAGATAAGAGTAACGACACACACCTGCACCAGCGTTGCCAACCGTCTGGGATGGTAACTCAAGGAAGTTTTTACCTGCAGCGTTGGCAACGCTGACTGTTAAAAACAAATTTCCCACTAGTGGGATGGGTAATTGAGAGGAGTTCGGGCTAATTGGGATTAGGGCTAATTCAGGTGTTCAGGGGGTGTATTGCAATATTAAATTTTGACGTAGCATGTATCAGATATTGAAAGTAAGTGAAGAGTTTAGCTGTCATCAAATAGAAACCTGTCAGATGTTGCAATTTTCCATTCTCTCTCTCTCTCTCTCTCTCTCTCTCTCTCTCTCTCTCTCTCTCTCTCTCTCTCTCTCTCTCTCTCTGTTTATCAACTAGTATTTTAAGTCTCCAATTAAGTCCAGATTGTTCTGTGTTAATTCTTTTCGCAGTCACATAGGAGTTTCCATCAAAAGTTCCTCCAACTCGCATATAATTTGGTATAGCGATCCACTGTAAATGTTTAAATTTACAGCTTCATAGAAGACCTGAAGTTGCTCGTTAAGGCAGTTGCGTGTTAATATGGCAAGTCTTGTTTAATGTAACATTGAATTTCATCTTAATTCGCAGTTCTAAATAAACTAAAGCATGGATACTTTATAGCCTTAGGACAAAATTGTGAATACAGCTTGGGTTTTTTCAGTATCCAATTAAATGCAGTTTGTGGGTGTAGTCTATTCTCACTTACCAGGGAAGTTGTATACATTGAATTTGCCATTTATTCTGCTTCATGTTCTTAGTTTTATTATTGATAGGTAAAGTGAACTGTACAGTTAATTTAGTATGTGGTTAAGATCTATAAGAAAAATAATTCTCAAATGGGCTTCAAGGAGGGTTTCTTGAAAGAATGGCTAATAGAGGTAGTTCTGAAAAAGGGGCTGTTTGAAGAATGTGTAGTAGGGTTACTTTTAAGATTTAAAATCACTTAAGAATTTTTTTGTTTTTTGTTTTTTTTCTGAAAACCTAGTAGTAGATAGTCTTTTAAGTTAAAAAGTCAAGGTTGTCAGGCTCTATAGGCTTATGATAGAAACAATATTTTATAACATTTTAACCCCGGATTACTCAAGTTGCTGCTTATGGAATATTTAAAAAAAATAATCTTTGATTTTTTTTTTTTTTTTTTTTTTTTTTTTTTGTGAAAAGAAAACAATGTTAACGTTTTACCTAAAAATATTATCCACTGAACTATCTTATTTGACTTCCTGCATATCAAGAATAATATAATAGGTTAACCTTTGAATAGTTTTTAAAAAACTTTATTTATGAACATTTAATAGAATTTAACCATTGTACAATTTTGAAAATGTTGATAAAAGTCATTTAAATAGACATGTAGCCAGTGAAGCCAGCTATTTGCATGTGGATATTAATCATGAGTTTAGGATTACCCCTTTCAAAAATACAGATTTTAAAAAATTAGGAGTAAAATGATCTAATGGTTCTTATTAACGAAAATAATTCCTGCCCTCAGGCTACCCCAGACATAAAGAAAACTAAAATTAGAGAAGAAAAAAAAAAACCAAAACCATGTTTTACGATAGAAGTTACGACAAGCAGGTCCTTAACTGGTACTTAGCGAAGAAACTATAGTACCATCAGCAACTGAAATTCTTATGATTCCTCATGGTCAACAAGAAATGCTTCAAAATATGAATCTTCCATTAGAAAATATTCAACTCGACCGGACTTTTTATTATGATTTTACTGATGTACAAGGAAAAACCATTTACCAGATACCTGATATCGCACACCTTTATATATCATGGATTCTGAAAGTTAAATAAATTTAAAGTGGATATCTTCTAAGATCTGTTATATAAGGGTCATTGTTAATCAGAATTTGCATTGGGCGGGCAATAATGAAATTTGTGGAGATATACTAGATCAACAGAGATACCATGCTAATTTTGCAACTGCGTAAAGGTCCAAACTAGCTGGCACTGCCCGACGGATAAACTATTCTTATAACCAGTGATGCCGTTTTTTCTTCACAACATTGGCTTTCAGTAGTGTTACCATAGGCAGTTCATCTTATTTTTTTACTTTATTTATGATTTAATGGTTAGAATGCGTATTTTCCAATGTACCTATAATTATTTCCCGTGATGTTAGAAAACTACAAGTCACTAGTTCAATATAAAGTATTTTTGACGAAGAAAAATAAAGGATTTCAATAAAATTCATTTGTATAAATAGGCAGGATATGTTTTGTATCTATTTTCATAATAAAACATAAAAAGGCAAAGAAGAATTTTTTTCTTCAGTGCCGTGGCCTGTGGTCGGAAAAGCCACGGAGGGTTGCCAGATGTCACCAGAAAGCCACACTAAGGCCCCGTCCACACGGTCGAGCTTTGGTCGACGAACTTTGTCCGATGTGACGTCAGAAGCGGAGAAACAGCGAGAAAAGTCAGAACTTTGCCGCGGTTTTTCCGCTTCTGACGTCACATCGAACAAAGTTAGTCGAGCAAAGCTCGGCCGTGTGGACGGGGCCTAATAGATGACGACAGAGTCTGGACTCCGGAGGGAGCCACAACGATGAGATTAGTAACACTGCTTCAGAAGTGAGAGAAAAATATAAACAGCTGGAATGCCCGACGTGCATGTCTGCTATTGTGGACAGGCCAAAAGTATGCGAAAAAAAAGTTTTTTTCAGCATAAAATCTCTTCAAAATACTTTTATCAACGAGACCCGCTTAACATTTAATATGCTTATTCAAATGCATCTGTCAGTTTTCAAGATTTCAATCATCATTGCTACTATTCAATAGTTTCGCGACTTATGTTTGTTTGTATGTATGGTGTGATTACGTTGCATGGAACCAGTGGTTATTCAGCAAAGGGACCAACGGCTTTACGTGACTTCCGAACCACGGCGAGAGTGAACTTCTATCACCAGAAATACACATCTCACTCCTCAATGGAATTCGTGGCTTACCAAACCGTTAGGTTTTTAAAAAGGCCTATTGTTAAAGTTTGCTTTGAACTGATTTGTAAGATTAAGTTCCTAAGTCGATACCAAAGGCTTGATGTAAGATAACTAGTACTCGTAATTTCGAAGTTACTCTATCTTTAAAGATTTTGATTATCTAAAAACCTGTGGCTATTTTATATGTCGACTCAGACATTATTCCACCCATCTATATAATATAGTTTCTGTAAAAGTATGCATTTCTCAATTATAAAATTTATTTACATATATACTTTAGTAACTATCTTCATTCTGCTAGGAATTTTCTGAACAGTTTGATCTTATCAAATTTGAATAAGAAAATTACCGATGATATCTTACTTGTTTACTTGAAAGGGAAACTACACATAGCAGGCAATACTACCCCGATGATCACTAAAGTTAATTCTTACAATGATATGACTTGATCGATACACAGATCAAAGTGTGTCGAATTTTTAGTAAAATTCAAAGGAATATTATGTTCACTGCCTTTGTTATAATAGTAATACCTAGAATTCACAGGGGACACCCTAGTTGGCGTAAGTTTAGGGAGTTATCACGGACCATGGTAAATAGTAATAAAATACACTGGGAATAATTTATTGTTGTAAAACACCAACGAGTTTTAAATTTTCTAGTTTTACAGGTGATTAGATAACACATGAGATTCTCTTTATCATGACTAACGTTTGGAGGTACGTATACGCAAATTTTATCGGAGAAGTTGCTGTTCATATGCCAATTACAACATTGGGTATATTCCTGTCCATCAGTATTCAATACCAGTACGTTCACAAAGTTAAATACACAAGCTAATCTCAGATCAGACACTTTCCACCTATTCGAATGCAAGTTATAAAAAGCTTTAAAAAACCATAATCCAAAACAACCTTCAAAATTTGTCTACTGATAAGAAAATTTCAACACCCTAATTTTCGGATTATAGCTAATTCCTCCAGCTAAGTGATTTATTCCTCAAACCAAGACTACTTCAGACCTAAAACTCTGAAACTTAGCCAGCTTCTGCACCTTCAACGACTAGTGAAATATTTCCAACAACAACAAGAAAAATATTTTCACCTCAGACAAGGACAACTCGTACAGTAGCATTCCAGGAAGCCCAGCGATCTCAATGTAACAGAAAGTGCTGAAATGCAAGACTTCAAAAAAACTCATAAAATTTCTTTGGACATTAACTTCAGAAACAAAATCGTTAAACAAATAAAAACATTTAAATTTCATTATCGTTTTTACTTCTGATTAACCTCTACCATAAAAGTTTCAGTAACCTCTGATAAGTTTTAACCAATTTCACATCAATTCAAAGAAAAATTCATATATTCTTGAGAGTATTTCAAATCAATCTTTTTACCTTCTGCGAACAATAATGACATTACACTTTGTATGACATTTGATAATTAAGGTGTCATCAAAATTGGAGAGTATACATATTACCACTACAAACAAAATTATGCCAAAACCTATTCATTTGACATTACAATCTCCCCAATTCAAGATACTAATGAATTTTAAAAGTAAAATTCTAAAAATTGTTTTACAAATAACAGCAACTAAAAAAATATATGAGGCTATTTAGCAACTTACGGCATGAGATAATTACCGATTATGGCTTTGATTGTCAAGATAGGAATTAATCTCCTCTGACAACAATGCTGGAAAAGTAAGTGGACTGAACTCCCAACATTTTCACCAAAATGGCTTTCAGCATTTTGACTAGTGCAATATATTAAAGTTCACGTATTAGAATATTGCTCTCATTACACCAGCAAAAGAATGAACAACTTCTGTAAAGTAGAAATTCATATATAGCCTAAATGAAAAGTGGTTTCTCTGGTTAAAAGCAAGATCTACTTCATGGACCCCTTGGCCCTTTTATGGCTAGGAATAAAATGGCAAATGCTGATGCTAGGAGTGGGGAGGGCGGCTATTGGGAGAGTCAGGCATATGAACGCAGAATATTTTTTTTTTTAACATTTCCATTTTGGGAGAGGTTAGGATAAGGAAGGGGGAATGGGAGATCTGAAAGGAGAGTTCAGCATCAGAGGGAAAAGAACTCCTGCAAATCTAATTTAATGGATAACTTAAAGAAACTCATTTTTTTTACTTCATGTTCACATTTAACACTTCATTGTTCAAGGTATGCTCATGTAGCCCTACAAACAAACGAACACACACATTAAGTGAAAATAGTTTGACAAAAACTATCACAAAATGCAAAATAAAAAAATATTTGATATTTAAACAACCGTGTTCAGTATCGGTCATTTCAAACATTCACAAAAACTTGTCATATACTGACTGCACCATCCACTTCATCTTTACTGATCTCCGTGTTTCAGATTAGTCTCAGACTCCCCAAACTATACGTAGACCTTGATCCTTCACTAGCAAACACGTACATGCACACGTTCTACACAGTTCTATTTTCGGTCACAAAACATCCCCAAGCCTAATTATATCCTTCATAACTTGATTCTGCAGTGATCAGCTACTAATGTCAGCTGGAAAAGTAATCATTTTATTAGTCAAAATGTCCCTATAATACCAATTAACTAACAAGTCTGTCAACTTCCATACCGGGTGTTACTATTCAGGTTGCGATTGGTAATCATTTGTGCCCTAAGCATTTGCGAATTCTTAAAGTTATTTCCCACTAATTCTAAAAAGATAACACTTAACCAGTAGTTACAGTATTTTCACCAGTATTTTATACCCTGTAGTACTTTTCGTTCACTTAACCGTATAACCTTGTCAGTCGTCTCTTTTCCTCAACTATACTCGTCACTAATTCCCCTTGCAGTAACTTCTCTTCGGAGAGAAAATGCGGAAATATGAAAAATTCTCTCAGATTTCAGTCATTGGTATTCTAAAAGCATCTTAAAGCATCAATGGCACAGCAAGCATTTTAAAGACGGATGAGATATTAGATATTTTCTTTAATAAACAACAGTGACCCCTACTACATTGCATGCTATTATTATTTTTTTTTAATTCAAAATATACTAGGGGAGTTCAGAGTACGCGTCTTTGTTGGGTCTAAAATATGAATTCAAAATAAAAACTGAATTACGTTATTATCCATTACAACATGCTTAAGAGGAAGTAAAAATACTGAAATTCTCGCAAGTATTTTACTACAAGATGAGCTGTTTTGTTTAAGGTCTAGCTTCCAAAAAATCAATATTGTGATAAGAAAATTAAATGGACGCACGAGAATTACATACCTTGAAGGGCTACAAGAAAATCACACACCTAGAAACACTAAACTGCAGAAGTTCTTTTTGTGTACTAATGTCCCCCTCATCAATTACATAACATTTGGCAATGAACGTTTAATCTACATAGGATTTTTTAGCGGTTTGTATTTATTTTTAACCACACAACAGCCCCTTCACAAAAAGTTTATGAAATTTTCATAATCATAAAAACGAAAACATTCTTGAGTTATAGACAATACGTACCCAGAATTCATATTTGGACTGACTTCGAAGCAAATGAGTGAAAAATTAAAATATTTTAAAATATCAATTCAAAATTGAACAAAAAGTAAAGAAACATCGAAAAACAGACGTTTAAGCTTAAAGGAAAAAAGGTGTCGAATATTTTTAAGAAATTCCAGTTACTTTTAAGCTAATTTCCCGAAAATTTTACAAATAGCAAGAACCAGGACGAAACAAGGAGGAATCTGCAGTGTCCCGGTAAAAAAAAATCCTGATATATACACTAAAAATTTATTATGGTATTCAAGTAAGTGTTAAGTGTAGAGTATTACTGCATGTTCACAAAGAGAAGAAAATCAAAGTAACTCTCAAACAACTGTCGAGTACTTATGAGAAGTTCACACCATATTCATACCGGTTTTATTCGTTCTACATCGGAAAACGATAGTAGGGCATAAAGATAGAGATAAATACGGACTCAAATAGTAGAATGTTAATTACCAACCAGACTGCAAACTGTTGCCAAAACTACTATTGTTTGTTCAGAAGCAGAGAAAATAGCAGGCAAGGGGCCGTGCTGTCACAAAGCTGGTTTAACAAACTTACCAACCTTGACGCTGACAGAGGAGCAGCAGATACTGATGTCATGAACCCGAGTGAGATTAAAACTTTAAACCAAGTTACCGAAAGCATCCATGAAAACAAAATCTCCGTGAATATTGCATAAAGTTTATGAATGTTTATACTCTGAGAAGCATTCTTACTGTTCAAACCTTCATCTAAAATTAAGACAAACACAGCTACGTAGCACACTTAACCATTTATTTGGTGAATTTTTTTTAGTTTTTTTTATAAACTGGCTTCAGTAATCTTCAAGGCATCCATTTACATTTAAGCAAACCTAGAAGGTTAAATATTCCTACCAGACAAGACAAGAACAAAGAATCTTTGCCAGCCAAACAAACATCCGTAGCAAGACTGACTTGACACTATGCAATGAGAAAAATTTTATTTGTTTATTAGAGCCAAAACTCATGATTAAATGCCAATATTTAAAAAGGAAACAACACAACTTGTGGTAATGGTGAACTGTATGTTCATTATGTGCACATACTTTTATAGAAAAAGAAAACCCATCACAGTTGATCAGGAGTGCATCACAGGAAAAGTAAAACCTGAAAAAACACAGTTACAAGATAACAAGCAAGCTAAAACTTTGGAAAAAGAACCTGGCATAATCCAGCATTCCTATATAGAAGACCTGAATCGACAACCACAATCACTACAAGGAAGGAAGCTTTATAGAAATTCACAAAAAAACCTACACTTGGTACGTATATTACTATATTCAGTTCTCAACATCAGTTACCATTATGCTTGCTTATCAACAATGATTTTCAGAATAAAAGGGCTCTGTTAAGAGCATTGTGTGTTTATCGTCTAAAAACTTAAAACTGAGCAGAAAATGTTTTTAACCGAGCGTAAGTTGAATTACTATTCCAGATAGCTAAAATAAAATCTTCATTTAAGTGGTTAGCAGACAGGCAAATTTACCTGACGAAAATGCCAATAAAAACTTTTAATCTGATACGATTACAACTGAAATTACACAACGTCCTGTAATACTGTACTAATAAACTACTATGAGATTCAGGTCCTCTGTAACACGGTTTTTTTCGCAATAACTTTTTATCTATGCAGTTCATAAATATAACGCTTATTCAGAATACACATTATATCTACACAAATATTGACTGTATTCTGCATTACGTAAGTTGAATAAATTTGGTACTTATAATGTAAAGTGACTTTACTCAGAGAAAAGGTTTCGAACGCGCTCGTTACTTAACTTATGACAGCATTTCTTCCCTCTTTGTCGATGGATGATTGGCTATACGTAATGAAGGCTATGCCTCTGGCAACAATGACATACAAATTTAAATACAAGCAAAGCAGTACACCTTTATGAACTCTGAAACCTCTCCACTGATAATTGTCATAATAAACAGACCAACAAAATATGTTAATAAATACAAAAACACTTCGATTATTAGTCTAACTCCCAAAATAAGTTTCCTAAGAAATTACAGTCTACTTTATAGGTCACAATCAGATTGACAAGATGTAGGGAATAGTTGGTAATTTTCAAAAGCATAGTAGACAAGCTTGATTTGATAACTGCTTTATCCAATGTCAAGCAATTTTTATTTATTGGTTATCTACCTATTTACTGAAAAAAAAAGCCGGTACCGTATTTTGGCTTTAAACCTTCACCAATAATGATCATCAGAATGATGACTTCATGAGGCTCCACCCACTTTGGCCTCTTTATAATTCAGGATAACACCGAAGGCTATCAGGGGCATTGTTGGATTAGAAAATTTAACTTCTGGCTATAAAAACTAATTTCTAGAGTAGTTGTAAGAAGTGCTAAATGCTCCTCAAGGATCCCAGCAGTTGGCCTAAACGTTTAATTCATGTATATTACTGCTATACTATTGTGGCACTACTGCTACAGTAGTATTACTGCACTAGCACAGATACCCCACCCACATCTATGTATCGTTCCGCCATTCATAAAGTCTTTGGGTTTCAGAGCCGATGGAACAAGGTGAATGAGTTTCTGCCTGGTGGATGGGCGGGGCAACATTTTGTCAAAAGGTGTTTACCTTGCTTACGTAATGAATGTTTTTCGACTCTTGGCTCGTAATCATTGGCCATGGCATCGGCTAGATCATTTTTACTCTATAAAAATTAAAACCATCGGGTTTAGGTTATTGATTACGCTGACAAAATTTGTGTGTGGTTGTAAAATATACATATGTCAACTTTCAGCTACATCCAATGCTTTGCTAAGGAGCAAAGTCCAAAAAACCGTGTTACAGAGGCCCTGAATCTCATAGTAGTAATCAATAGAGGCTATATACCTAGTTATAATTACATCAATGAAGTCTCATTAATGGCAATGTCTGTACATTGATGAGAGTGAGATTTAAAAATGAGGCTCTAAGTAAACAAAACACTAAAGATTACAAAAGTCAAATAGCACCTAAAGTTATTAGAACTAGATAAATACTTCAGTTTTCTATTACAAAGATCTAATGACATTTAAATTTCGAAATCTTTAAAAGCAATTTGGAAAAATAGCTCATTTTCATGTTAATGAAATCGATTCATAGATGAAAATCAATAGAGCACAAGGACTCAAAGGTATAATGAAATCTAAGTGTACGTATATTCAGTATTGCCTTCTAAGATTAAATCTGTTGACAACTTGACAAAAAGTTACTTAAAGCCTCATTGCAAACTGTCTTAACTTTCGGAAACAGGAACCGTCCTTATTTTTAAAATAGTGAGGTACAAAAATCCTCCTCCTGTATGCCAAAGATAGTATGCTCTACTTCCAATGCAGAAAAAAGTTTTTTTTGATAGATAATAGTCTTCTCCATGTACATGAACATCAATCTCGTGACTGCAATTTTTCCATTCAAGCCGGCAACAAAGCTTAATCTGAAAGAAAGTAAAAATGTTAAGTCTCCAAAAATTCAGAGGAAATTTTTTCTAATCAATTTAAAGTTTATTGAACTTAAACCTTTTGCTATCAAAGAACTGGTTCATGTAGCCTAGAAATCCTAAGCAGTATCTCAGTAAGATGGAAATGTTGAAAATGTGAACCAGTTATTGAGTAAACCATTTGCACAATTTAGTTAAAACAAACTACTTTTTCCATACAAACTCATCAAAACTCATCTCCTATATCATGATCACTTTCATAGTCTCAAACGTCTCCGTACCTTTACAGAAGTAGTGTGATTATTCAAGCATGTGCTGCGTCGATGCACCATGAGGAACAGACTACTCTCTTCACTTGAAATGGGGGTCTAAGAGGAGGATATCAGAGGATGACTTATGAGTTGGTATGCTCAGCTTGTTGTATGTAAGCACTATGTTGTTTACAAGTGTCTAATAGATCCATAAGTGTTCTGTAAAAGCAAGCTGTTATGCTGATCACTGAGAGAAACAATATAAAGGGGTAAGCAATATAGCCGAGATTCGTGCAATAGCAGCAGGCATGGCTAGCAGAGGCGAGTGTGACACTAACAACAACAAAAATAGCATTAAAAGGAGTCTGAAAAAAATACCCCTGTCAAAGAAATGGATAATGATTCCCAAATCAACACTGCCTTCTCTCCAAATGAAATGAACAGCAGCAAAAGTGACAAGGTGTTGTATTATGAAGCACAGAAAGGACTTCAAGCACAGAAAAGTCTTCAAAGCCTAAACATCAAGCAATGTGGTGTAAACATATGCACTTCTAGTTTAAGCTTTAACTTTCAATATGCGCAAGTAAAGGGGATTAGGGGTGTGAGTTAGACCAGACATTCCTCTGCTATTGACGTCTGTGTTAAAGCATTGGACTTGGAGGTTATCTATGATCTGTGACCAATACTACATCTAAACAATTAGCTGCTAACATGATGGCTAAGTATGGTATCTACTGAAGGCTTTACTGTCTTTTCCGAGGAAGATAAATTGCGGTTCCTTGCAAAAAACCCAGAAAATTTGTGTCAGGAACTCGAACTACCGTCTCATTAACAGTGTAAAATCTATTGTGCAGGGCCTCGGGAAAAGACCATGGAAGAAGGTACTGTAGTTCCTTAGACATGAAAGAGGTAAGTAGAAGAACTGACAAGAATGATCCTGCATTTCTACATGACTGTCCACTATCCTCAAAGCAGCCACCATAGATCTCACCTCTTGAGACATGCCCAAGGGCTGTCTGTATTATGACTGGAACCATATATATTTAAGGCATCCATCACCTTCATGAAGGCATAGGACTCTGCAGTAAATAGGTTAGCCTCTTTTGTTTGTTTAGTAAAGACGACTGAGGGTGGTTTGATCCCAGAATGTGATTTGGGAATTAGAAAAATGAGGTTTGGTCCTTAACATCTGGGAACACATGTAAAAAGGTGTGAACAAAAAAATGATGAATTGGCCAATGGAAATGTGCTCAAGTGTAATAGATGAATGGAAGAAATAATAAAATAGGGGATGACAAAAATAATGATAGTTGCAGCAGGGTCAGCAGCCTCTGGTGGCTGGGAGATGCACGTCAGAAATAGTCAAATTAATCACTGACGGGGAACGACGGGGAAAAAAATGTGCTCCAATTTACAAACGCATGACAACGAACTATCACGGATAACGATAGCGGGTAAAGCAAGAATGGGGATAACTGGTTCCATTCATAAAGCTGCATAAACCACAAAGAAGGGTAAATGGACTATTTTTTTTATAGTCATGGGACAGTGGTATCAGAATAGCTGGTTTAAAGAATAAAACAACAATTCCCACCCCCAAAATTAATAATGCAAAGCATAAAGAAGTTTAACAAGTACTTTGCACACTACATGTATGGGATTACAAGATGGAACCAATCTTTCAGTGTTAATGAGGGAACAACTTCTTACCCCTTAGCACACAGTCTTTAGTATACACTGAGAAACGTTAGCAGAAAAAAGACAAACTAGTGAATACCAGAACTAGGCAAACACTGACAAGGGGAAAATTAGAGCAGGAAAAACAGTAGTGAATGTTACCCATATATAGAAGCAATACTGACTAAATGAAAGCAGAAAAATACTGACGCTGATTTGCTATGCCAAAGTGAACAACTTGCAAAAATTTAATTTTTAAAGAAATTATGGAGACAAAAGAAAGATAAATGATAATTAATTATTAGAGCAGTCGAGGCGGCATTGCAAAAACACTTCAGACACATGAAAAATTCTTCCTCTGCACGTTAACAAAAAAAGATGGCGTCTGGGGTTGTTTGAGATTGCAAATGCTGCCATATTGTAGTTGAGGTTGTAATATATCGTAGTTTTCCGGTTATTAAGTCTACATATCATTAATTACCAATCCAAGTTTTTAAACTGTCCCTTTTATACTTTTATCTAGTTGACTTCATTATGGAACAGATTACCACAATATACAAAAGAGGTTCCTTTTCATAAATTTGTCCTTATCAGGTTTCCATTTGATTTCACATTTTTATATAAAAAAAGCATTATTGCAACTTAACTAACGTATCTAACTGAAAATTAATAAAATGAGCCAAGTACATTGAGGTAAAATTTTACTTTAAAATGTCCGAAGTCTTCGAAGACTCGGTAATTGCTAATAATTATGGTACAAGTTAAATCTAAAGCTTTGTCTGACCCCAGCTTTAAACAGTGTTGTTGTCCACACCAAAAGTTAACTATAATACACTTTTTTTTAATTTACATACCTTTAGGTTTATCCTAATTTGCACACAGGAAAGATGAGTTACTACATACCCATAAATACCATACCATGCACATAATACTCCTCTCTTGGTGAAAATAATAAACTTCATACTTACTTTAGAATACCCACTTATAACCGAAATTGAATGCAGTTTCAACTGTCTTAAACAGCTTTGTGTAGTCCTTAATAAAACCAAAGTCTCTAGAAATAGGCAGATGACATCAAAGGGTATTTTAGTCTATTCAATGGAGGACTCCCATCAGTTACTTCACAACAGAACTTTCAGACCTCTAATACTTCAATACCAATTCCTGGGAAAAAATTTTAGTACAATACCTAAATGACGAGAGCATAGGTAAAACGTTACTGTTCTAATACATCAGTCTCAAGGCTTGATTTAACCTAGGAAAAGTCCTTTACATAAGAAAAGTGTATTAAAAATGTCTGAAAACTAAACCTGTCAAAAAGTTTTAGCATTCCTCTATAATGCTATTCATTTAGTTATGAAAAAATATTTAAGGAAAGAAAATGCAAGATTACAGAATTGTTTTAACCTCCTGTTAATTAAGGCCATTGTCTTTAACGACCTATTTCTTACCAGACGAAAGGTAAAACGATTCAACTCTACCATTTTGCATTGGAGCTACAATGTCCGACATCTTAGGGCTTCCCTTTTATGAATACCATGCCAAGGTGAACTCCAATCTGTCAAAAAAAAAAAAAAAATGAAGACGCAAAATTCAATTGTTCCTTACTGTAAACAGCTTTGGAAACTTTTTTCCTGAGAATAGGGCACTAATTATAAGTTACTGCTTACATAAATAGCCCTAATCCGTGCCAAACTCTCCTGGAAATTAACTGATATAGGTCATCATCATTGTATTATTTACCGTCAAGTAAAATGCAAATCTACAATCATAATGAAGCTAATCTTTAGCATTAGATTAAAGAGTTGTTTTGAAATGCATACGATACTTTGCAATTAGTAAGAAGGTTCAACTGCACCATTAAAAAGTTTGTCATTTAAACAGTCTTCGTAAGTCACCCAGCCCTCTAAGTTAGTCTAAGCCCAACTGTAAAAATTTAAATATACCAATTCTAAACCTAACAATTAGGTATTTCAATGGATGGAAATAGTCCGGAAGCAAATGTGAAACAGTGATTAAACAAGTTTAAGATTGCGATAGTAGGTACCATCATAATAAACTGGGCTTTGTGACCAAAGAAAAATTTAGTCTACAGCAAACAAGAATGGAACAAGTGATGAGAAACATAAGGGTATTTACCACTAAAATCTATTAAATTCAATATTTCTTGCCATAAGCAACTATTGTCCGGGGATAACATGGTAAAGGTTAATCTGATTACAAATATGGTTCATCTTAGTCCTGTACTATCCTTAGCTAGTCTGTATCTCCACTGAAAGTTAAGCTACTCCCAATTTTCTTTCAAAAGTTCATCTGCAATAATGTGTATCAACACTGTCATGGTAATTGCTTTATAGCAAAGAAAGATAAAGGAAAGGAAAACGCATCTTCGAGAAATTCTTCAGCAAGGAGGCTTTCGCACATGTGTTGGAGGTGCCTGTTCTCATGATTGTTCTGGAATCGTCAGACGTGTTGGGGAACGCAACAGGCGCAGAAGTGTCGTGAGAAACGCCGCGATTTCTGATGCAATACATCTTCGAGATTCTTCTAAATTGTTCCCGTAATCTTGGGAGGCTATGACGCTCGCTGGTAGCCCCGCGACCAGATTGCCGTAAAAATACGACTGATGAAGTAGGAGAAGGCAGATCATCAGTTAGTCACAGAGTAAGAGATCATTAGTAAGAGTCACAGATCAGATCAGTGAGAGCTCAGCAGCAGAGATCAGAGATCATCCGAGAGAGATAAGAGAAGAAGGAACCAACGAAGGATCAGAGAAAAAGGCGCTCGAGAGTTGGTTGAATTCTGGTCACGTCCTTATCAGGAGTGGACGACAGATATTTTTTCGACGTTGAGCAAGCCTTGAGAGAAGAAACTTTCTACTAGAGATTTCGAGGAGTTCCTGCCCTTCGAGTATCAAGAATAGACATTGCCTTCCGCAGTACGGAGTCAAGACGACGACTAAGTTCCACCGTTCTCCTTTGTGAAGCCATCGCTTCGAGTCTCAAAACTGGCCAGCAAGTATTTGAATTACCTCACTTCTTCCCCAGTTCACACATTGTAAGATTTTGCCTTTTTATGTAAATAGGAGATACCATTCTGCATTTATCTTTGTTAGTAAGCTTATAAATAAACCTTTGTTGTGTTAGTGTTTCTTTCTTATTCGTATCCCCAGTTTCAACTGTTGGTGTTGAATTCTTTTGTTTATTTTCATATCGAACCTGAAGCGGATCCCTCTCGGTCCGTAACAAACACATTCTTGCTGGAATAAATTTCAACTCTTACGCAATAGTTCTTCATTGCACGCGGTTTAATTTGTACACACTTGTTACCTGCTTCGTAGCCCAAACAGTATTCAAGTATTCTAAGAAAAAACTTGTAAATTTTACCTTATTTTTTAAATTGATGCCATGCAAGTTCCTAAAAGTCGACACAGATATATTGTTTCTTGTGATATCGTCTGCTCATCGAGGAGAAAAGATTAGTAAAAGAAATAGTTGAAGATCAGTTAAGAGCCCCATATGGGCAATGTTGGACAAAAAGTGTGGTGAACATATGCACCAAATATGATATAGAAATTAATGGACTAAGAGAATATCCCAAAGCAGCACTGAAAAAGGAAATAAAGAAAAAAATGAATCAAGATATCCAAGTGACTTTGAGAGAAAAGAGAAAAGAAATTAAGAAGCCGAGATTCATAGACGACTTCGAGGAAAACAAGTACATAAGGGAACTGGAAACAAAGGATGCGTGTATCATTATGAAAGCCAGACTGAATATGTTGAACTTAAAGGCTAACTTCCGGGGCAAATTTAATGACGAGGTCTGTAAAGAAATATGTATTGTCGAGGAGGACACCACTGAACATTTATTCACGTGTAAATTACAAAAAGCAGATAAGGATATAAATTTAGGGACACTTATCCCCTAACAGAAAACCGGGAGAATATATAAGGATAGCCCTCAAAATTAAGAATGTTCTTAACCGGAAAAGCGATGGATGTCAAAGCTAAGTAACACGGCTCTGCCTCACTAATAAAGAAGAAGAAATGAAAGGGAGTTTGGGTAAAAGTAAATAAAGCTTTGCACCTCAGTGTGGTGTGCCCGCAACTGTGTTTGTGGAGTGAGCGCCTAGGAACCAGGAACCAGAACCATCTAACATTCAAGTTCCCAAGCGTACTTCAACAATTTCTCCAATGCATTTTTTTTTTTACTTGAAAATATGTGCTGCCATCATTTCGCCACTGGATTATAAGTGCAAATGAAGCTGTACACATCTGGAAAAGAAAATTGCACAACTTAATACTTCAAACGTCCTAAAATAATAATAATAATTAAAAAAACTAGACAACCAACCAGCTTTCAAACTTTGGACCATGTCAAAATTAGGGAATCCACTATTTTTCACTATTATACCACAATACCACTATATATATATATCTATATAGATATATATATTAATCATCTTGCCTTAATTGCTACTTGAGAAAACCTAAAGGAGAAGGAGAAGTTTTTGAGCAATTCTATAAGGTAATAGAGAAAAAAATTACAATCTCGCACGGTTCAGTCGGTAGAGAATTATGGACGTTATCAAAGCAATTTTGCATTATATATGAAACGACGTTTATGGAGAGACATTCGCTGAATTTCTTAGAAGGGGTAAGAAATCGCAACTTATGCATTTAAAGTAATAACATTCACAATAGACATTTTCATCATATATACAATAATACTATCATGCCACTGGGAATATTAGTCTTACGTCACGTAAAGAACCGGGGAACACGGTCAGGCAAAAGAGATATCAGGAAGGATTTTGAGGTTGATAAATATACAGATTCATTTGCAATTATCATCGAGATTTCTCATGAAAACCCAGTTAATTGGCATTGAAATCACAATTTTTGAATTGTATTTTTCTTACTATACAATCCTGAGGTCCTTTACATAAGGAATTAGTCCCAGCTGGCGCTGAAAGTAATTCCTTATTTTACGTAAAGGACCGATGGTTTGTATAACGTGTAGGAACAAGTACTAATTTCATTATTATTGTTGGTGTTTTATCAGCGATTCAACTCGACCATTATCAATAATGCTTGAAACTAGGGGTAAATTCAAATAGCATTTTAGAAACCCGAACCGGCGGCGTCAAAACTACTCTTGACAACGTATTATTCTTCTTGAGGGGGATAGATAAAAAACACTAAAGGTAAACTAATCTTGTTTTCGCTGTGCTTCAACTGATTAATCACTTAAACCGACAGGCAAGGAGATAACATTCTACAGCTAAAAATAGAACTTGCCAAAATCACCGCCTTTTGCCAACAGGATCATGATACCGCGAGTCTCTCTGGGCAGAGCAAATTTTACCCGTGAAGGGCAAGATAATCAGCTGCCCGTAGTACCACCTCATCCAATAATTTACACCAACCTGATCATCCAAAAACAAGTTTAACACCTTGGTATTAGCAACACTAATTTGAGAGAAACCACTAAATCGTAATTATAAGGGTAATTCGTACTAAAAATCATGTAACTCTTTAGACATTTTAAAGAAAGTATTAAGCACTTGGATAGCTTAGAAACATTAATTAAAATTTGTAACGAACGACAGCCAAAGTAACTGCTGAATATAAGTGCAGACACAACGGCAGACTGAGTTTAGATTCGACAAGTAAAAACAAAAGGATTTTGATCTAACATCATAGTGATGAGAATCGTTTTCACTCCAGCGTACCATTGTATTTAGCGTCAGGTAAAGTCAAAATCTACAAACGTTACGAATCTTATCTTTAGCATTAAATTGTTAAGTAGTTTTAAATTACACACGATGCTTTGTAATGAGCAAGAACGTCCAGCTGCACCGTTAAAAAGTATGTCTTTTAAACTAGTCTTAAGTCTACCAACCCTCTAAGCTAGTCTAGCACATGCGCAGTTAGTTGTAAACAATCTAAATATATCAATTTAAAATCTAACAATTACATATTCAAATGTAGCGAAAAAGTCCTGAAGCAAATGCTATGAAAGTCGAGCAAATCTGCAGCGATTACACAAGTTTAAGGTACAATATTAATAAACTAGGCATTTGTGACCGAAGAATTTGTGACCGAAGAAAAATGAAATAGTCTACAGTAACTACAACTTATTAGATTAAGATTCCTTGGGATATGCAAGAATTGTGTAGGGGCCCAGTGTCAAGTTCAAGTTAAATCTGATAGCAAATATGGTTATAGAATCGTATAATCTTACTTACGGTCCCTTTAGCAACAGTCTATATCTTCACTGAAACTTAAGTTTACTTGCCATATGTCAACATATTCTTACTGGAATAAATTTAATTTCATACACAAGAGTTCTTCATACATTACATATCCCGAGTTGTTCGTAACCCAAATAGTATTCAACTATCTGAGAAAAACTAGGAAATTTTACCTTATTTTCTAGCCATGTCATGCAATTTCTTCATAATCCGTCAGAGACATATAGTTTTCTATATGGCATCGTTTCCTCATCATCTACCATCCAAGTTAAGTTCCAGCGAGTACTTTTTTTCCTCACTGCAGTTTTTTCCATTTGAATGTCTGCTGTCATATTTTCGTCATTGGACTTTGAACGCAAAGAAAGCTGCCCACACCTGGAAGAGAAGATGACAAAACTTAATACTTCAAATTTTCTAAATACCAGAAAAATAGTATAACTACTGACCTACAAACTTTTTACTACGGATATGTACTCTATCATTTCTATATATTTCTCCTATCATATATCATCTTTCTGTGCTACTTAGAAGAATAAGTTTTATGAAGTGCTTTAGGCTAATACCGAGAAAAAATGGGCCGGCTCTGAGGGGGCGGGGCATATTACTGTAATTTTAACTTGGTCTCCTTCGTTATGACTCTTAAGAGAATAGTCCGGTTTTTACGTCACGTAAAGGACTGGAGAACACTGCCAGGCAAAAGAAAGACACCAGAAAGGACTTTTCGGTTGATAAATGTCCGGATTCAGTAGTAACTATCTTCGAGATCTCATGATCCCCTTAATAAACTTTGCCTTAAAGTACGAATTTCATTATCATTTTTGTTTTGTCAAAGATTGGTATCAAGTATCACCAGTAAAGTCTAACCTAAAGATAAATTTAAATAGCACATAGGGAACCCTAAACGTCTTACAGTTACAGAAACCGTAAACTTGAAAGCGTAGTATTACTATTATTGCAAAAGAATGTCAATTTGGCAGAACTGTATTCCACCTGGAACTCCAGCTTAGCGGCTGTTTGCTTTTTATGAAAAGAATAGCAGAATTACTCTATAGATCTTGGCTGAGACAAATAGTCAAAACTAATGCTCAAGTAATCTCGTTTTCACAAAGCTTTAACCGATTTAAACATACAGCTAAGGAGCTAAAAATAACCAGTTGGAAATCACTTGCAAAAATCAGTGCCTTTGACCAGTTGGATGAGTTTTGAATAATTAACAATAGTAACTTTCGGCAATAGATATGACCATATACATAGGAAATAGTTTCCGGCTGTAAAGATTGCTATGAGCTCTCTGGTCTAGATATGGAGAATAGATTTGGGCAAATCCATGAAAAAATATGAATTTTTAGATAGCGATCCCTTACTTCATAGCGACAGATAATGTAATGCAGGTAAAAACGTGGTCTTCAACACCAATTCTGAAGGTAAACTCGCCTTAGATTTTTGTCAAGGGCACAAAAAAGGAAAAAAATTCGATTAATACTACTGTAGTTTTGTCACAGTAGATAAAACAAGATTTTCAAACTACCTCTCCGCCATGTGCCATTACTTAAAAGATCAATTCTATTTCAGCAGTACCGTAGATCATGCATCTGTCTCCAGGGATCCTTGCTACGTCTGTGACTGAAGGATATATCTAATAGAGTCCAGGTATTTCGCCGTCCAGATATTATTTCACCTTTAAGGGTGAGAAGGGCGAAATACCCAACTGGCCACAGCTCCACTTTATCCAGTAATTTACATCCATCCGATCATCAAAAACATCCTTAGTACCTTGGTACTAGCACGAATAGCAATCAGCAAACTGTAATTATAAACGTAATTCATAATACACATCATGTAACTATAGACTTAAGCAATAGAACTATTGACAGACTGGATAAAATTACTTAGAATTACTGTGTCAGATTAAACGACTTCTGACTTCAATAACCTGTTTCTCAACAATGGCTTTGGGAACTGTACTTAGAATTTGCAACGACCAACTAAAGCAACAAGTGAATCAGACTCCAGACAGTTGTATTAAGATTCAAGAGATGAAAACTTAATAGTTTTGATATCATACGATAATTGAGAACATTTTTCAATCCAGTTTGACGGAGAGAGGAGAGAGAGAGAGAGAGAGAGAGAGAGAGAGAGAGAGAGAGAGAAAACGCACACTATAACTTTAGAATATCTGAACTTAAAATATTGCCATGAATATGCGCAAAACAATTTAGGTCCAAGTTTAAGCAACGCCATACGGTAACTTAAAAGTTCAAAATTACTCGGTGGTATATTTCATTCGTTCCTTAATTTCCCTTCTTTTTGTCGGTAGATTGGTGTCATTTCGCTTATTTACGTGACTATTGGACTACTGGCGATTTACTAAATGCTGACTTCAGAGCATTCTTGATAAATCACAGTTAGAATCTAGTTGGCAAGTCCTATTCTGGTGGTCTGGCTACTCGAATACAGGTTAAAATCACAGAAAAATAGTAACAGTAAAAAAAAAAAAGGCCACAATATTCCCTAGATAGTGACCTCCTAGGTTTTAAACCAGTTATGTATTCATATATCCACCTTTGCGGCGTGTTAACACAAGCCTGTTGGGGATGACCGTAAAAACATAGACAAAAGACTGTAAATATCATAAAGGTAATGACCCCAATAAATAGTACATTTTTCCCTGGGACTATTACCTGTCACCATAAAATAATGTGACTTTTTCCAGTGACTTTTTTCTTAGCCAAAATTGAATTTTTCCCGGCTACTGGCTGCTTGTGGCATAATCCAATTAATCACATGGATTAAGTATTTACTTACTGGATCGACAAATTAGTCTGGATTGAAGAGTATATTGAGGTCATGAATGAAACTGGTTTTTTCGTGAACCACCTACTATTACGTCCCAGTGTAAGCACCATTCAGCACCCAACCTTCCTTACCGCGAACTCCCGCTATGATCACTTGCCTACCGTTAATTAACTGCTATGGCCTTTAGGATGACATCCCGAACTAATAACACTTAAAACCTTTCTGATGTACGCTTTCCAACAAAAACTATAGAAATTACCATCAAAGAACATACCTAAATGAATTCTTTAACTTGATAACTGTATTGTTGATTATTTTATTTATTTATTTATTTATTATTATTTTTTTTTTTTTGCAGATCAGAGTTGAAGTGACCTCCTCAAACGTACTGTGCTAAAATGCATTTGGAATGCTGATTTAGAGTCCTATCATTTGCAGCCATAGGATGGCAGAATTAAGTTTCCTCTTGATATTAGGAAGACCGAAAATATCAACTTTCGCGAGAAATTGAAATAGCTCAGTGTACAGTGTTACAGGAGTGTAGAATGACTTAATATGTAATAATGGTGTCATTCTTCGAATGTGTCCGATAACGTATGTATACGCCAAATGAATCTCCATTCAGTAGAGTGGGCAGAAAAAAGAAACCTGTTTCAATTAATGACCGTTTATTTACAATATCAGGGTATATTCACAGCTGTACGAATGTCACGGGCAAGAGAACAATTAAAACTTGCTTGGTGGCACTGTGTTCAATGGAAAGCAGTTAAAACTAGATGTCATGTCTCGATTATTGCGATTACCCATCCTTGTAGAAATACAAAATCACAAGATAAAAACTTGCGAACTATCAAAGAAAGGGCGACAGTGAGGCGCCGGCATTGCGTTGTTGGATAATCATTGCAACTGTCAGAAATAGTAGTTATTACTCACAAAGTAATATCTACTTATAACACTGCTAACATATGTTCATTTTGCGGATCTCAATACCTTAGGTGACATCACGGCTGCAGTTAAGACTTAACCTTATACTAAACTACACGGCTCTGATAATCTTATATCAACGTTCAAATTATGCCATTACTATACTTTTTTTTTTTTTTTTTTTTTTTTTTCCTTCCATCTGTCCATCCACCTGTGGTGTTTGAGCATGGTAACACTGCGTCCGGGGCTTTAAATAATATCCTATTTCGAATATTAACGGTGTAATTCGCATACAGTAAATTATTAACAGTTCAGTTGCAAACGTACACCGAGATATCCTTTTGTTTACCTAAAACTTACACATAGCATAACTATTTAGAGCCCGGGACGCACTGTTACCATGCACGACCACCACAGGCGGATGGACAGATGGAAAAAAAAACAGAGTATAGTTAACTTTCGTTTTGTCAACTGCTTTCTTCACTGCCTGCTCGATTAATATATTTCTTACTTTACTTCAAACCGATAATGAATCAAGAACTATGCAAACTTAAACCCAATCAATTATGCAAACTTAAACCCAATAAATTACAAGACATTTGTTTTACGCATATATTTCTTTTCTACACAAAAAGACATTTGCCAGTTAACTATCCGAAACTCTCAAGAGTTTTAAGATTCTTATGAGAGGTACGCCCTTACATTGAAATTCTATATTTTATGGTTCTTGTAGAGCAGTTTTGTGTGAATTGATGAAATTCGTTATCATGTAACTTCGGCTCATCAAGTGGATTTTCCTTAAAAGACGTATTCTCCAAGCTTACTTATTTCATTGGTGCATATGAACGAAAAACTAAATATACAGCAAAAAGCAGTGACCGCAAAAATATATTGCTTTGAGAACTAAGGTAAATTCAATTTTCACGACAGGGTTAACGCGAGTCAACTTATGGCGTAATTTGAAGGTTAATATAGAACCATGTGATAAATCGAAGTACATTTTTTTCCGCGAAATGTAACGTATGTAATCAGTAATAAAAGTAATTATACTTTGTGGGAGCTGCTAGTTCGTGCTACTCCTGACAATTAAGTTTTCCCAACAGGGCAGTCGCACCTATTGGCTATGACTACTGTACTATGAACCCTAATAAGATCCAAAAGCAATTAAATAGTTATCGAAAGCTTCTGTGGATTTTTCTAAAAACACCTAAAGATTTTTTTCAACACTAGTTATGTATGCAACTCCAAAGTGGCTGCTGTTATACCACTTGCCGGGCATAATTGTGATCAAAATTGAACTCTTAATTAAAATCGACTACTTCGGAGAGAGAGAGAGAGAGAGAGAGAGAGAGAGAGAGAGAGAGAGAGAGAGAGAGAGAGAGAGAGTCCAGAAATGTTTTCTGCAAGACTTATCCTTCTGCTACTAAGAACCTATTGCGTGTCATTCATTCATTGCGTTAACTTACTGTGGGCCTATCTGGAAGTATGTTGTCGTCAGACCTAAATACACAGGAAATCGAAATGCACGAAACCACAGTCCAAGGGCCGAGTATTCCACTTCAGAAAAATAAACTAAATTTTTTGTGAAGGGTTTACTTGTATAGTCAGCCACACTATGTATCATGTCTTAAACATTTCCTTCGGTTGCTTTAAAACATTAACCCTTTTGGAAGCTCAAGTTGAGAAATTTTCTTCAGATTTATGTGATAAGAGGAAAATATTAGCCAACTGAATTTTTTAGTGAAAAAAAAGTGTCAAAAGTCATCTGGTGGAACTCCGGCCTGACGAACTAACGAGGCATTTCATCAGCTGTTATAATTAATACTTAACGACTGAGTTAGAATCTCAAAAAAAAAATCTTCTTTTTTGGATATTAATGACCTTAAATACTTAACTCTCACCAAACTTAGAAAACATGAACATAGGTGAGAAAACATGCTCAAGTAAACTAACTTTAACTGTATTCAAGTCACCAAATGACCTGGATGACAGTCAAATCAACTTATGACCTAACTTTCTGCAGAAAGTATAACTAATTACTGTAAAAGTTAACTCTTAAGGTATCTACTGGACATTTGTAAAAGCAATGAAATTCAATAATTATCTGAGAAAAGACTTCCTATTTACTCTAAGCTGATATGAACCTTTTTGAATATTGTTCATTGCCAACTGGGGATTGGTCTTTTATTTTCTGTACACTACGGAGTCTCAGAATGCATCGCTTATATTACAAAATCTTGGTAAGGAGCCGCCGGATTAAAATCATCGCAACATTTAAATCAAGAAAACTGCAACGACTATAAAGGCGGAGGACGTGTTGGTATGTAGTTAGGAGGTTTAATGTGGTTTATCAATTGACTCGCAAAGCTTAGTATGCATTAACTTTTTCCTTATAGCCTTTCTCATTTAAAAGCTATTTATAAAAAATCTATTAGGATATTTTTCTTTCAGATACATGAAGAGTAATTTAAACATATGTAAATACTCATAGCAAGCGTTATTTATTTACATATATTACTCAGGCATAAGAAATAGACTGCACTCTTAGGAAACTCAGTTACCCTAAAAATACGCATCTAATATTTCAAGATACGCGATTCAAGTTAAGATTACTGTTACCCAACTTCCACAGATACAGTTGTATTTACTTTCCACCAAAAGTCAGTACTTTTACTTGAACTTCTCTCCGTCGTGTAGTAGCATTTCATGTTACATAATTACAGGAATCCGAAAATTTATGGCTTAAATTTCGTTATAATCTAAAAACGCATGAATTTTGGAATTTAAAACAACCTAAAATCAATGTTCACAGTAATCCTGTTCTGGAATGAAATTTACCGATATTTAGTTCTACATCATAGTGGTACCATTCATAAAAACTAAGTCAGATATCATTAAAAAAAATAAATAATCATGAGTTTTTATTGAGGATTTAGAAACGTTGCGATAGTGGCTGATGGTCGAGAAGCGCATAGATTCTTTAACTTTTCAGAAATACCAAATTATTCCCCAAGCCACTCAAAAGTCCCTAGGGATAATTCCCTAAAAGTAATAGCCCTGCGTGACACTCCTGAGTGTTCTAGCATGCTTATACCAGAGTACGTATTGCAGCGACCGCTTAACCTATTTTCAATTCACGCATGGCTTTTTTTTTTTTTTTTTTTTTTTTGTCGGGTAAAATAAGACAGTGCAGCATATTCATCACAGAAGGTATGACACACACAGAAACACGGGGAAATGTCGGTTAATGGAGCCAAAAAAGCAAGGAAAATGTGAACAGGACCCTCTGAATATACGGTACTCTGATCAATATACTGGACGGAAAATGTGAATAAACCACAGGTACCCACTCAAAAGATTGCCTGGGATAACAAGTGTTCGAAAAAACTAAACTGTAGCTGATGAAATGGGCCTGCTGAAAGGACCTGACAGAAGGCTGATTTAAGGGCTAAAAAAAATTAGTCAAAATAATATAAAACTGATAGTTTTATATACCACCCCCGCCACTCGGTATCATTAGATGAAAGCACAAATTATTAGCATCATTTGACTCTTACTTTGGAGGCCCTAGCACATCATCGTGCAGGTCCTTCAAAATTAATAAAGGCGATCAAATTTTCTTAAAAGGAGTCTTATATATTTTGGTAAAATGATTTCTGGGTAACTAATTAAATAATTTGGTTACACCTTTTTCTAAAGCACTCCTAACGTATATTAACAGATCCACGAGTTTATATTAACCACTTGTGTTTCGATAACAGTTTATGCCAAGGTCAAAATAAACCAGTTTCATTCCCTAATTCTTTATGGACTAAACCTAAAACCAAACATTCTGTGAAATGAAGCAGGTGGTGGGCACGTCCAGTCACGGGGGTTCGATCCGCACCTCACGGTGTCCCCTCTTCTGATCAATTCGGAAATCAAGTTATACAGATGACTGTTCACCCATTCCTTTCACAGGTAAAATCAGGATTAAACCAGGAAATCTCAAGCACACGTGCTCATGGTGGGGTTATCTCGCATGGTCATGCGCATGCTACTAATCAAATCATTTTAAACTTCTTGTCTATGTCAAGGTTAACCTTTCTTCCAATCACTGTCAAATGCAAATGAAGAGTCTGGGTGTACTCAATGGGGATGGTGGTTGGGGGAAGACTGGTTGTTGGTAGAATAATGGGTGGGTGGGGGTGGGGGTGGGGGTGTCGGAGGGGGAAGGGGGCCAGGGTGGTTGTTACCGAATAAAGTCTAGCTCTGTATTTTGTTAACTATATCTTAATGATTACTTTTACTTATTTTCGGATAGTGTACTTTTTCGTCTTTCATTATTCTATCTCGCTAGCTATCTATCCACCTACCAGTTTATGGTTGCAAATGTATCAGAATAGTGTCTTTTGGAGGATTTTTCCTTCACTTAAGTGAAAATACAATAACGCTAAAGTTTGTGCATGATTCTCAGTTTCATACGAGTGAACGCTTCCATACTTTGTATGAAATGATTGTCAAGTGGCGTAACGGTATAACGCGAGTGCTTATAAAAATCTGCATAGCTTTCTGAAACATATGAATATGGGAAATACACTAACCACAGGTTTCAGTCAAACTTAAAGTGCTAACCATGAAAACGTTCGAAACTAAATGCAAAAGTCATGAATTTAATTTGGAATACAATTACATTAAAATATCTTAGTATTTGACTGTGACATTCTCCAAGCATGCTATAAATTCAGTTTGAAGCTTCAGTCTTATCCACTAGAAGTCCCTGGTGATCTACCAATAAGATTACTTTACCCTCAGTAAAAGTAGTCTCGCCTGAGGACTTAAAAGCGGAAATTTAGTATATCCCGGAATTGTATCCGATGTGTGTCAATGGGAGAATACCGCTTGATGAATGTGACCAATTACCAGTATTACATAACTTAATCCTACAAGGAAATTAACGCACTTAACTTCACTAGAAATCCAAGTTCATAACTACAATACTTTCTTTAGGTCATGAGGAATCGACGGGGATTCATCAATGATATTAACTATTCGCACTGTTCCACGTGAAATCAAGGTCAAATTTGGGGAATTTCTATATAAGCATTCCACATCATTCGTCCCCGCGAATACGAAAGCCACCAGGGGTTAATTACAGTCGTCCAAATAGATGTTACTTAATTCTTGTTCTGGAGGTAAAACTGCATAGAAAAACAGCAACTGCCATAGTCTATGCCGCCGCGGAATAGTAATATAGATCTACCAAATTTGGTTTCCTGGATGGAACGTCACGAAATCCAGAGCCAAACTATTTCATCAAGTCTACAAAAAGGGTCATACCAATTCACCTGCCATTCAGAAAAAAAAATAAAAAACTAAGGTTGCTATCTAAACAGTGCTTATAAGTACACATAGGAACCCCGTGCTGCCATCCAAAAGCAAGGTCAGCCACAACTAACTAAGATCCGAAGAGTTTAATCCACAGACATGTAATCTAACTAAAAGGAACTGACAAAACCCTAGAGGAGCAGCACACTAAGAACCTCGAGGGTTGGTCTAATAGGTTGCTTTTTACCACCGAATGTTGGGATAACTTTTAACACACTAAATTTGAAAACGCGGTTGTAATGGTCAATTTTGGAATCACAAAGACGGCAAATTAAACTAAACGAAGGCTGTGATGCTAATGAATAAACGAGTGGACGGCAGAGGACTGTTGTCGATATGACCTAAATATACCAGAAAAGGGTAGATTTATATTACTATTTCGCGGCGGCCTAGACTATGGCAGTTGCGGTTTTTCTATGCTCGTACTAAACACTGCGAAATACATTTGACGCCCCAATTCCTGGTGGCTTTCGTATTCGCGGGGGCGAACGATGCGGAATGCTTATATAGAAATACCCAGAAATATTTTAGCTAGCAACAATCAAAAGCAAAAGCCCATAAAATTTCATACACCTCGAGAACGTTCAACATTTGGAAAGTTGCCCTTATTTATTCATAGTCTACTTTGTAATAAACTGATACGACGGGATAACGGTGTTTTACAACTTGTGCTTAAGAACGGAAAAGAAACAAAATACTTCTACTATTAAGATATTAGTTTTTGTTTTATAAAGCTAAATTGGACGGAAAAATCCCAAAAATGATCTTACCCTGAACCGGGTCCTTCAGAGGTAAACCTTTTGACACACAAGTTTCTGGGAAACTTTATCACTAAGACGTTACCTGTGAGACTGTTCCAACTTCCAGCTCCAGACCTCTGCTCTTCCAGTTCCACTATTCCAGCATTCTAAAAGAATGGGTTACTGTGTTTTTTTTTCAGGGTTTCCATTGATCCATAATATAGATCTGTCATTATACTGGTTTCTTAAAAGATAAAACGAAGGGGAAATTTAAAATAATGTTCAAAATTTATTCTTCTGGGAAAAGCATTTCGTAGTATAAAATAAGGGCAATTGGGGAAGGGTTGTTCAAAACTTTGACTGTACTTCAAAGCAAAACAATTTCAAAATAAAAGCTTCTAGAAATAATAATAATAATAATAATAATAATAATAATAATAATAATAATAATAATAATAATAATACGGAGAAACAAATCCAGTTATGGATATATACTTATATATACGGATATGTACAGTCAGTTACAAAAGCGGTGTCGCCCCGCCAGGCCTGGCTCGGTGAGATCATGCCCTTCTTGCCCTGAAAGTGGCCCACGTTCAAACAACCGATGCATAGTTACAGTAGTTTGAATGGGAGGAGGAGCGAAATTACGGTAATCAGCCAAAGGAATGCATTAATGAATGGAATATATATGGACAAAAAGAGAGAGAGAGAGAGAGAGAGAGAGAGAGAGAGAGAGAGAGAGAGAGAGAGAGAGAGAGAAGAGGGGGGGAGGGTGTGAGATGTAGTAGAGTACGAGGAACGGTAACGAAAGAAATGCATACAGTGTAAGGAGCGAGAGAGAGAGAGAGAGAGCTCATATTTCTGTTTAGTTAGTCTGATAGGTATATTTTAGACCTTCTGTTTTATGAATATGTTATCTTATATTTCTTGGAAAATAATTATTATGAAATCTTATCACATCGTATTGTTTTAAATCGTTATCCTATTTTCTATATAAAAAGCCTTAAATATTGTTGGAACTGACTATTCATATTAATATCATTCAGACGGAAATATCCTTTTTCATTATCCTATATGCAGCTGTATTCTCTCTCTCTCTCTCTCTCTTCTCTCTCTCTCACTCGCTCTCTCTCTCTCTTCATCTGTTGTTCTGTCCTCCGTCTTATATCTCCTGGATCTACTATTTAAATAATGGTAAACGTTTGATATGTTATTTGGATGTGGCCAAGGATCACAAAACCGTAAATGGCTACTCAAAAACGTGTTCTTGGCTGCATCTATTTTTTCCCTAGATTGACTGGACTATAATTACCCGTATTACCAATAATATACGAATCTGGTCACAAAGATGTTACACACCAGGTTTTGTAGCCATGGGCTGTATGATTCATTAATTTTGCAAGGGTAATATTTTATTAATCTAAGCTAAGAACACATTACAGGATATGCTAATCTAGTACCACAGGATTTGTATTTGTGACGTAACTTAATTGTGTTACCAGTATTTGAGTGTGATGGGCCACTTGGCTCCGCCTCTCGCAACCATCAAGGCTACTTAATAGAAAGTATTTTAATCTGCTATATTTCTTATATTATATTACATTCATTATATTCTTTCTGAAACTCACTCTGCCTCTCCGTCTCTCCGCCTTTATTTGTTGCTTCATCAGCTAATGTCAGATATACCTTGTCGGTGTTCCCCCTCCAAACTATTCAAGAAACCCATTACTTTCGATATCTCCTGTTCATTCTTTCTTTTACATATCCATGTTTTTAATTTTGGTAATGAAATAATTGGAAAATATAATGGCGTATGAAATACTGTCATCCGAGTATTAGTTTACCTTCCAAAAAACATCCACCAGAACGATCTCATAATAACTGTAAGACCTTGAAACCCCGAACATGAGGATGTGCGGGGGCAGAAGAAAATAACAAGATGGGGGTTAAAGGTGATGGGGGAAAGGTGACATTGGGTGACCTTAATGTAAGGCTAGTCGGGGTTCGCGTATCAACATTTATAAGGTGGTGATCGTAATACCTTCACCGATAATAGTTAATATCAATGATTCTAACTCACCATGACGACTGGCACATAGCGTTATATGGTTACTGAGATCATCTTTGTATATTTATTTATTTAAAGAAGGAGATTAACCATCCCAGTGAGTCAGGCTTGACTCCCACAGGGCTGGCCCGAAAAATTTCGATGTAAGGACAAAGGTGGCTCCCCACTTTCACATAAGACTGAGATATTAGGGGAAGATCTAAATGCTCCACTACAAAGACTAAGGCTTCGAGTGTATATTTGATCTAAAGACTTTAAGGTAGCTTTAGATCCTGATCCATATATTGGGCTATCGTAATCTATTCTAGATAAAACTAATGCTTTATAGATCATCAGTAGAGTTGATCTCTTTGCTCCCCATATTGTATGAGACAACTTCATCATTAGGTTGAGAGCATAATTAAATTTAAATTGATTTATGATATGTGCGCTTTCCAATTGAGGTAGGTATCGAATATTAGTCCCAAAAATTTTACCTTATCCTGGAATTGGTTTTGAGCGTCGCCCAATGTGAATTTTATATCCTGGTTTTGCTTCCATCTGCTATTCTTGTAGAACATTATTGCTGGACTTTTTTCAGCTGAAAGTCTGAAACCAACAGAAGCAGTCCAAACTTGTATTTTACGAGTAGCGTTATTCAGAATTCTTTATAAGTGACGAAGATTATTTAACGAGTACTATATTACAAAGTCGTCCACATACAGACTACTTTTCACTTCCTGTGGCATTTGAGCAACTATGCCATGACCTCCTAATGCAAAAAAATTCCACTTAAGGCACTACCCTGGGGTACTCCACAATCAAGGTTGAAAGATTCTGAATAAATATTGTCTATGCGAGTTTGGATGTTCTTCCACTAACAAAAGTTCTAATAAAAATAGGAAGGTGTCCTCGAAAACTGTTGTGATGTAAGGATTTTAGTATTGAATGCCTCCAAATAGTATCTTATGCCTTCTGAACGTCAAAAAATATGGCTACTGTGATTTACTTTCGTTCAAAACCTCTACGGATATAATTTTCCAAGTGTGATAGAGAGTCCAAGGTGGATCATTCTGTTTGAGAGCCAAATTTTGAAGCTGATGAAATGTTGTCACTACGTAAATGCCGGTTAAATCTCTAATTTGCCATTTTTTCCAGTAATTTCCATGCCTTTGGAAATAGATGTTGTGTGCAAAGATGATTATAAAAATCTAATAGATAGGCCTGAGCCAAGGGGCTAGATTTTTATTTTTTATCATATTCAAAATTTTATATTATCTTTACCAGGGGCCGTTGAACTACAATTTGATAATGCAAATTTCATTTCCTCTGTTATAAATCTTTTATTGTAGAAGATATCTTCCACTGTATCAAAATTCAATAGAATTGCTTCATCTTTTCTTTTAATGGAAAGAAAGTGGGCATCCAAATTATTTATTCTGCTTATGTTTTCAATACTGCGTCCAATAACATTTGAGATTGCCTGTGTATCATGAATTAGCGAGCCATTATGCATTAATACATGTCTGGCAGGTCTGCTATACGAGCCATTAATTTCTCTAAATTTCTGCCACACTTGTTGCACTGAAGTAGTTTCTGATAGACTGGATACATATTTTTGCCACGAATTTATTTTCCATTTTATTGGTTCGTCTCTGAATTTAGCAGATATATTGTTTCATAATACTGATTTCTATGGCTATATCAACGAAGAGTGTCTCATTGGTCGGGCATCCGTCAAGGCATAGATTTGGCAGCTGCTTTTGTGATGAAGTTTTCGAGGAAATCATTTGTTTCATCCTGATCTTGTGAATAATGGATGGGAGGCATTTGACCCGTATAAAATTGAAACTTATCCCAGTCAGCTTTATTTGTATTATAACGTTGAATACGAGTAGTTGGTGTATGTCCCAACATGGTTATCAAAATAGGGAAATGGTCACTGCCATATAGGTCATCTAGGACGTTTCATTCAAACCTATCAATAATATTGTTGGAACAGAGTTACATCTGTTGATGAATATGTTCCATGAGTTTTTGAATAGCAAGTGCTCATATCTCCCTCGTTTAATATACAGAGGTTATGATCATTTATTATTTGTTCAATCTTGGAACCATTTGTATCAACACTAACACAGTTCGTGTCCCAAAGGGGATTGCGGGCGTTGAAGTCTCCCAGTTAATATGAAATCCTCTTGCAGATCTGGCAAATCTTTGGGTAAATTTTACAGATCATAGTTGCAAGAAGGTTGATTATACATATTGTAAATATTAAAGGTGTTATCATTCAGATGTAATTTAACTCCAGATAATTGAAACTCTACAGTTTTAATTATCATGGCATCGTAAGTTACTTTGTTATGAATATATATCGCATTTCCTAATGGATCAGAGTTAGGTTTCTGTTTAACTGCGCTACATTACTTTTTTGTTAGGTTTCGATTCTTTGAATATCACTTCCTGATGTTTACTTTGATTATGATTTGCTTTATTATCATTTGGATTATGGTTAGGTTTTTCTATAAATTTTTCAAGATGAACAGTGCCTGTTGCACGCTTCTTTATAAGATGATCAACACACATACAACCACTATTGTGTGTTTCTAGTTTACCATGTTGGTTTTTATTCTATTTATTTTTTATTTTTTTGACAAAGTTATCGATGACATTATTAATTTTGAGTATATTCATGTTCTTAATATAATTAATTTCAGATAAGAAGCAATCATTGCAATTGCAAGAGATTTTGTGGGCAGTTTTATTCTCGGTTGTTTTGTGAAAAATCATTGATTTCTCAGTTGTGCCTATAACTGGAGAGAGATTTATTTCTTCAAGGGGTGCATTGGTAATTGGATTTTCTTCAATTACTTGCGTATCAGAAGGATTCTTATGGGCCTCGACCTTTACCACATGTTTAATGGCTTCACTAATTGTTATATTGAGTTCAGATTCAGTGACTTGGGGTTGAGGCAATGTATCTGTTTCTTCAACAAGTCGATTTGGTACTTCAACCAACAAATCTTCCTCCATAATAACATTAGAAGAAACCTCTTCAGGTTCACCCAAACATTCTTCTTTATTAGATTTTTAACATTTTATTTCGGAAGGGTTGCATTTTCAAAGACCCGTTTTTATTCTCTCAGGGTTAGATTTTGGGGGTTCATGATCAACCATATCCACTTCGGAGAGATCTTCTATATCTTTGGAAGTTTCCTTAGTGGTGAGTATCCCAAATCTGTTTTGTATTGGCGTAAGAGTTTCTTGTTTATTTTTAGCGTTTTGAGTGTCATTGCTTTTTGCATTTTCATTTATTCTATTGGTATACTTATGCTTAAATGAATAATGAGGCGTAGCTGTATTAGTACAAGAATAATATGGTCCAAGGTGACTCGATGAATAAGAATTGGAGAGGCTATAATTCTGCAAATTAGGTCTTGTGGAAGAAAGCACCGTTTTTGAACCATCAGTCGAATCACGTGGAATGGATAAAATACTTGAATAAGTTGTTTCTCTGGCATTATTATTTCCCAAGAGTTTTTTCCTGGCGGCTTCAAAGGTAATATGCTCATTATTAGCTGTTTCAACTAGAGCCTGTTTCACTTTATATTGGTGACATTGTCTAGAGTTCGGAGAATGAACTCCCTTACAATGGAAATAAATTTCTCTTATGCATTCAGAAGAGAGATCATGGAACTGAGGAGTTTAAACATCTTTTCTCGTTGGTGCATCTGACACTGACATGGCCAAAATCACAGCACCTATAACGCTGCAAGGGCCTTGGGTGAAATTTTTTGACATGGATGTTTAAGTGTCTAATTTTAATGTAGCCAGAGAGATATGGTGTGGAAAACACCAATAAGATGTCATTGCTATTTCCTTTTAGTTTTTTAACAGTAGGAGTGAACCTCTTCAGTATGGGCCTCTTCTGAAAACTCACAGAGATCACCACAATAAATCATTCCCTTTGCATGGTTGAGGGTGTGGTGGGGAAAGACAATCAGAATATTATCCGAAGAGGAGGATGTTAAATTATTTAATAATACTGCTTGAGTCTCATTGCCAGCTTTTATTAGTATATTATGGCCATAGCGTTTTAAATTTCCTTGTGGGTGTATCAATTTTTTGTTTCTAGGTGGAGTGATCCTTTATTGGCGGAGTGATCCTGTTTATTGCCTAGGTCGTCAACAGGGTTTTCCTTACTCATGTTGGCAGAGGTCAACAGTGTCTGGGGTTCGCCATAGGATCCAGGGGTAAAGGAAACATCATCAATATTAGTTTTTTTTTTTTTTTTTTGTGTGGGGAAGGTGGTTTGGGGGAGGAATATTTTGAGAAGAAAAGAAAATTTTCAGACTGCCTGTCACCTAAAAAGAAACCTCATTAGCCTTCCATGAAATTAATTTCACTACCAATGACACCAGTGAGAGCTGACTCCCGAATGTCCACTCCATACCCTACCCTGAAGGGATGGTAGTATCACCATCATTAGAGTGGCCCAAGTGTAAGTCAACTTGCTTGATAGGACTGAGAGCATTTCAGGAACATAATCATTCCCACTTTAATCATGCGAGGGCCAATTTTGGTACTGAGATAGTTCCGCATGCCAATAAAAAGATACTGACATTCTTATGGTCCAAACACTCGGGTATTTGGTTAGTTAGACACCACAGCTCCCACAATTGGTTTCGAAAATAATTCCAATCCCAGCAATGGTATTCCTTCCCAGAAATCATGACAGTGAAAGGAGAATAAGAGGTGGGATAGCAAGGTGGGAGAGAGTTGGTAAAAATTGAAGGAGGTTGAAGTAATAATAAGAAAAAGAAAAAGTATGAGAGAAATTTGGTGTCGAACTGAGGAAAAATCGTCTTCGTATATCTGGTTAATGACTGTTACTATCGTTTGCGTTAAGAATCCTTGTTTTTATACGAGGTAACGTGCCACACACAGCCATACACGATCTGTAAAACGCCCGTGGTCTTCACAGCCGTGTGTTTGCAGCCTTTGTGGAGGTTTATTCAGTAATTACAATTATCTACACTTAGGTAAGTGTTAGTCCCAGTCGTTGAGTTTATCTATATGGTTGGAATAACTGTTATTATGTTATAACATATAATGTTGTGCACTATAATCTATATATTAATCTATATATTATATACTATATATTATATACTTATCTATGGCAATGTTTGTAGGGATGGCGGAGGCAAACAAAGACAACTCTGTTGAGCATATAACTCAAAGAGGGCGGATTATTGGTGAGTGGCAGCGTGGTGTTCCGACACGAGATACTGCCGTCAGCATTGGAGTGTCAACACGCACAGTCCAAAGGTGGATATTAAGATGGCAGGAAGAGGGGACATTGGCAAATAGACCAAGGAGAGGACGACCACATGTAACAACACGACGACACGACGAACAAATCGTTGCAGCATCCAGAGCAAACTCCAAGAAAGCAGTGGTAACCATCACGCAAGAATTGCATCTCCCGTGCACTCCACAGACAACCAGACGTCGCCTGAGGGAGCACGGGATCGGTTGTCATGTTCTGGCGGTCAAAGAAGAGCTAAAGGAATGGCACCGTGACGCTCGTCTGGGCTTTGCTCTGCAACATCTCGTTGACGATTCCGATTATTGGAAAAATGTCATCTTTAGTGACGAAACTTACTTGCGTCGGTGGAGGCCACAGCAAGGCATGTTTGGCGACGCATCGGCACAAGATATGATGCTAGCAACATTCTAGAGAGAGCCAGGAGCAGCAGGGTTGGAGTTAATTACTGGGGCTGGATGTCGAGTCACGGCCCAGGGGAACTAGTAAGGGTGAACGGCAAGTTGAATGCCAGGGAATATGTATTACTTCTACAAGATGTGATGCTGCCAACAGTAAGAGCCATGGCAATCCCTGACAACGAACCCATCATCTTTGTCCAGGACAATAGCCCCATACATACCGCCCACATTGTGACCGAGTGGTGCAGGAGGCACCCTGAAATTCAGGTAATGGACTGGCCTGCCAAAGGCTGTGATATCAACCCCATAGAAAATCTATGGGGGATAATGAAACAAGAAATAAAAATGGGACCAGAACGGACATGCGATGCTATTGACCGGTCAGTGAGAGAGGTATGGGAATCCGTGCGACCAGACCAAACGTTTGCAAACGCCTCGTAGCCTCCATGCCAACCCGCCTGAACGAGGTAATAGACGCCCGCGGTGGTTGGACCCGCTATTAACGAGGTCATTAATTTGTTATGTAATATGTATTCATACTCGTAAGGTGTATGAAGTTGCACATTAAGTGTAGTTTATTGTTATTTTTACATGCAATAAAATATTCATGTAAGGAATTAAATTTAATTGTTACCCGTTATCCATGTTATTTAATTATTTTTTCATGCAATATAATTGCATCCAAATCCTGTACTAGATTAGTATACCCAGTAATGTGCTCTTAGCATGGAATAATAAAATATTATACTTGTAAAATTGATGCTTTGATGAAACATACAACCCACGGTACCAAAACCTGGTGTGTAACATCTTTGTGACCAGATGCAGCCAAGCCCAAGTTATAAAAGTAGCCATTTATGGTTTTGTGATCCTTGGTCTTATCCAAATAACATATCAAACGTTAACCATAATTCAAATAGTGGATCCAGGTGATATAAGATGGACGGATGGCAGGACAGATGGAGAGAGAGAGAGAGAGAGAGAGAGAGAGAGAGAGAGAGAGAGAGAGAGAGAGAGAGAGAGAGAGAGAGAGAGAATGAGAATACAGCTCCTTATAGGATAATGAAATGGAGGATAATACCGTCTGAATAATAGTAATATGAATAGTCGGTTCCAACAATATTTAAGCTTTTTATATAGACAACATGATAACGACTGAAAACAATACCATGTGATAAGATTTTATAATTATTTTCCAAAATACATACAATAACATATTTATTAAAGCAGATGGTCTCAAATATATCCATCAGATTAATAACTAAACAGGAGTAAAAGTTCTCTCTCTCTCTCTTCTCTCTCTCTCTCTCTTCATACACTGTATGCAATTCTTTCGTTACCGTTCCTGTACTCTTATTATATCTCACCCCCTCCCCCCTCCCCCATCCACCTTTCTCTCTCTCTCTCTCTCTCTCTCTCTCTCTCTCTCTCTCTCTTTCTTTCTTTGTCCATATATATTTCATACATTATTGCATTTCTTTGCTTGATTACGTAATTTCGCTCCTCCTCCCATTCGAACTACTCTAACTATGTATCGGTTGTTTGAACGTGGGCCACTTTCAGGGCAAGAAGGGCATGATCTCTCCGAGGCAGGCCTGGCGGGGCGACACCGCTTTTGTAACTGACTGTACATATTTCACTACCAGTTTTACAGCTCCTTCAGTCTTATCTCTCGAATTAATTATATAGATAAAACAACCCTTGCAGAGCATTCAAATGCATACGTTTCATGTTTTTATTTTTACTTTTGTCCTTGTAATAATATAAAGCACAAAAATCTTGTTACCTACGAGACGCAAGTCAGCTCATCGTTTGCATAATTCAAATTCAGCTGTATTGCCGTGAAAAAAAATTTACCGTCTTCACAAAATGTATATTCATAAAGGGTTAAGCCTTGTTTATATGTATTTCGTAAGCTCAAAATGATTTATGAATTTCATATAAGAAATCCTTCACGAAATAAGATGGTACAGTTTTGGAAAATTTAAAATTTATCATTATTAGTTTTTTTTCACAGTCCTCCAATTCGACTGGGTGGTATTTATAGTGTGGGGTTCTGTTGTGTATCCCGCCTCCTCCCCCTCCTCATTATTATTATTATTATTATTATTATTATTATTATTATTATTATTATTATTATTATTATTATTATTATTATTATTATTATTATTATTATATTCAGAAGATAATTCCCTATCCAAAGAAGTTCAATGCCTCATACAGTACATGCAAAATATTTTATCCTGGTGTGGCAGGAGGGAAGATTCTATCTCTCTTGGCTAGCTGATGGAGCTGAGAATGGGGAAGGGTCCATCCCTGGCAAAAATAAAACCCCATTCGATGACACTCCATTGGCGAGGATGCCCCAGGGGTGAGATCGCTTGCGATTGCTAAAGGCCCATAATTATATATATTTATATATGTATATATATAAATCATTCGAGCTACAAATGTCCATTAATATCTAATTTGCTCTACCTCAGAATTGATATATTTTCATATATGTACCGAAGGGGAAATTTTAGTCCATAATAATTTCGTCCCTTATGGGATTGAACCACCGTCCAGTGGACGGGAACGAAATCAGGACGGACAGTGACGTTATCAAGTCGGCCAAATTAGCCAATTCTGAGGTAGAGCAAATTAGATTTTAAAGGACATTTGTAGCTCGAGTGATATATATTAATCACGATGATGTGATAATTATTCATAACAAGGCTACGTGGGTCAAACGTTTGAATTGGCTAACATTGTAGAGGAGGTTTCATATCGATTCTAATTACGAAAACACCGAGTTCGACGGTGATTTGTAAGGTCAGAATCGATATAAACTTATAGCCTCTCTGTTGGCCGACTTCATAATGTCACTGTCCATCCTGATTTTGTTCCCGTCCATTGGACGGTGGTTCGATCCCATGAGGGGACAAAATTATTATCGACTAAAAATTCCCCTTCGGTACATATATGAAAATATATCAATTCCAAGGTTGTGCGAATTAGATATTAAAGGACATTTGTAGCTCGAATGATATATATGAATCACGGTGATGTGATAATTATGTATATATATAAATGTATATCATTTATATATTATATATAAAATACATACATAAATATATGTAAATATGTATATATACTTTATATAGATATTAATATATATATATATTAATTATATATATATATATATATATATATATATAAAATATTATATATCATTAGATATATATATAAAATCATACATATATATGTAATATATATATATACTTATATATATATAATATATATATATATATATATCTATATATAGGTTTTTAGTCGATAATAATTTTGTCCCCTCATGGGATCGAATCACCGTCCAATGGACGGGAACGAAATCAGGATGGACAGTGACATTATGAAGTCGGCCAACAGAGAGGCTATAAGTTTATATCGATCCTGACCTTACAAATCACCGTCGAACTCGGTGTTTTCGTAATTAGAATCGATATGAAACCCTCTCTACAATGTTAGCCAATTCAAACGTTTGACCCACGTAGCCTTGTTATGAATAATTATCACATCATCGTGATTAAGTATATATATATATATATATATATATATATATATATATATATATATATATATATATATATATATATATATATATATGGCTGACACTCTGAGTGAGTGTGTGTGTGTGTGTGAATGTGTACTAGAAATGGCTGTCTAGCTGTGTATCTACAATATGTATATGTGTGTGTATATACTTTGTGTATATTATATATATATATATATATATATTATATATATATACATATATATATATATGTATATATATACATATATATATAAAAAGTCTGTCGTGAGTGCGTATGTCAACAGAGCCTTCACACACAGCTCATCATGGAAAGATATACATAACGAACTCGACCGAATTCGCCAACTGCTGACAAACAAGGGGTATGCAGATCAAATTATCGAAGAAGCAATAAAAAAGAAAATGGACGAATTTTACCAACCCAACACGATGGCGAAAAACGAGGTGAACTTGATTATTTACCATCGTACACATTATGGGTCTACATACAAGGAGGATTGCTGCATACTACGCGGGATAATAAACAGAGGCGTAACCCAAAAGCCCCTTACCATAAAATAACCCTCAGGATATATAGTAAGCCCAACCTTGTAGCAGCCTTAATAATGAAGAACAGCACCGCTCCGGGGGGACCGAAGGAGATGTGCACGAATGTAGTTTACAAATTTACTTGTCCAGAGGAGGTGTGTAAACCTCACAGCCAAAACTACATCGGGCACACTACAACGACCCTTCGGAGACGTCTGAGGGCTCATAGAAATCAAGGGGCCATCCATCAACATTACATAGATCTTCACGACAGGAAGCCATCTCTACAAGAGCTCATAGAAGGCACCCAGGTCGTGCACAGAGACAACTACGGTCGCCTCTTAATAACGGAAGCGGTGAGCATCGCTATTCAGAAGCCGACCTTGAACGTCCAACAAGAATCGGACCATATACTCCCCTCCAGCAGGAGAATGAATACGCAAGCCAACAGGGACCAGACAGCGCGCCCCAATCCACCGAGAACATCGCGCCCCTTGGAAGACATGAGAAGACCCAGCGTCAGCGAAAGTCAAGTAACATCCTTGCTCAGGTCGCTGAGACCCCGCCCAACATGAATCAGCAACCGTTAACCAACGTAGACCATTTTGGACACACATATACCGTCTTCCCAGCATCTTACACACATTGTCACACTACACACACACACACACACAACACACACACACACACTTCACACGCTCACTCACTCAAATTTAAAATCATACACATTTATGTATAAACAGAAATTATCTCTTGTACCTTTATGCATGCTATAAAATTATATACATATATTTGTATTCCTGTATTTAGATTTCTATATTCATTTTCATTCCTGTACGTTAATTAATGTAATTTTTATCTAAAACCAACATGTAACATATAAATTTTAAACATACATTTAAGGAAACTCTAGCACATGGCATTGTATTTTGAATAGTTTATTTATAACCACTGTTTAAACTTTCACTCTTATTGTCACAGTACATATGTCCTTATGTTCTTTGTATCTAAAACAACGTTCTTAAGCTGTTAATCCCTAGACTAACCAGTACCAATATATATATATATATATATATATATATATATATATATATATATATATATATATACATATATATATATATATATATATATATATATATATATATATATATACACACACACATATATAATATATATATATATATATATATATATATATATTATATATATATATATATAATATGTTACAGTCATATCTAAATCCAGACCAATTGAAAAGTGATGTTTTTTTCAGGCAGTCTGTGAATTGCCTGGTTCAAACAGTCAGTTTATAAATCAGCTAAAAATCGCAGACAATTTACAAAGTGACTCAAATTTTGATAGATTTTCTTGGCATATTGACTGAAATGATCCTGCTACGGGTCACAAATCCCCAACCCCGCCCGGCCGAGGAACGAACCCAGGTCCTTGTGTGTGTGTGTATGTGTGTGTGTGTGTGTGTGTTTAACTAGCTGCTACCCTCTCAGTGTGAGCTCAGAGCTCATTATTTCCTTAAGATATTGACTCATGTGAAGTAATGAACTGACAGAAAAACAAACCGTGTTCTTGAGTAAAATTTTATTTTCTAAAACCTATGTAACGATATATCAAAATTAAAATCAAAGTATAAAATGTGACATTTTAAATATTATGTCAGTTTTTATTCTTACAATTCAAGCCAGATTGGCACCGACTATTGCACTTGTAACCTTCTTTGTAACTTTTACAGCGATTTGTTGACACTGTTTCTTGCCTGCATTACAGTTCCACTTAACATAGCCTTGACCACCAAACCTAGATGATTGCTGTACTGCCTGACGTAGTCCTATCTCCTTGTCTCATAGACCCCTTAAATAGAAGGACTAGTATCTTACACTCTCGGGTTGCGAAACTTGGGTCCCACTATTTTATGACGTAATATGTTCACTGTATGTAAACAATGATTTGTATGTATGTAAACAATTATTTGAATGTATGTAAACAATGATTTGAATGTATGTAAACATTTTTTACATTTATTCACTTTAAGTGCCGTATGTTAGTCATAAAATGGGCCTATTTAAGGAGTTTATGTTTTAGTCGAAAAAGGAATGTAATCTAGCAACATATTGATAAACTAATTGCCAAAACTGTCTTAGACCATAATTGATATAATTTATTTAATTTTGTTTTAGGGGTTTCTACTAACAACGCACAATGCCTAAGAAGTGTAATGTCTACGGATGTCGAGGAAATTACAGGGATGAACCATACACCAAAGTAGTATCATTTCCAACTGATGAAGTGGAGCGAAACCGTTGGATCGATGCTATGCCAAATGAGCGTTCCAGTTTGCTACAGCTGAAGCAGATCTATGCCTGTGCTCATCATTTTGACTGTGAATGGATTACAGTTAAAGGAGGGAAAAGACCAAGTCATTTCCACCCATTCCATTTTCCCTGGAGTTTCAAAGTCATGCTTAAAGCAGGTCCCCTCTCAGCACCCAAGAATTACAACTGCTTGCAGCAGAGACCCGAGCTGAAAACGAAAGACTCCGAAATGAAGTTGTGGATAAGATCGGCGACTTTTTATTTCATTTTGTAATGACATCCAGGAGCATATCTCAAAGGATTATCGTATTGTTTGTGATAGTGATGATATTTACATTTCTAAAACTGATGCAAAAGGGCCGTTCGTTATCCAATTTCTCCATTTGCAACATGTGAAATCGTCATTTGGGTTTTTGTATCTTAAATGCGTTGAGAAAATGGAAAGGAAATATCTAAGACATATTTTTCTAAAGCTGGTTGTCTGCAAAAGAATAGCCTTCTCAGTAAATGGTCCCAGTTTGATAAAAATTAGTCATGCATAACAGAGTATGAGTACAAAGATGCAGACTATCTGAAAAGTGCAGTACTGGAATTGAGCCATATGAGTTGTTTGATTCGCCCTCATTTTCAGTTTCTTCATTCTCAGTTACAGTTATTACTCACTCATCCAGAAGGCCGTCGCTTTGACAGAAATCTTTATGTTCTTGGTGCCGAACTCCATAACATTTCACAGCTGCATATAAAATGCTACGAAAGTCTGGTTCAGTTGTTTTAACCTAGAGTGGAACTGTTTGAAAAAACTTCTCTCCTGTAGTCTACATGATAAAAACTTGGAGCAACTTTTTCAAAAACTTAACCTCAGCAGCGTCTTGTCAACATTCTTTTTGATGAAGTGAAGCTCACAGAAACACTTAGGTACTCAGGTGGTCGTGTTGTTGGTTACGCTCAAAATGGTTCTTGTGATACCGAAGTTCTCGCAACACATGCTTTAGTAATTGGAAGTTGCTGCCATTTTGGTGGCCCTAAATATATACTACGCATTTACCCTGTTGCAAAACTTAATTTCAGATCAACTCAAGGAAATTCTGGTAGAAGCTCTAGTAGCGGTTAGCGATGCTGGTGGTACTATAATTTCTTGTGTAGGTGATAATTGCAACACAAAAGTTGCAGTTTTATGGTAAATTAGGTGGTCCTGGTAAAGCTTTCATAAATGCTATAATTCTCATGCTTTCCTTGTTTTTGACTATGTTCATTCTTTCAAAAATGTAAGAAATAACTGGATAACCGTTCAGGATAACGGAACTTTCTTTCATAAAAGATGGAAAAACATACGTTGCACGATGGAAGGACATAGAAGCACTGTACGATGAAGACAGGAGAAAAACAGCATCCGTCTAACCAAGATCACATACACAGCTGTGTACCCAAAGCCTTTGCAGAGACAAAGCGTGCCTTTTGTTTTGTCAAATCTTCAATGACAAAACTGTTGCTGCCCTTTCAACTCTAAAGGATAAACTTGGCATTAGCGAGGGCACAATCATTTTTGTTGTTAAGCTGATCACTGATTGGTTCCACATGATGAATGTGAAAGATCGGTATTCCGGTATTAACATGCGTGATGATTGTCGTCAACCATGGACCAATAATTGCACTACTTTCAAGAAACTTAATGAAACTTGTGATGTTATATCCTCTTGTGCATGGTCAGGTGGTCGAGGTTCGGGAGGCTCGCAAAAACGCAAAGCCACAAAGCAAACTGCAGAGGCATTGGTGCTGTCTACAAGAGCCAACATTGAGGCTGCAGAGTGGCTATTGACTCAGTACAAGTTCACCTATGTGCTACCTGGTGTGTTTGCTGATGAGCCCTTGAAAAGTTCTTTGGCCAAGCCAGACAACGCAATGGGGGTAATTTCTACATGACATTGTAGATATCAAAGGCAACTGCAGCAACCAAGAACCTCCATGCACTTTTGAAATACGAGTCTACGCCGCACCAGTCTAATGATGTCCTTGTACCTCTAACATCTGCATTGATGATTATCACTTTGACATCACTATTGCTGACACTGAAGACCTAGTTCATCTAATGACAGTATCAAACATAAAATTATTTTTCTAGCTGGATATCTGGAACACAAATTTCGAGGTAATATTTTGAGTGTCGAAACTGAAGATAACGACGACCATCATATTAATTCAGTTTCTCACAAACTTAAGCAGAGGTGGACTAACTGTACCTCTACTCTCAACAGTGCATTTTGTACACTCAGCCTATAAACTTTTTGATGAGTGCAACTTGCATTGCTGCCGAGCTCATCTCAGCCAAACTTTATCTTGTATCGATAGTCCAATGGTTGCAATTCAAGGAGCATGCCTTACTCTGTCAAACATTTTTTTGAAAGCATTTGTGCTAGACAACAGTGATAAAGAAAGACACCTTGGCTGCTTGAGAAGAAAAGAAAAACTATCTGCTAAAAACTAAACATGTACCTAATGTTATTTATATTATGGAATGTTTTTTCAATGATTTTGTTTCTAGAATAACTATATTGTTTGCCTTAGACATGTTCCTGTTGTTTCTCCAGGCTTAACTGTTTATATATGGATTTTAATTCAGTGACAGGGTAACTTAAGGTGTGTTTTCCATTGCTTTAATTGAGAGAATATACAATATTCTGTATGATTTTGTGTTTTTTATGAGATTTGACCTTTAAATGACCTAGATTTGACCTTTAAATGACCTTCAGATGACATCGTAGGAGGTTAAAAGTATGACAAATGAACTCTTCGCCCTTCAAAACCCCTTAAGACACCAGAATGAAGGCATAGAGGATACCAGTCCTTCTATTTAAGGGGTCTATGCCTTGTCTGCACTCACTTCGCCAATACTATACAGTTGCTGGCTACTGATATCAAATTGGCTCCTACTGTAGCGCCCCTTGAGTATTCCATCTCTCATGCCTAGTCGATACATGTCCTTTTCGTTACGATCTAAAATAACACCGATAACATTTCTTGGATCACCTTTTTCTCGATCAACTAACGGGATGAGAATTGTCACTTTATCTCCTGGATTACCTGGGACATGTTCTACACGACTACGTTTGACCACGCGCTCAGCTTGAGCTGACCAGCTGCTGCTCTGGACCGTTGAAGTGCTATGTCTTCTTGGAGCTTATGAAGTCTTCCTTGAGGATTCTGGCCACAGGATGGACTGTCTGGATAGGCAGAGCCCTCTGATTAATAACAAAAGAAAACATTTAATAAATGGTGATAGACTTGCCATGGGGTTTGGAACTTAGCCAAATTAGTTATCAGTTACCTTTTATAATTTTGTCTGCCGACCGTACATCTCTCGGGGTGATAATGAATTCACCCTTCAGGTTCGGTCGGGCTTGAAGTTTTGCATTTGGGTACTTTTTTTCAAGGGCTAAAACAGCTGCATAAGATGTCTGGTCTTGCCGGGATACTGCTCTGAAGTTGGGAAGTGCCTGAGACGTCGTGGTAGGTGCTTCAGAAGTCGAGGGGTTAGAAGGGTTGATGATACTTGTAAGGGCTTTTTTCCGTTTCTATTGGACTTTCTGAAAGCCTTGGTCATCAAGGGAGGGCGGGTCCACCTGCTGGGGGCCAGGAGACGTCGGCCGCTTCTCTGCCATCGTCGTCAGATGATCCTCGGCAGCCTTTGTAGACTACCGAATATAATAAATTTGAATATAATAATGAGAATTATGGCGCAAGGATGACGTAACGTGTCACGTCGCGATTCGTTCATGATCAGACTTTTTGAATCACACCCGCAAAACTGCCAGCGGCCAACCCACCACACACAGACTGTTGCGGGTTCGTTCATGATCAGACTTTTTGAATCACACAGACCCACACCCTCCTGCCTCAATAAAAAAAAAACGTCTAACTGGGAATGATGATCAAATAAAAGGGTTCCAAACTTATAGATCAGATAGAAAAAATAGGAATCAAGGGGGAACCGCAATATATGGAAAAGACAAAAAACAAGGAAAAATATATGAGAAATATAGTAACTCAGAATGTGAACTAATAGCGGTAGAATTTGAATCTGAAAAATTAATGAACATAGTAATATATAGACCTCCTAATACTAAAAAGTTTGACATAATAATAGAAAAATTGGATGATATATGTAGAAATCACAAGGACTGGACTATTCTCCTATCTGGAGACTTTAACTTTCCTTTCGTAGACTGAAGAGAACAAATAGGAGATTGTGGTTGTATTTATACATATAAAAAAAGAGAGTAATAGTAGTGCAGAAGATAAGAGGCAATTCGAAAAGCCATTAGACATGCTACTAGAATACAACATTCAACAAATAAATCACCTGCCAACAAGAAAGGAAAATACTTTAGACCTAGTATTTGTGAAGGAGGTGAATTATGTTAAAGAAATAATAGTTTATAATGCGAGTATTTCAGACCATAATGTCATAGAATTAACAGTCCATTCCAAAGCAAGTGAAAACAGAGATAAGCAAGAAATGAAAAAGTGGGAAGGATATGGAAAATACAACTTCTTCAGTAAAAATATAAAATGGTCAGAAATAAATGAAGAATTAAACAAAGATTGGGATAACATTTTCGTAAGTGATGACATAAGGGTGAATACGGAGATATTATATAAAATATTAGAGAAAATAGTGAATAAATATATACCGAAGAAGAAAAGTAAACATCAGTCATGCATACCAAGAGACAGAAGGATCTTGTTGCAGAAAATCAGAAAGTGGAAAAAAGGTCTTGCAAAAGAAAAAAATGCATGGAAAGTTATAGAACTAAAAAGTAAGATAGAAAATGCAGAACAAAAGATTATACAATCAAAAGAAAATGAAAAACGGGACTTGGAAGAAAAAACCCTAGTAAATATCAAGCAAAACCCCGAACTATTATACTCGTACGCGAAAAAGATGAATAAAAGAAGAATAGAAATAGGCCCTCTAAGAATTGAAGGGAGATTAACGAATGAAAAAAAGGAAATATGCAACATATTGGCAGAACGATATAAGAGAGAATTCACCCCTAGAATTGATAATGAAGATAATGATATAGAAGTAAGGGATGAAAATAATGAATATTTAGCTGACATAGATATTAATGAAGCTGATATTGTGCAGGCTATTAATGAAATTTAAAATGGAGCTGCTGCAGGTCCTGATGGTATCCCTGCTATTTTGTTAAAGAAAGTAGTTCATTCTATCGCAAAGCCACTTGCAATATTATTAAGACAAAGTGTAGATACTGGCAAGATTTATGATGAGCACAAATTAGCATATATTACCCCTACTTTCAAAAGTGGATCAAGACTAGAGGCAAGTAATTATAGTAGGCCTGTGAGTCTAACATCACATATTATGAAAGTGTATGAAAGGGTAATGAAGAAAAATATTATGAAACATTTGTACCCAGAAAAAGTACACAAACCCAACTGTTAGTCCACCGTGAGAACATATACAAAAATATGAAAAGCGGAAATGAAACAGACAGTAATGTTAAGGACTTGGTAGTGAGTAGTTTCGCCGATGACACAAGAATAAGTAGAGAAATTACTTGTGATGAAGATAGGAACGCGCTACAAAGAGACCTTAACAAAGTATATGATTGGGCAGAGGTAAATAGGATGGTATTTAACTCTGATAAATTTGAATCAATAAATTATGGAGACAGAGAAGGAAAGCTATATGCATATAGGGGACCTAATAATGAGACAATCACAAATAAGGAAGCAGTTAAAGACCTGGGTGTGATGATGAATAGGAACATGTTATGAAATGATCAAATAGCAATTCTATTGGTAAAATGTAAAGCAAAAATGGGAATGTTGTTACGGCACTTCAAAACAAGAAAAGCTGAAAACATGATTATGCTTTATAAAACATATGTTCGTAGTCCACTTGAATATTGCAATATGATATGGTACCCACACTATCAAAAGGATATTGCACAAATAGAGAGTGTACAAAGGTCCTTTACAGCTAGAATAGAAGAAGTTAAGGATCTTGACTACTGGGAAAGACTACAATTCTTAAAATTATATAGTCTAGAAAGGAGAAGAGAACACTACATGATAATTCAGGCATGGAAACAGATAGAAGGAATAGCCGAAAACATCATGGAACTAAAAATATCAGAAAGAGCAAGCAGAGGTAGATTAATAGTGCCCAAAACTATACCAGGAAAAATAAGGAAAGCACACAGAACATTAATCCACTATGCACCAGCATCGATAATGCAGCGTCTATTCAATGCGTTGCCAGCTCATCTGAGGAATATATCAAGAGTGAGCGTAGATGTGTTTAATTAAGAATAAGCTCGACAAATGTCTAAGCTGCATCCCAGACCATCCAAGATTGGAAGATGCAAAATATACCGGAAGATGTGCTAGCAACTCTCTGGTAGACATTAGAGGTGCCTCACACTGAGGGACCTGGGGGAACCCGAACAAGATGTAAAGTCTGTAAGGTCTATGTACCAAAGGCATCTGGCATTCACTAGGGGGGGGGGGGGGGGGGGGGAGGGTTCTCTTTTTCGAGTAATATGGTTTAATACTTCTTAACTTCATTTATCGAGGAGAGAGAGAGAGAGGGGGGGGGGGGGACAGGCACTACTTCACTGGTCATACCAGTTCGTGGGTTACCTATCCAGATATATAATACATTAATATAGTACTACTGCGAGTTGATAATCAGTCTGTTCTTGATAAGAGCAACGACATTTTTAAGTACATCTTTAGCTGATTATCTGCCATATTAAAAAAAACTTCTGATTGTTGGTTGTGAATAGAAGTAAATGAGAAAATTAAACGTAAAAAAAATCGCATGAGAATGAACGAATCTTAAAATCAGAAATGAAATAAACCAGGCAATGAAATAATAAGCAAAGATATAAAAACATAAAAACAGAAAACAAAAGAGAGAAAACAAAAGACGACGCAATGACCAACCGACGACTCAATAAATAATATTCTCAAGTGATGCCGAGGAAAATAGAAACTATTTTCAGCTGTTCGATTCCGACTTGTAATAAATGAAAATATTCTCGAGAGATTCCTGTTCGGGGGAAAAAATGGACGTTCGTTGTTATCACGGAGACCAGGTTATTAAAGATGTGTGAGCGCAAGAAATGAGTTTTTACTCCAAGAAAAGGATTCTTTATATTTTTTAATTTTTTTTTTCGTTTTCTGGGATCATAAGACTTTCTGGTTCGTTATTAAGAAAATTTGGATCATGCCAATATCAGCAATCCACAATTTTTCAAGACAATAAATTATATCACTTCGATTTATTCTGATTCCAGATGTGAAAAGAATAAATTATTAATTTTTTGAATGAGAAAAGGTAATTTTTATCATACACCATTTGTCATTATATTACTTTCCGTTATTATTTTCGCTTACTCGGGGAGTAACCCTACAAACTATTTTGTTGTTGTTCTTGTTGTGGGGCTTTGATTAAGGTCACCCAATGTCACCTGTCTCCCATCACCTTTAACCCCCACCTTGTTATAAAAATCCTTCTGTCGCCGCACCTCATGTTCTGGATTTCAACGTCCTACAGTTATTATGAGATTATTCTGATGGATGTTTTTTGGAAGGTAAAATAATACTCGGATGACAGTATTTCATACGCTATTTATTTTCCAAATGTTTACAATTTTTCATTACAAAAAATAAAAACATGGCTATATAAAAGACTAATGAACAGGAGATATCGAAAGTGGTGGGCAGGGGGTTACGGTGCTGGGGTGGGGGGATGGTTAGCTGAGTCGTGACCGATCTGACCAGGTCTAAAGACTGTCCCCAAATCATCATTATATTAATGCACCAATGCACACATTTCACTGCATTTCATTTCACATCATATATTTTCACAAACAGTTTCGGAAATAATATAATAAATATTCTATAACATAAGAAATATAGCGAATTGAAATACTGGTAACTCAACTAAGTTATGCCATAAATACAAATCCTGTAGTACTAGATTAGCATATCCAGTAATGTGTTCTTGGCATAGATTAATTAATGAAATAATATCCTTGCAAAGTTGATGCTTTAATGACTTATACAACGCACGGCTACAGAACCTGGTGTGTAACATCTTTGTGACCAGATTCGAATATTATTGGTAATACAGGTAATTATAGTTCAGTCAATCTAGGGCACAAATAGATACAGCTAGCACAAGTTGGTAAAGTAGCCATTTACGGTTTTGTGATCCCTGGCCACATCCAAATAGCATATCAAACATCTACCATTATTTAAATAGTCAATCCAGGCGATATAAGACGGAGGACGGAATGAGAGAGAGAGAGAGAGAGAGAGAGAGAAGAGAGAGAGAGAGAGATACGTGCTTATAGTATAATTGAAAAGGATATCTTCGTCTGAATAATATTAATATGAATAGTCA
>NC_061108.1:91892436-91923547 GCF_015104395.2 Macrobrachium nipponense
TATATATATATATATATATATATAATATATAGTAGAGAGGAAAAAGACCCCGTATAGACTCCACTTTTCTAGCCCCGCCCCCCACCCCCCCAAGGGGCGGGGCAACCCCCAAAACCCCCAAAAGGGGTGTGGCCACCCCGACCCCATATAGACTCCACTTGTCTGGGGGGCGTGGCCACCCTGACCCCATATAGACTCCACTATTCTGGGGGGCGTGGCCACCCCTGACCCAAAATTGACTCCATTTGTATTATAAGCTCATGTACGTACATGAGCTCATAATTGACTCCATTTGTATGATAAGTTCATGTACGTAGATGAGCTCATAATTGACTCCATTTGTCTTACAAGCTCATGTACGTACATGAGTTCATATTGGGGGGGGCGTGGCCTCCCCTAACCCCAAATCGACTCCACTTTTCTACCCCTGTGACGTCACGTAACTCTAAGGGAATAAAACCATTCTTTCAACCCCTCACCCTAAATTGACTCCACCTTTCCTACCCCCTGTGACGTCACGTAACTCTACGGGAATAAAAACCAACATTTCAAGCCCTCACCCCAAATTGACTCTACTTTTCTACCCCTGTGACGTCACGTAACTCTCTGGGAATAAAACCATTCTTTCAACCCCTCACCCCAAATTGACTCCACCTTTCCTACCCCCTGTGACGTCACGTAACTCTACGGGAATAAAAACCAACATTTCTACTCCTCACCCCAAATTGACTCCACTTTTCTACCCCTGTGATGTCACGCAACTCTGGGAATAAAACCATTCTTTCAACCCCTCACCCCAAATTGACTCCACCTTTCCTACCCCCTGTGACGTCACGTAACTCTACGGGAATAAAAACCAACATTTCAACCCCTCACCCCAAATTGACCCCACTATTCTACCCCTGTGACGTCACGTAACTCTCTGGGAATAAAACCATTCTTTCAACCCCTGACCCCAAATTGACTCCACCTTTCCTACCCCCTGTGATGCCACGTAACTCTCCGGGAATAAAAACCAACATTTCAACCCCCCACCCCAAATTGACTCCACTTTTCTACCCCTGTGACGTCACGTAACTCTACGGGAATAAAACTTGACCCAACCCCGACCCCAAATAGACTCAGTTCACTGTTTTTTGCGACTCATGTCCCCTTTAATTGTTTTCAAAGTAACCGGGACGTTTACCTCATCCTCCTCCTATAAAATCTCTAAATTTATATATGCACATTGCAAATATAGTCCTCTCTCTCTCTCTCCTTCTCTCTCTCCTTCTCTCTCTCTCCCCCCCTCCCCTCCCTCCCTCCCTCCCTCCCTCCTCTCTCAGCGCCGTTACATTTTGTTTTATATATATAGATATATATATTATATATATTATAATATATATATCATAATATATATATATATATATAATATATATATTAATATATATATATCACAGCTGCTTAGATATTCAGGGTATCATGATAAAAGGATATTTGGCGACGACTTCATCCTCATGTGATACATATATTTATTAATTTGATATCTCCCCCAATAACCATATCAGGGTCAATGTTATCTGATGATGAATCACGCACACACACACACACACACACACACACACACACGAAGAAACGAGACCTTGCACCCATATCTGCCAAGCTGACTTCACCCCAACGTGAAATTTTATTTACCATAGAATTTGAGTCATAATCTCCATACCGAATACGAGGACAAAGGTACACATTTCAATTTTGTTTATTTATTATACCGAGTTTGAAAGAGGTTGAAAAATCAAATTACAGACGGAATTGTTATTTTATATTTATAACCAATGCTAAATACAGGGGAATGAATTAATATTCCATACAAATACATACATTAGAAAAAAACTGTTCAAACACAAACGCGATAATATACGCATTCGCTTTTTCAAAAACAATACTTCAATGAAACATACGGCTACTATATATTTTCTAACCTGTTCCTTCACATCACAGCCCTAGTATATACCACAAACATCTTCTCCAGCACTTTCCCGACCGTGTATCAAAGATGGCGTTTCATCTAACACCTCAAAGCTTTTAAATTTAGCTATCAAGTTTTTCATATATAAATCTTCCACACACCTTTCCTCCAACAGGGATAAATTCTTTTTCATTATAGCTACGCAGCATATTTTACCAATTTTGCTCATTTCATTAGTGAATGTAGCTAACACAGGTAAATATTGATTCAACCAAGTCGTATTAGCCAGTCCGCTCTGACCGATGCCAGCGGGAAAGATAACATATTTGACATAGTCATACGATGATTTGAATAATTCTTCCTTCAATTTCTTGACCGAAGAAAAAAAGTGATTGAACCTCATCTGTTTGCTATCTCTGCCCAAACGATCGGCGTGATCTTCATCTTTGGAATAAGCCACGCTCTTTTGCGCGTAATCATTATCTTCAATTGGGGGCGCCGATACCGTATTGGGTTAATAAGGTAGCTATGGTGGGTAGATCAACTTCTTCGTCGCCTTCCCAAGATGTGATATTTTCAGGTCTTTTCACAATGGCGGACCCTTCAATACCCCTATCACGAAGATAGGCATATGATGCACCAGTGCGAGAATATCGAAAACCTGCCAATTCGGCATACTGATAAGCTCGAATGACGTCCGCCACCACACCGTAATTCCTGCATGTCACACAATTAGTGGCCACTACTAAACACGTATTTCTTTTCCGGAACTTATTTTCGGACAAGTTCCCGAAAACTAACTTGCACGAGGAGGTTGATGAAGCCATGGCGAGAGTTCACGTCTTGATGTGACAATCCTTCAAGAGATAATGAACTACGAAAGCCCCGCTAAAATACCCTTGGTATTCCCGAAAAGTAAAATAATGCAAGGGATAGGCGTAGCCGTACCCAGCCTGATCGATATTCGCAGGTTTGCCGAAATTTCCACTGGCATGGAATCTTCAACATCTTCCACCACAAAATTAAAGCAGTAAATAGCTCTACCATTTTTAAAACTATCATAAGTGATCAGATTATCACCGCCACCCCCTATACTTTTCTGTGTCTCGTGATATAATTGCATGATGGTATTAGGGAAACTACATTGAATATTTTATACAGTATTCCCATTAACAGTAATATGTATATTATTTAAATCGAAAGATTGAAAATGTAGACTATTGGTCGCGTAATCACCTGAAAATGTTTCCATATCAATCATGGCCAATGTGATTTTTTCAGGTATACAACTGTTAAAAGGCTGATCAATTAAAATCGAATTTTCATTTTGCCCAATAACGTATGTCTTGTATAAAGTCTTATCAAATATATATTGTATAGGATTAATTGCTATCGCTTCATTTAAAGCCGACATTGCGTTATAATGTGGGGTAACTCTATCGATCCATAATTTAGCCTTTTCTACATTCAGCACATTTAAATGTCCGTCTGTGTGGGCGCCCATAACCCAGTAAATACATGTCTATAGTCGCTATATCCAAAAGAAGTGGAAAATATGTATACACGCCCCTCGTTTTAATGTCACCCATAACTTTTGTCTCCCACCTGCTGGTTTGACCGAAGGTATTGGCAGTAAATTGCCGAGCTACCCCGTGTGTTACATGATAGTCATCGTATAAAAATCTCGCCCGGCCGGTGGTAGGTAATGCCGAGGGTTTTATAATTTTCAACATTTTGATATATGATTGATAGTTAAAGACCGGACAGGATTCCACCAACTTTTCATTCAAGAAAACGGAAGCGGATTTAAATAATGTATTACTAATACCATTAACGACAGACACATGGACATCATCCGCTAATTGCGTGTTGTCCCTATCTATTGTGATATATAATTCTAAAGCTATACTTGACAAATCTAAGAAAGAACCTGCCACCCCATTAATGCGAAATTCTATATATTTATCAGATAGAACTTGATTTATGGAAATATTGCAAGGTGTAAAATCCAGTCATTCCTTTGAATTAATTGAAGTTTCAATAATTCTCCTTCTATTAACATTCGGGAACAATTCTGATATACCCGCAATATACGATGAAACAGGAACTTGATTACCAGTTCTGGGTATGTTAGGAACTATGCTAGCCATGTTTTGTGTTTATATAATTTTAGATGAAGGGTAGAACGAGTGCGTACCCGCCGAATGTCAATTGATGAATGAGTTACAAAAGATCGTACACGTCCTTATTATATTTACTCCTAGATTTAACTCGTGTGCCCTTCCTCTTCCTCCGTTTTTTCTTTCCTCCCACACTCGACCGTCTAACTAATCGTTTCACTGTTTTCTTCCGTCTCGTTCTACTTCTCCTTCCAGTACCGCTTAAAATCCGTTGTCCAGTAGTTTTGAGGGCCCTTATACCATTTCGTTTTATGGATTCTTTTAAAGGTAAACCGCTGTTTACCATATCAGATAACACTGATCTACCGAATTCATTAACTGAAGGTTTCACGACATTAAATAGAAAAGGAAGCAATTTATGTGCAATACCACTTATGGCCGAAAAAAAACCGCTTCCCCTTCTGCGGCCGGGATAGAAAACGGAAATATCCTCAAATCCCGCTCCTCTCCTTAATAAAGGGTCTGATAAAAATAGTTTTTTAAATTCCGCCTCTGAAGGAGGCACGAATAACACTCTCATTTTACTGTTTATACTATTCCCAAACAATTTAAGTGGAGCTTGATTCGCAAGTTCTAGTTCACTCGAGGGTGTTACGATCACGAATAAGGAATGCCAAGGGTAAACATCAAATTATATACGCACCTATTCATCTAATTTTCCTCTAGGTTTTATACGGAGCAGGCAAGTAACACTCAAGTCTTTAGTGAAATGTAAAAGGTGACCATTTTTGATCCGTGATAAGAATAGAAATCTGATCCAAGATGTTCGTGTTCAACAATTTGTAGACTGTATTATGTATTCCTTTTCCTCTACCACTTGCTAAAGTAAAACAGTTCAATATATTTACTAGTCTCCCGCCAAAAATCGTCGGTTGAACTACAGTGGTCCCCCCGTATTCGCGGGGGATGCATACCAGACCCCCGGCGAATAGTTAGAATCCGCGAATGTTTGTAACCCCTATAAAAACGCTAAAAACAGCCTATTTTGTAAGTTAAAACTTAATAAAAACCACTAAAAATTTTCATACTTGGTTTTTTTAATAGTTTTATCACAAAAAGTGCATTTTATGATGAAATTGATAACAAAAACCAGGAATTTGTGGATATTTCTCATAGAAAAATACAGCGAATGCGCGAATTTTCCGCAAATAATGCAGGGAAACGTTCCCGAGAGAAATCCGCGAATGTGTGAGTCCGCGAATCCGGAGAACACGAATATGGGGGGTCCACTGTATATTCATCCGTATACACATATATATAATCTACCCCACAATTATCAGGTAGAGAATCAAGGGAAACGTGTTCATTCAGTTCACGCCCACCATATATTTCATAACCAGTATTAATATGAAAACCTAATAATTTTGCGGCTTTTCCGCTAAATTTGACGTATATACTTTTAACGTACCCCGTTCTCAATTTCTCTCTCTTGATACGTGGTTTAGTAATTCTCCTTAAATCTTCATCCCAATGAAATATACTGTTACTATTAAAATAATTTATGAAATTATCACCGTAATAAACTTTCAAATAATCATACACTTCCTTATTAAGAGCTCTACGAGTCTCTTCATATCCCCCGCTAACATTGCTATTCTCGGTCTATACAAATATGTATGCCTATCACGTTCATGACGCTCTGTAATAAATTCGAGAGTGAATAAATCATCTTTGGATAATATAGCATAATAACTCCCCGGGAACATGATCGAAGCTAAACCTACTTCATATTCAACCCCATTAGGTAATAATATAGGTGTAGGTAATCTATTGGCAAATTTCGAAGGTGTATTTTTCGTATACGTGTCTAAACAGCCGAGACTGCTCAAATATATGGTGTGTTCACCAGCCATGTCGGTTAAATACTATGACGGGTATATGTCACGTATGGTATTTATAAGAAAAGTTCGATAGCGTTTTATCTAGGTCTTATATGCAGACTGCATGATAGAACCCCATTTTCAGTAAACATTATTTCTTCACCGTTCTGATCCGAGACATTGATAGTAATGTAATCCAATACGTCAATGGTATTTAAAGGTTTATAAATGGCATTATGCGGACCTTTACCACATGCACATCCTAACGTGAAGCAGTCTAAGAGATTAACCATTTTATCACCCAAGATGGTAGGTTGAACGATACCCGAATACAGGTAAACGTATTCAACGCCTTGATGGAATATATTTCTACCGTGATGAGGTCTCAACGCACCCGAACTGTATATTAAATACCTGACTTTTTCATTGAAACCAAACATATTAGCTGCTTTAGCACTGAGTTTAATCGTAATTGAATCAATCATATCAACTTTGGCCGCTCCTGCATCGATATGTGGAATGCTCATTCTCTTCGTGTCATCATTCCATGAGAATAAACCATACCTGCGGATAGCTCCGCGAATATATTCTCCGTAAAATTCAGATAATTGTTCAATAATTTCCGTATTAAATGTTCTAGTCATGACACTCATATCACCACCCAACAAACCCGAAATGGACTTATAAATATACGTATAAACGTGTTTCCCATCTGACTCGTTATAGATCGCGTTAAATTGAATAGTAAAATCAACGTCTCCTGGTTTAATAGCGTAATATAATTTCGGGAGAATGACTCCCACTAGCCCCACTTCATATTCCACTCCTTTCGGTAATGATATAGGGACGGCTAACCTATTGGTAAATTTACACGCCCGATTTTCTGGAAATGTACCTATACAGGCATTGCTATTCACGTATATGATGTGATCGCTATACATGTTGAATGTAGACTGTATGACTAACAATGGGCATCGGGTTTATAATATATTTACATAAAAACCTCCACGTTCATGTTATGTCACACCATATTCATGAATTTGTTATCACACAGATTGTCACGTCATTAAAGAAAATGTCCAAGCCTCTAACCGCCATGATGAATCATCCTCACCACCCTCCGATCCAGGTAAAATATTATTATTATTATTATTATTATTATTATTATTATTATTATTATTATTATTATTATTATTATTATTATTATTATTATCATTATTATTATCATTGCATTTTTGCAGTTATTATTATTATTATTATTATTATTATTATTATTATTATTATTATTATTATTATTATTATTATTATCATAATACACATTCACTCCGGTGCTTATTTAAAATGATCTTTACAGATCCCTTCGCTGAAGACTTCCCATTAGATGAAGATTTGATGGGGAGTAATAATAATAATGAAGCATCGCGCATTGGTGGAGGTGTAGGAACCAGAAGGGGATCTTCACTCACGAGGGAAAGAACGGAGGGTAATAAGGTAGTGAGTACCATTCATTATGCGGCTGCAGTAGGGTCACACATTGACGTGGCAATGAAGTTAAGTAGTAGCATAGCCCGATTACGCGAAGATGTATACAGTAACTTCCTTGAAAGAGGTATTCGCTCGGCTATGCTATACTTGTGCGTTATTATCACCAGCGTGAGGATGCTAGGCGACATGAATGAAAAAAGTGCTTTTTATGTATGTACTCCACCCACCCTCACTACGATTGACTCGATCTATGACTCCCTGGAGGAGGCTATTGAGTTTATAGCTAATAACTTGGAAGAGAGACTCAACCGTACTGAGGGTTCGGGTTGGTGTATGACCTCGCTGGATAGGGTTGAACTTCATATCACGCGGCGTGAGTTAGTGAATATTAATAACTTCAAGGTGTATCCCAAGGGAGTCCGCGGTAGTGATCAGGTTATCAATATTCAGTCCGGGTACAACTGTGTCGTTACAGCGTTAGAAGCGTACGTTGTACTCCGGGATAACCCTCCCACACGTATTAACAACCTCCCTCGAGTCTTAATGAGGAGGATGGGGAGGGGACAATTTAATATCAAACACTCGCCAGATATGCCGTTGACCCATGACTCTTTCAAAACATTAGAAAAGGGGAATAACCTCAACATATATCTGTATAAATTATGTGAATTAGTCATGGGGAAACGGTGGAAAAAACATTGGACGGTACATCTGGCGAGGAAAGGTGGTAACCCCCAAAGCCCTCATTTGGTCACGTTGTTATTAATCACTGACGACCACGTCGCGTTGATTAAGGATATGTTGGCATTCGTGAAGAAGTTCCGACACGGATTCAAGCAGGGGCGGGGGGATTGAGCACGCGGGTGGTATGTGTTACAATTGTTTGACTTTGTTTAATAGTCCCACCATCCGTGAAGCACACACACAGGCCTGTACTGCTCGAACCACTGTCGAATACCCAGAACCCGGCCAATTTAAACAGTTTACTAAAGTTAAAGCTCTGCTGCCAATCTCGCACATGGCTTTCCTGGATTTTGAGGCGTATAATATTCAACCGAAGACCGGAGAAGACGATCCGAGAATAGTATCTCGGCAGAAAGCTTTCGCTTACTGCTACGTGATCGTTGACGGTAGAACGGGGGAATATTGTACCCATAGACTAAGTCACGGAGAGAAATGCGTTGATGATTGTTTGCAGAACATGAACCGGGACTGGGCGTTATTGCGTGAACGAATGCGTGCATATCCTTTACATATGACTCCTGAATCCACCCATAAGTTTGAAGCGAGCACTCATTGCGAAGGATGTAACGTCGAATTCAAGACTGGAGTCACGAAAATGCGACATCACGCTCATTTTGTGGCACGGGACAACTTTGTGTGTGCACTGTGTCAACAGTGTAATTTGAATATGCAATTTAAGGAGCCAACTTTAACAGTGTTCGTACACAATTTGTCATATGACATCGCTCTGGTCTTGAAAGAGGCGGGGGCTCAGCATAATTTTGAAATTCTGAAACGCGAGGGTAGTAAATTTTACTCGGCCAGATCGGGCAATCTGAGATTCGTGGATAGCAACAACGTGATTAGGGGGACCCTTTCTAGTCTCGCCTCGAGTCATATCAAACAGAATGGTTCCCTCGAAATTGCACGTCAGTTGTTAACCCAGTATTCTCGGGATTGTCTCGATTTAGTTTTGGGTACGGGTAAACAGTACTTCCCTTATGATTATATGACGGGTTTCAATATCCTGCGAAAGCCCGGCATCCCTTCTCGAGAGTGTTTCGATTTGGAACTTACGGGAGAAACCCTTCCAGCGGAGGCTATGCACACGTGGTCAAGGTTTAGAACGCCGCTAATTGCACCAATCTTCTAGATTACACCATTTTGTATTTGTTAATGGATGTGGGATTATTAGCTTGGAGGAAGGCTGCCATGGCGCAATTCGGACTAGACCCCGCCCGTTACCAGACTTCTACCTCTCTCTCACTCGATGCTTCCCTATATTCCTCTAAAATTCGTCTCCCCCTCATTTCGAATGGTGAACTCTATCAATTAATTTGCAAAAACATCCGCGGCGGTTTTTGTTGTCTAGTTCAAAGGCAATGCGTAGCTAATAATCCAGAGTTAAATCCCAGTTTTAGGGTGGGTGATCCTCAATCGTATATATTTTACGTTGATTTCACCAGTTTGTATCCCACAGTTATGAGTAAATACAAAATGCCCTTGGGTGAAATAACTGAACTTTCCCCTGTCGAATTAGAAAGTTTTGTAGCTAGCGATATTACCGCCATTGATTCACGGGGTGAATACGGTTATTTCATACTGCTCGATACCAAACCAGTTAGACGGGATGTTGCTCTACAGACGGATGATCTCCCTCTCGCCATTCATCACATGAATGTGACTCACCAGGATGTATCGCCCTATAGTAAAAACCTAATGAATAAGTTCAAGGTGAAGCTACCCAAGAAAAATGTTAAGTTGACGGGTACGCATTTACCCATGCGTAATCACTTGATCTGTCTTCCCTTATTACAAACGTTGATAAGGCTCGGTCTCGAAGTTGATGTAATAAGGAAACTGTACAAATTCAAACCGGATTTTTATTTGAAGGAATATATTCTGGAAAATGCCGAAAGGCGTGCTAAAGAGACCGATCCGGACAAGAGGAACACCATCAAAATCATAATGAATGGTCTTTTCGGTTTCACTATTAAAAATTCATTGAATTATTCTACCCGAACTGTCGTCACCACCGGTGAAGCCTCTCTCCTCAGGAATGTGTCCAAACACACGTACAAGTCTTTGGAAAAACTGGGTAACGACAGGTACAGTTGGACACAGGTTTCCCTGGTACACCGTCTTGCGAGACTTCAAAAAATTACATGGTAACAGTGTTTACTGAGGGAGATGGGGGGGAGAACCCCTTCTCTGCTAACAAGAGTTCCACCAATAAGTTCTGGAGTTCGTTTGGTGGGCGAAGTTATTAGGTATGGTTGGAGAAACACACACACACACGGAGTAAAAAAAAAATCTGAGCAGTTTATATCGTTGTAATGAAGATTGTTGTCTCACTTGTAATATAAGTTTGTTTATTAAGGTTCCATTTAACTTTCGGCTAAGACGTTTTCTTACAACCGTGTCTATTATTATATATCGGTCATATTCATTACACAATACTTAAAATTGATCAACATTTTAAAGTTATATTGGTATTGCCGAAAATCACGAACATCATAACAGGATATTTTAACCTTATCACGTAAGCCAAGTTTATAGCATTGGTTGCAGTGCGTTTCCTCTCTCTCTCTCTCTTTCTCTCTCTCTCTCTCTCTTATACTAGCTAACTTAGTGATAAGAAAAACCCCTGCGCTCAGTATGCAGTTCTGGTATGTCATTAGTGTATTCAGGAGAGGATCAGTGACCTAATAATATCGAAGATTGCCCTTCCTGACAATACCCATAATCATAACCAAAGCAAAGAAATTTCTCATCTCTGATACTCTAATGTCATAAACTCTTGTTCCCTCGAGTGTTCGCTTGAATATATTACCCCATTTCATAACATGAAATTACGATTGATCTCTCTACAGTCAGTTCCATTATAGAATTATTAAAAATAGAATAAAAAAAAACTTTACTCCTGATATACTATCATCAAAATCGAAAGTGTGCGGCAAAAAATTATCACCACTAATCCTTTGCCACACAGGATTGGCTGGTTTGACGTTTCTGACAACCTCCTAGGCCACCCTTACCTCCCCTCCCCCGCGCAGTTCATACAAAGGAAGACGCAGCAGTGCAAACGGTCAGCAAGACCTCTAATAAGGCACTAAGTAGTACAGAACCAATATCAATACAATAAGCTATGAAGGGGCACAAAATTAAAAACTTAATAACGTCACATGACGTAAACAACATGTGTGGGACGACTTCTACAACACGTCATATGACGTGGTTGACATTTTAACGGTTAACTGTTGTTTTTTCTAAAATTATATATGCACCGATATATTATAGACTATATATTTTGTTGACCTTGGGTGATAGGTGAAGTCATTTGGGGCTTTCCTTATAGTGCTGACATAAAGAGAGTATCACCTACTGAATTGACAGTTACCTTTTAAAATGTCCCACAGAGCATGTGACCCCTATACTCAGAAACGTCAACGACGGCCAAAAAATATGCCACATTTTTACTCTTGTTCATATAACTTAGGTTTTACACCAAAGATATATTGAAAAATATCAGTAGGATATAAAGCATTACACTTCAAATAATGGAAACTATTTTTAATAGACTTCAAGAAGCTAATAAGCGAAAATAAGTGGCGAAGTATCACATCTGTAACGGCTACACCACAGAGAACAAAGTATACAGGTAAGGCCCCGTCCACACGGTCGAGCTTTGGTCGACGAACTTTGTCCGTTGTGACGTCAAAAGCGGAGAAACAGTGGGAAAAGTCAGAACTTTGCCGCATTTTCTCCGCTTCTGATGTCACATCGAACAAAGTTCGTCGAGCAAAGGCAATTTGCCAATACTGTTACCGACCTCACTGTATGATAACAGTGCTCAGCGAGTCATTCAGTTCTATAATTCAATGCTGTTAACAAGAAACGGTGATTAGGAAGACATCAAAAACATGTGGGGCCTGAGTAAGTAGGAAAGTTTACTGCAATACTCTCAATATTGTATGGAGGCATTATGCCATTTTTTTTTTACAGATACTTCGAACATTATATCAAGAATATCATGGTTATAATAAAACTTGTTGTGAATTATGTTTATTAAAATATATAATCAAATAACTAGTGAGAACAAAATGAGAACATTTTAGGTCCTATTTCAAAAAATATAACATTTATATTATACAATCTAATACCTTGACCATCCACCCTCTCTCTCAGTCACTTCCCTCAATCTGTCGGGCATCGAATGAACAAGGTTGAAAATTTGCTGCGGTCTCGTCTACAAATTTTCAACCGAGAGTTGATATGAGCCATGAGTTGCTGTGTTGTTCTCTCATGTTCTATTTTCCATGTGTTCACCTTCTGGGCCCACACGTGTTCAATCACATTCATATCTGCTCCTTTGCTCGGCCATTCAAGAAGAAGCAGGTTATCCTGTTCTGGCAAACCACTCTTGAACAACGTGAGCAGTGTGAACAGGATGGGCCCTGGTGGGAAGGGAAAATTCCTTTCTCGTAACGAAGGCAAGAAGGAGGTTTGCAGCAGCTCAACATACTTAGCTGCTGTAAATCGTCCCTCAATATGGAACACATCACCCATACCATGCAGACACACCCAGCCCCATACGTTGCAGGTGACATGGCCAGATCAAACCATCTCAACGATGTTACGGGGTTCATATCTGAATGAGAGAAAAAAATGGGGGTGTATGATATAAATCATATATATACCTTTGGAAAATTTAAATTCTCAGTGATGAACAACACTGAAAGATTCCTATGTGTAATTATTATTTAATATATTATATTTGAGGAAAAAGAGCAAATGATGCCACTGTCCTACCTAATATTTATCTCAGAAATAGCACTATTATTTTATGTTCTAAACTCCCTTAGTATATTTTGACAGTCCACCTCCGTGGAACAAAATCTGAAGATTGATAATTAATATAAAGAAGAAGGCAATTGATAATTGATGCAAGTAACGATTTTCCTTGTCATACCTAGTTCTATTTGTTCGCCAACAATGCAGCTTCCCATGCGATGTGGACGAGAAGCACTTCTCGTTAGTAAAGATGACCCTGCACCAAAAGTCCAAAACCCTTATCAGCATGACGTTGGGCAAAATCAAGCCTTCCCGCCTATGTCGCTCCGTCAAGAGCTCCTTCGTCGCTGGAGTTCTGTGATGAATCCCAGCAGCGTGGAGTCTGAGTCGTACTGTCATCGATGACACTTCTAATCCAAAGGGTCTTCATGAATGGCACCTCAGCGTTGGTTAACGGGTTGCATCTCGAGCGGCCCTGATAATGGCGTCATCCTCAGCTGGGGTGGTTTTCCGTGGACCACCTGGCCTAGCTAAGAGAACATATTGTCTTAAATGTTTAACTTATAATTTATATAACATCGCAATCAATTCTAGATTCTTCTAATTTTGTACTCGATGGATTGATCATAATTTAGTAAACATGGCTGTATATTTTTGGTTTCAAAAGCATATCAAATAGAAACTAGATTACCATATATCCATATTCTCAATTTGGTTGGTGGTTATTAAAACTGTAAATCATTCCTGAGCCATCACTGAAATGACATTTAATAAATAAACTATAGCTATCAAAAGACACACAATGACTGTGACGGGGTGGGCACAAATAAAATGCTCTTGATAGGCTTAATTTTACCGAGACAACTCAATCGACTATCTAACTTTGTTCATGGTTGAGGGTCGGCAAGGGCCAACCACCCACCGGTGTGGAATTATGGAGTGCACCTGAAAATATTACTGTGGTGTTGGAATGGCTGTGGATATCTGTAGTCTAACCAAAATTATAATAGCGAGACGAAATACTTTTAAGAAAGAAACTTTCATATCAAATAAGCAAGATTAAATAACCATGAACAATGCAACATATCTACCAATCATTCAGCATAAACAACTTACGCAAGTCGTTCAAGTTCCCACTCTCCTCCCACCTTCTTATCCACAACTGTACCGTGGTGGGGGACACACCAACATCACGTGCAATGGCTCGTATCGAGAAACAATTGTCGCGTAAAGTGACAATTCGTCCTCGCGGCGCCAGATTTGTGTCCCTTTGATTCATGGTGAGTGGTTATGAAGTCTAACCCATTTAAAAATCCTGCTGACGACCTTGGGATTCAGACTCTGTTTCGAGTCGAGTAAAACAATACCATGATTCATATATCATTATATCGTTCCTTGATTGTAGGATTAGCCAATAGGGATCATAATCACCATGGTATGAAATAAAGATACTACTGTTAAATATAATATGCTCACATAATTATTGTTCTTGTTAATAATTACATTGAGAACTGAATACTCGTTGAGCACTGCTTCGTAAAATGAGCTCGGTAAAAGTGTTCGCGAATTCTCTAACCTATTTCTCTGTAACTAAGATTCGTATAAGTACGAGATTTTGCTATGGTTGTAACTACACCGGTACCCGTAATTTATAGAGTATCATGAATCACACAAATTATAAAGAATAGACACTTCTGTACGAAGAGGCAAAAGGCTCGATTAGCAGAAATGGATATTGACACAACAGTATAAACAAAAAAAAAATTCGCCTACCCTCTCCCTCCACCCCACTTCCACCCCTTCCTCTTTCCTTCCCTCACATCTCCTCACTTCTCTCTCTCTCTCTCTCTCTCTCTCTCTCTCTCTCTCTCTCTGAATGTTACTTCAGTTTAAGTATATTTTGTACGATTTTTTTTATCTATCCATCTATCTAACCTAATAATAATAATTTACAATATTGTTTATATCTAACGATTCACTTGGTTGTTTACCTGCCAGCCAAGGCTGGCATTACGGTACGGTACTGGCACGGTTGATAATTAGCCTAATTGTACGGTACGGAATTACGCTACGACAATTTTACCAAAGTACGGTACGGTATGGTTCAGGTACGGAAAAAATGTGCAAAAAACAAGGGAACAATATTAATTAATTATTAATAATAATAACCAGTTTTTTTACTATTATACTTAGCATCAGCAGCAGCAGCAGTAGTAGTAGCTATTACTATTTTTATCTTAAGGTCAAATTGTTTTTTCTTTCTTTAGTGACTATTGACTTGGGCAAGGAGTAAATGATTATAATTGTTAGAGAGAGATATCTGCATGTATGGTGGAGTAGTAGAACGATAGATACTGTGATTGATGGTAAAGCTACTGTTATACTTGTGTTTGGTTACCTCCTTCGCAATCTTCATTTGGACTCAGGGCATCAGCCATATGCTTGTATTACGAAGGTGAAGAAGAGATGGCCGCCTGGGAACATAACTGTCGGCATGGTAGCAGAAATCCGTTTGTCACGCAACTTTTCAATTTTTTTTTTTTTAGCAAAGAGAGAGCCGCCAATTGCCTACAGATTGGTTTGAATAGGTAACTGGTTACAGTTGCTCTATGTGTTACAAATAAAAATTGAGCCTATTTTTACCGGGAAATTCATTATTACCACCGAAAAATTATAGCAAAATCCCGTACTGATAACCATTCTTCATACGTGTTTTTTATTGACCAAAACTTGACTGCACTGTCTGTGAAACCCACAATAAGAGAGCTTTACCAATTACAAATAAACATTACCTTTTATCTGAAATGTTTTTAATTATACGTTTTGAAGTTAACTGTAATTGCGGTTGTTTTTTATTTATACTTAATTGTAATTATAACTGTAACTCAAAGGTTCAAATAATAAAGAACTTTATTTGAAATTGTTATCCTAGAGCAGCCCTCTTACTTTTCGAGAACCCATCTTAACCAAATGCAACAGAGAGATGTTTTGAGTTGCTACCATTTATTATTATATTATTAAAGGAGAATATTAACAAGCCAGCTACCAATTTAAAAAAAAAATTATTCCATTTATTTCCTTTTTTGTGCAAAACGTTTTGTGAAATTTTTTTTCCAATATTTTAAGTTTTGTATTCAGTATTATTGAAGTTGTAATTGTAATTCTATAACAGGTCAGGTAATTATGATTCTAATTGTAATAGACATAAAGCAAACGTAATTACCCCTAACAGCTTATATTACATAAGATGCGACAGTAGCTACTTCATACGAAATGGATGTGCATAAAAATAATGGGGAAGAAAATAACCAAAAAAAATTTTTTATGCATACAGGGGAGAAAACTGATTGGAAATTCAGTGATTTTTCCACTACACTTCGGCTTCTCTCGGGGGCACCTGTAAATTGTTCAATCTTTAATAATAGACTATCTTGTTTCTCGGGATCTATGTGGTTCTACACCTATTTGGCCAGGCAACCAATTCAATCATCTCGACCTTGAAACCATTCCTGGGACTATTCTGGCCGTATGATGGGGCAGCCGTCATGAATTAAAATGACAGGACTAGGTGGAATGGGATAATTCCGCTGTTGAAGTGAAGGGAGGAAGAAATCCTGAAGAATTTTAACGTATTTTTCACTGGTGAAACCCCTCAGTCTTGGTGATATCACATATATCATGTAAGAAAATCCAGGCCCACACGTTTACTGTCACAAGCCACTTCGTAAATGTTTCCTCGGTGGTATCTGAAGGAAAACAATCTAAATTTTTTACAATTTACGCGTTGCTTTCCGTAAAAGGGAAAATAATGATATATCGTTTGGGGAAATGTAATGCTAAGTAACAACCCATGCATTAGGATAATGTTTATTCATCTATGAGGATTAATACTTATTACAAGTTTGCCTCCTCCAACCTCTTATACACTAAAACAGCTCGAAAGCTGATTAGTAGAATTCACGTTAAGAGAGGAACAGCACCACCTTTAGTAAACAGTGTTTCAAACAGACAATTAACAATGACAGTAATGACCTGAGATGTTGCAATGCCAGTAACAGCCAATCAATCAATCAATCCCAGTAATCGTGTGATTTAATATATCACTTTGTTCGGTGATAACGATATCACTGCTACAGCACCTCTATTACACGCTAACAAGTTTGTCACCCAATCATGGCTAGACTGAGGTGTTGTATAAATTTTGATAGGGCTTCTGTCCTCTGCTACTATGAGATTCAGGGCCTCTGTAACACGGTTTTTTCGCAATAACTTTTTATCTATGCATTTCATAAATATAACGCTTATTCAGAATACATATTATATCAACACATAAATTTTGAGTGTATTCTGCACTACGTAGGATGAATAAATTTGGTACTTATAATGTAAAAGTGACCTTTTTTGAAGACGGGCCAACTTACTCAGAGAAAAGGTTTCGAACGCACTCGTTACGTAACTTATGACATCATTTCTTCCCTCTTTCTCGATGGATGATTGGCTATACGTAACGAAGGCTAAACCTCTGGCAACAATGACATATAAATTTAAATACAAGCAAAGCAGTAGACCTTTATGAACTCTGGAACCTCCCCACTGATAATTGTCATAATGAACAAACCAACAAAATATGTTAATAAATACAAAAACACCTCGATTATTAGTCTAAATCCCAAAATAAGTTTCCAAAGAAATTACAGTCTACTTTATAGGTCACAATCAGATTGACAAGATGTAGGGAATAGTTGGTAATTACCAAAAACATAGTAGACAAGCTTGATTTGATAATTGCTATATCCAATGTCAAGCAATTTTTATTTATTGGCTATCTACCTATTTACTGAAAAAAAATAGCCGGTACCGTATATTGGCTTTAAACCTTCACCAATAATTATCGTCAGAATGGTGACTTCATGAGGCTCCACCCACTTTGGCCTCGTTATAATTCAGGATAACACTGAAGGCTACCATGGGCATTGTTGGATTAGAAAATTTAACTTCTGGCTATAAAAACTTAATTTCTCGAGTAGTTGTAAGAAGTGCTAAATGATCCTCAAGGATCCCAGCAGTTGGTCTAAACGTTTAATTCATGTATATTACTGCTATACTGTTGCGGCACTACTGCTACAGTAGTATTACTACGCTAGCACTGATACCCCCCCCCCCCCCCCACATCTATGTATCGTTCCGCCATTCATAAAGTCTTTGGGTTTCAGAGTCAATGGCATTTCTGTCTGGTGGATGGGCGGGGCAACATTTAGTCAAAAGGTGTTTGTTTACCTTGCTTACGTAATGAATGTTTTTCGACTATTGGCTCGTAATCATTGGCCATGGCGTCGGCTAGATCATTTTTACTCTATAAAAATTAAAACTATCAGGTTTAGGTTATTGATAATGCTGACAAAATTTGTGTGTGGTTGTAAAATATACATATGTCAACTTTCAGCTACATCCGATGCTTTGACAAGGAGCAAAGTCCAAAAAACCGTGTTACAGAGACCTGAATAATCATAGTAGTAGTATCGTTATAGTCTCCAAATGAACAGCAACATATGTTCTCCGCGCAGATCGTCGCTCTACGAGAAAGTGGGCTTCAATAGGTGCTGTTGCACAGCAGTCTTGGACGTCTCCCCTAACAACAGTAAATAAATGGAAAGGGAGGCAAGCTTATACTGGGGAAATTGACCGGACTTTGGATAGCATTTGATTTATTTCATTTATTTATTAATTTTGTTTTTAAACTCATAAACTTTATAAACCCGTGAAATTATGAAACCTAAATTACAGTTGCCTTGGTCCTGTTGAACTCTAATAGTGATTCTTTCTCTTTACTTCCCAGAATACCTAATAGCGTTCCCATAAGTAAAAACAGCCTATAATTAATCTTGATTATGTAGGTATCTGCATGTTAATTACGTATTTCAGTTCGAAGACCTCCACCACGAATGACCACCCGTGAGGATAACAACGACATTCGACGAGCAGCATAAGATGATCCTTTTACCAATACTATTGCTATTTGTGAACGTCTGGCATTAAATGTTTAGGCTATGACGGAGCGAAGACGTCTGCATGAGGCAGGAATACCTCATAGAATTCTTGCCAAGAAGGAATTTCTCGGCATCGTGATGATAGGCTTGCCTTCGTTCAACGGTTTGTGGGGGAGGATATGGAATTTTGGTCTCGAGTCGTATGCAGTGATGAAAGGTCTTTTACTAGCAGAAGTCACGGCAGAATGCATAACCGAAGACCGAGTAATATAAGGTGAGTTTCTAAAATCATTGATAACAGTCAGACTATAATAATTATAAGCAAGGGTAATATTATAAAATCATTGATAACAGTCAGACTATAATAATTATAAGCAAGGGTAATATTATAATCAAAAGATAATAATTTTGTCAATAACCATGTATTTTTCCGCTAATTGAAAATTATATTGCCACGAGAAGTGTGAAAATAAAAAATTCTTCATTGAAAACCCCCCATTAGTTATACTATGGCCAGCTTTCAGGCATTAAGCAAATACATTATTAATGTTATGAATAATCACGTAGGCAAACTTATAATATAGAGTACAGCCTGTTTACTGAATTAAAGGATATATCATATCATAACGGACTGTTCCAGATCAAAGTTAATGCTATTATAAGTATTAATCTTTCCAGATGAATAAACAGTCTTAACTTATTGCAAGGGTTGTTACTTAGCATTTTATTTCTCCAAACGATATAGAATTATTTTCCCTATTACGAAAAGCAAAGCGTGAATTGTTAAAAATTAGATTTTTCCTTTCAGATACTACAGATTAAATTTACGAGGTGACCAGGAATGGGCATGTCACAGTAAACGTGTGGGGCTGGATCTTCTTACATTATATGGGTGATATCACCAGGATTGAGTGAAGGCTCACTGGTGAAAAATACATTGAAATTCTTCAGGATTTCTAACTTCTTTCACTTCAACAGCGGAATTATTCCTCCCCACATGCTCCTGTTCATTTTCATTCACGAACCGCTGCCCCCATCCATACGGCCAGAATAGTCCAGGAATGGTTTCAAGGTCGAGAGGATCTGCAGTTGCTTGACTGGCCAAGTAAGCATACAGACATGAACCTCATTAAGAATATTTAGGCTAATTTTGGTAAAATGTGGGAGCCTGAGAGGGAGAGGAGACCAGATCAACTTATGAACCTCTGGGAACACAATGGAAACTCTTCCACAACCGACCACAAATCGTCAGAAACCATATATCTTCTATGCCTAACAGATTGCAAGAGGTGATCTAGAAGGAAGGTGGCTGGATTTCTCACTAATATTAAAAATAAATGTAAAAATTGAGTGTATATATTGGATTACCCCATGCTTCTTCGCTGAACTTCCACGTCGTATGATGTAAAAAAAAAAAAAAAAAAAAAAAAAAATCGTAAACAGACCTATGCATATCGTTTAGCTCCAGGTCATGATTATTATAATTTATTTATTAGAAAGGTGAATTGATATTTAAAGGAGTTCAAAATCTAAAGGGAATTTCGCTATCCTGATTTTTTCTTGAAAAAAAATTATCTAAAAAGAGAACCCTAGGACAATATGATCAAACTACATTTCTCCTAATAGCTCTTTCCACAAATTAAAGGTAAATGACTGAAGGGGCTGTTTTAACAATAGAGACGTCTGTCTCATTATCCTCACATGAATGATGATAAGAGCGGAAAGGAATTTCTGTCCGTATGACATTAAAACATGTATCACAATTAATATAGTTAGAAAATATAAGCCAAGTAGATATGTTTATCCATATCATGTAATAATTATTGTAATGAACGGCGCGTGTAGGGAATAATCTCTACAGTATATTCAAGAGGGAATACAAACAAACCCAACCATGAATACATCGAAAACCTCTGAATATCAACAATTATTTATCATTGGCAAACGAATTAAGTTTACCATATGGAATGGTTAAAGTTTGCACCAAGTTTGGGAGTCCTTCTTCACTTTCCATTACACGTTGTGGAATTTTCTCTGTCCCTAGTAGTTTCATTTTGATTCCTCAGCAACGTCTAGTCTCTCTCTCTCTCCTTTTCATTCTAATGTATTTACAAGAGAGAGTGAGTTTAACCCAATCCTTCTTCTTGTAAATGTTGTTGTATTCAGAAAATCTACAGTACTGTAATAATATTAGGATAAACACTAAAAACACGCAGGCATTAAAGATAAACAAGAAAATATTTCAAGTGGAGCTTTTCGTTAGCCATACACTCTATCCACGAGCATATCTAGTATTTCGTCCACTCATCGGGGTCGCAACAGGCCCACCTTACCCTGAGTCCCCCACCCATTTCAGTTGTAGCAAAGCCAGGCTGAGGACATCGGTACAGCAAAAGCAAGAAGCTTGTCAGTTTGATTTACATTTTAGAATTCCAAAACCTGTAAGACGGCTTAACAACAAGAACTCTATCCCCGACACCACTCCCCCCGCCCCCCGAAAAAATATATATGCATATATTAGTTTAGTCAAGATTAAAGGGTATTAATGACATATCAAAACTGAAAACTTAGCGCAGTGGTATTTCTAGATGACATGTCACTTTAAAGTAGCTAATATGGGAGAGAGAGAGAGAGAGAGAGAGAGAGAGAGAGAGAGGAGCTAAGGTGTCGGACACTTAAAACACGTTCACAGAGTTTTTGGGTATTTTCAATGAAGTGTTGCTGCGCTTCTCTTTATAGCTTCCTATTATATTATTGGTAGGCAACGCACTGCAACCGATACTATAAACTTGGCTTACGTGATAAGGTTAAAATATCCTGTCATGATGCTCGTGATTCTCTCCAATACCAATATAACTCTAAAATTTTGATCAATTTTAAGTATTGCGTAATGAATATGACCGATATATAATAACAGACACGGTGGTAAGATAACGACTTAGACGAAAGTTAAATGGAATCTTAATAAACAAACTTATATTAAAAGTGAGACAGTAATCTTAGTTACAGCGATATACCCTGCTCAGATTTCTTTTTTTTTTACTCCGTGTGTGTGTGTGTGTGTGTGTTTCTCCAACCATACCTAAAGACTCCTCCCACTGAAAGAATTCCAGAGCTTATTGGTGGAACTCTTGCTAAGAGAGGAAGAGTCCTCCCCCCATCCCCCGCAGTAAACACTGTTACCATATAATTTCTCGAAGTCCCTCAAGAAGGTGTACCAGGGAAACCTGTGTCCAACTGTACGTGTTGAAATACAGCAAATTTTTGCTTTAACTGAGAAACAGGATGATGTTTTTTTTTGGCGTGGGGTCATTAATTAAATAGAGGAAATATTTATATCACCGGAGTGGTGTTATTATTAAGATGATGATTTATATATAAATGGAGGTGACGTTAATCTTTGGAACACCTTGGTCATATCCTGGAGATAGTTCTGTGGAATATGCTGATGTAGTTTCAGTATAGAACATTTTTTTGAGAATCATGAGTTTCTGGCGTTGCAAGTTTGACTATGCAGCAGTTTGAAGCACCTGAAGTGTTCACAGGTGGATGTTTTGCTAATGTTGCTGTAATGAGTCCAGTTGCGGATTTTTCCCTTCGGAATTGATTACTCGGGGATTTGCACTATTCTTGTAGATGCTGATTATGGCATTTCACGGGAACGTATCATGTAAGGGGATTCTTTTCTGGTCGTTTCTGGTTGATGGGATTGCTGCGGTAGCAGATTCCGTAACGGTACACATTCCGTTTTGGGAAAGATATTGAATTATATATGTTTCTTTTTCTCTTATGTGCGCTGTGTAATGGGGGAAAGTTCACTTGTTATTGTTGTTATTATCTTATTCTTTTTTTTCTCCTTTTTCTTATTTTTTTCTTTTCTTATGAGAGATGTTGTAATGGGGGTTAAGCTCTAAATAGCATTTTTATTTTAGATAGGAGATATGATTTGTCAGGGTATGTTAGTTGGATAGAAGGGGTGTTCGGCATTATATTTTATGGAGGCTAGTTATATAAACCATAAAGGGGTTTTTGCTGTTAGACTTATGTGTTCTCTTTTGATAGCATGTTTGTCATATATGGGATTATTTGTGAGGATTCAGTGGGTAAAGATTATATTTAGTTTAGCGAGGAATTTTTTAATATTTGACTAGTAGATTGAGTATATTAATTAATGACGGATTTGTGGGGTACAACAAGACTTTAGTTATTTTATGACCATGTAGACCTTTTAAATACGGACACACAATGACTTTGGAGAATTCCCAACTCTACGTGATGATGGCGATGGAGATGACTTCGTTCTACATTACCAGAGGTCGAGTTAAGTCTACACACGAATGGCGTTTCTATGGACTGCCTTTGCAAAGGATGAGATGTCTTCGATATATCGTCTCAGGATAATTTCTGGGATAAATCAGGAGTCTACAGTCTTTGATGAGGCGGGTGCGAGTAGCACTTGCATAGAAGTCACGGGATATTTCCTTGATAACGGAGTGGTGACCACGTTTCCTTCAGTAGAAAACGTCGAATCTACAGTTTCGCAATGAGAGGGTGTTGGATACACTCATGAGGGTCGCAGACGCTGAATTATGGCGCGTGCTGAGTTGTTTCGAGTTGGTTTACGCACTCGACCTGCGTCTACAACAATTCGCTCGTCCTACAGGGATCCCAGCTGTTTGATGGTTCCTGCAGGGTTCTCTTGGATTTCTTCATGGTACTTAGTTGGCGTGTCTACATATCGTCCACAGAAGGCTTTCATAAACACTTACATGGAAACCATAAGGTGGTTCGAATTCCGCCTACAGTGGAGACCGTTACAGTCCCGCCGCTGGAGGATAGTGACGAAGAGGAATTTTTTTTTCGACACTATATCAATATTAATGATCATGTTAGGTGCTATATGGATCACAATTTGTGTGCTAGGAGTTCTTAAACTTTTGTGTATTCAACGAAGCACAAGGGTTCCAGCAACGGAGGTGGCCCTAAGACATGTGGTAAATTGATACATTGTGCATTAGTTGCCGATATGGTGTGCGACAGGAGTGCACTATTTCTTTTTTGAGCCGGCCAATGTGTTTTATATATATGAGCTGTTTGTGTGACCAGTGGCTAGGCAGGGGCTAGCAATTTTAGGTGGCCGAGCTCTGTCAGATGAAAGAGGGGCTATGATTAATAATATGTTTAAAATGCCAATGTGATGTGCTATGTAATGTTAAGTGAAGTCACATATCACTTCTTGCTTGGAGACAGGCTGAGCTGTAGGGGCAGCTTAGATGAGAAAGGAATTTGAATACGCAAGCAGTTTAACCGAGAGATCACTCACCCGGTCGAGAGGCGTGTACATTCGTTTGTACGGATGTTACAGGCCTAATAGTCCAAGGCACTTGCAAAAGTCACATTCTTTTAGGTGAATGCTAAGCGGTGAAGTGTTACACACCGAGTGTCGGGAGAGAATGCCCATCATAAAGGTAGGACATATTTTGTAAAAACTTAGAAAACCGTTACCTTTGAAAAAGAGAGAGAAGAGTGAAATGCTCTCTTTACAAGAATACTTTGAAAAGAGTGATGTGGGTGATATATCTTTTATCCGTTATTATCTTTATTACAGATGGGTCCTATTCCATGGCTAATTTAGAGACGGGAATCTCTAATCTGACTAATACGATGGACTTATTGACATTTTTGGTCTGGGAGTGAATTCTTAGTCAGGAGTGTAGAATGTTAACTTACTGGTTTCTTTATGGGGCAGTTTTAGGTTTTCTGCCACTATGACTTGTTAATCATTTTGTTCTATTTTATAATCAACTGCTTTGGGTAATAAATAGTATATTTTTGTACTTACGAGATCTTAATAGCCTAATGACATGATTGCAGACAGAGGGCACCAAATTGACAGCAGGTAAGAGTTTCCAGTTTGTGTAGTTTAGTGAACCGCGAGGGGGGGTGGGGGGGGGGGGGGAGGGGGGGGGAGAGTAACACACACACACACACACACACATATATATATATATTATATATATATATATATATATATATATTTATATATATATATATATATATATATATATAATAAAATGGAGCCCATAAACACACCAAAATGTAGAGAGAAAAGTACTATATTTCAGAGACTGCTGTCTCTCTCTTCAGGTATATGAATGAGCAAAGTTTACAGAAAAGGTGGTATTTATACCAAGAGATCCGTCCACAAGCCCAATTTAGGTCACCCCGGATATGGATAATCTTCCTTTAATCTTCTTAAGCGTTTTTGGTTGTTTGATATGAAAAACTTGCCCGTCGGACGACATCTGGAGATCCACCGCCGCCTTTTGTTGAGAATATTCATTACCTGACTTCGCGTTATTAAGGGCCAGATTCCATCCATTGACTCTTGTACCGTTTGGCAGTTGCTGCTATAAATTACACGTGACAAATTCCAGTTTATTCTATGGTTATGTTCATTTATATGGTTGAAAATAGCCGAGTTTCTGTTGTCCATACCTAACTGACCGTTTGTGTTGTATTAATCTCTGGGGAAGTGATTTAGCTGTAAATCCGATGTAAGATTGGTCACAGTCCTGACATGGGATCTCATAGACCCCAGAGTCTTTGGGAGATGTCTTTTGTTGGACGTTAATCAGGGATTTGGCTAAGGTGTTTGGGTAGGTAAATGCAAAAGGGTTGGATTTCCCAAGGGTGTGGGTTACTCTCTTAATCGTCTCCAGGTGAGGAATTATTTTATTGTTGGGTGTGTCTCTGGTCTTGTCTTTAGGGGGTCGGTAGAAAATTACGTTTGCTTTTTGAATTGCTTTCTCAATTATATGGTCAGGATACTTTAAAGACGAAAGTTGCTTGTGAATTTGTTCAAATTCTTTTTCCAGGAAATCTGGGGAACAAATTCGTAAGGCTCTTAAGAATAGGTTGCTAGCTACACCTATCTTGATAGTAATGTCGTGATAGCTAAAGTAGTGAATATATGAAAGTGAGAATGTTGGTTTTCTGTATATGGTAAATTTGTATTCTGTCGTGTCTCTGATTATTAAAACATCAAGAAAAGGAATTTTGTTGTCTGTTTCCCATTCAACTTTAAATTTGATGCTGGGCACTAATGCGTTTAATTTTGTGAGGAATTCATTAAAATTGCCCCACCCATTGTCCCAAAATGTTAGGATATCATCCACATATCTCATCCACAGCATGTTGTTGGGTTTTATTGCATTTATTACTGTTGTTTCAAAGTATTCCATGTACAGATTGGCTAAAACAGGACTTAAAGGACTACCCATACTACACCCGAATTTTTGCTTGTAGAATGATTCCCCGAATGAAAATACATTATTAGATGCACATAATTCAACTAACTTTATTATTTTGTCAAGCGCCAATGGGAAATGATCTGAATAGGGGGATAATTTTTCCCTTAAAAACTGATCAGACTACACCGGCTGAAAAATCAAAAACACTTTTTAGAAGAATGCCTCAAAGAACAAGTACTACCAAAAATGTACGGATTCGGGAATTTGTATACAACGTTGGATCTCATGAAGTCCTGCAGACGATCTTTGAAATTAAAAAGCGAGCCAATTTTGCAAGGATTGTTTGAGATAAGTTTAATTTTGAGATAAGGAATTTCTTGTTCTATTATTTGTGAGAGTCTAAGAGAAAACTTTGAGTTTGTTATATATGGAATCGATACATACATCAGTTTCTTTGGGACATCCATTAGCGGAGGAGGTGGTTGGATATAGTTACCTACTAATTTGTTAATTATATCATATACAATGTCTTTGGGATAGGAGTTATTTTGAAAAAAGGTTATTAAAAATTCCATTTCGTTATGAAAAATTTGCCAGTTGGATGAATATTTCAAAGCTCTATAGACCAGTGTGTATATGGTATTAGTTTTAAAGGTTTTCTGACAAGAACTATAGAAGCCAATAACTTCTATAGTTCTTGTCAGAAATCTTGGCCTTCATGTTTAGTATCAATGGACCTCCTGAACCTCTTATGTCTGCGCTCTTGTATATTACTTATATATATATATATATATATATATATATATATATATATATATATAGATATATATATACACACAAAATATATATGCATATATATATATATATATATAAATAAAGGTATAAGCACGAAGGAAAAATAAACAACGGAGTTTTTTCTACCAGATCTTTCGACGTTCAACGTCCTTTACTCAACAGACAAAACTGTTTATCTGCTGTGTAAAGGACGTTGAACGTCGAAAGATCTGGCAGAAACTCGGTTGTTTATTTTTCCTTCTTCGTGGCTTATACCTTTATCTATGGATTTATCACGTTCCAAACTTTCGTGATTCAGTTATACATATCATAATGTATATATATATATATATATATATATACTATATATATATATATATATATATATATATATCTATATATCTATATATATATATATATATACCAACTTTTATTTATAAACGTGAGTTCATATTCACGGACCCTGAGCCACAAATATCGTTTTTAATATCAAGTTCGCTATTCATTGGGAATAAAATAACTTGGACCCAAATGGAATTGTCAGTGATACGTGACATTGTTCCGTCTGGAATTCGAACCTAGGCCTTCGATTACAAAAACGATATGACTTCACATAAAGAACTGCTAGACTGCGTGTAATCGGGAATAAGGAAATGTACTGTATGAAAATACTGAAATAAAATCACGCTGCTGGCCAGTTACCTCGCTGACTTAGCAGGCACAAGTTTTCAGAATATGCAATTGTTATATTCAAGTTTATAAAAGTTGCCCAACAATCTGTTATGAGTTCAAGTCACCAATGCATGCAATCACGACAATACAATCATGAACAATACAACAAGTCTTGTTTTACATACTAATGAGTTTTGTTGCTCATACTTTTACGCAATCCTAATCGGTCAAACTTCCTACTATGTCTTAAACTGAATTCACTCAATGAAGTGTACATGTGTTCATGCAAAGCTAAATAAAGATGTCATTCCAGTACCGAGGTTGTGACCTCAAGAAAATCACTTAGCCATCTTCAACTCCTCCGAGGATAATTGGACTTCTCATGATACAATTGAGTTTTCGTAATGATCCACAATTATCCTCTTTCATTAAAAAAAAACAATTGTGAGTGATCACTAAAAAACAGCTTTCAATATATATTAAAAATTCTTCAGACCACTGAGCAATCAAAATGACCCAACAGTTAATTTAAAAACTTTCAGCTCTCAATTATATTACCTCCTTTAGCTATGTATTAAGCCCATTTCCAAATTCCAAATCATGTTATCCTTTGCTTTAACTCGCTTTTTCCTACCTATTTCGTTACAATGTGGAATTTTCTTAATATATATATATATATATATATATATATATATATATATATATATATATATATATATATGTATGTACACACACACATACACACACACACACACACACACACATATATATATATATATATATATATATATATATATATATATATGATAGTTTGTTCCTTCTGTTATCCCCACTGTACTTGATCCCCTTGTTCTATACTGCCAAGAGAGAGAGAGAGAGAGAGAGAGAGAGAATGCACACATTTATAGTTAGCATTAAATTTATTGTGCAAAGGAAAACCTTTTTCAACTTCATAATTTCCAGCTACACAGACCTACAAATCTGTATCCATCAACATAAAAATAACCTAACGCTCGAACTAAAAAAAAAAAAAAAAAAAAAAGGGGAAAAAAAAAAAAAAAAAAAAATGCAAACAAAACTGCCAAAAAGGGGATAAGACACAAAGAAAAGTGCCGTTGGGCTAGCATTGAATTCCCAGGCAATCTTGCCATGACTTGCACCTGCCAAACAGAATCAAGTTCTTGGCCATTATGATATAGTACATCTTCACCACTTGCACCAGGTGTTACCAAGTAGTGGGCACTGAATGACCCTTACGTTACGTGTACATTTAGTATTTTGTACAGCTACTTGGAACTAGCTACAGAACGAAAAGCCCCCGAACACACACACACACGCACACAATCTGGGGTTAATTAATAGGTATTTTTAAGATTTGATCCAATTCCATTCATTTGAAACAAGCCCACCAAAGGGACCATTAACTTGAAATTCAGAAAGCTTCCAAAGTTTATAGAGCTCATTGGGAAAAAGTAAGAGGAGGTAAAGAGAAATACACAGAGAAGAGATCTCAGTTATTAATATTAAAAGTGCAAAACAGTTATTTCATCTACTCACTATTGAATCAGCGACCAACAGTTACTTGTTCTGGCTACATACCTGAAAACGAAGAGGAAACATACGTCAGATTATCAACAGAAAGCTCAGTAAGTAGACCTTACATAGATCAAATTGTTAGCTGTGAAGTATTCCTGCAAGCCACATCACTAACAAGAACGAAAAAAGGGAGTAGTTAAAAACTGGTCATCAGATGATAAACTTTTCAAAACAACGAAACAGAAATATATCCAATACAAAATATGATGAGTTAAAACAATTTGTAGGAGGGTAGATTATTTTGGTCAGACTTCCAAGAAGGTAAAAACGTCCTCAGGGTCAGACCATCTCCACTTTCATTTACATTATAATACAGTTATTTAAAAAAAATTGTATTGGGCTTAACTCCCTCTTATAATACCGGTATTTTTTTAACTGTATAGGTTTATTTGGCCGAAGATATTACGTATTACGGTCCGTTTTTTATTGTATAGTTGCATTTGGCCCTAGCACAAGGAACAACTGCAACATGGGACGAGATATACAGTCGGAATCACAGGGGACAAAAATCCATTGCAGGTAAGTCTCCCACTGAGACACACAAGTGGGACCCTACATCCTGAATATTAGCATTTGATGAGCAGTAACTGCTAAACAGAGCAATAATCACCGACCGTTCCCTTCGTATTATCACACTGAAAACTGCAGCAGTTACAAGTTACAATGCCCCGGGGACACCAAACGAAAAGGGTCATTCAATGCCCACCACCCGGTAACACCTGGTGCAAGTGGTGGAGATGTATTAACTGCTGTTAAGATAATGGCCAAGAACTTCGTTCTGTCGGACAGGTGTAAGACATGGCAAAATGGCCTGGGAATTAAATGGTAGCCTAACGGCACTTTTTTGTGCGTCATCCCTTTTTGGGCAGTTTTGTTTATATTTTTTTTATTGTTCGAGCGTTAGATTATTTTTAAGTTGATGGATACAGATTTGTAGGTCTGTGCTGTTGTTACTGGGTTGTCATGGATTTTGACAGTTGCAGCTGGAAATGCAGTTGAAAAAGGTTTTTCTTTGCAAAATAAAATTAATGCTAACCAACAACGTGTGCATTTGAAAAATGTAACTTGAAATAAAATTCTCTCTCTCTCTCTCTCTCTCTCTCTCTCTCTCTCTCTCTCTCTCTCTCTCTCTGCAGTATAGAAGAACGGGATCAAGCACATTGTGGATAACAGTAGGACGCGGCCTGAAAAAAAAAGGAATAAATAAATAAAAACAAGAGGTCCCAGAATAGGGAGGCCCACAGACGAGGTCCCCAAATCCTAGATACGGACGATACGATTCGAACGATCGAAGGAAATGTGTGGGCGGCAGACAGTCGTTTGGTATCTCCGAAATGAACAATAACGCTGATGCGAAACTATAAAAAGAGTTTTCAAATGTTTTCTGGGGGGGGGGGGTTTCTTCCGTCGTCACTGGTTTTTTCGAGACACATCAAATCCCAGGTGCCCCTGTGTTATTGTCCCTACTCTTGGCGGGGTTTTTATTTTTAATTTTGGGAGTGACCATTGCACACATCCACGAACAAGAGGGCAGAACTGTTCAGACGAGTTTTAATAGCTTCTGTCTAAAGTCTTAGTTTCCAGGTGTTAAGATATACAGTTAAAAATATAAAAACAAAATACCATCGAGTTTTTTCCTCACCGGGAGACTAAACATTATATAAACAGTCTGACACATTCCCTATAAACCTCCAAATAAACCATGTCAATAATATTTCGAAAACCGAACCAATACATGAATAATGTAATGTAATGTGATGCAATGTAATGCAAGGGAAGGACAACCATGCCAATATAAAATGCATGCAACACCACCACAATATTGCCTGCAACGGCTTCGACTCGTTTGAAAACATGCCCAAATAATTAAGTTTCAATT
>NC_061108.1:91924047-91946592 GCF_015104395.2 Macrobrachium nipponense
TCCTTTAAGTCCTGTTTTAGCCAATCTGTACATGGAATACTTTGAAACAACAGTAATAAATGCAATACAAAACCCAACAACATGCTGTGGATGAGATATTGGATGATATCCTAACATTTGTTTTGGGACAATGGGTGGGGCAATTTTAATGAATTCCTCACAAAATTAAACGCATTAGTGCCCCAGCATCAAATATAAAGTTTCAATGGGAAACAGACAACAAAATTCCTTTCTTGATGTTTTAATAATCAGAGACACGACAGAATACAATTTACCATATACAGAAAACCAACATTCTCACTTTCATTATATTCACTACTTTAGCTATCACGACATTACTATCAAGATAGGTGTAGCTAGCAACCTATTCTTAAGAGCCTTACGAATTTGTTCCCCAGATTTCCTGGAAAAAGAATTTGAACAAATTCACAAGCAACTTTCGTCTTTAAAGTATCCTGACATATAATTGAGAAAGCAATTAAAAAAGCAAACGTAATTTTCTACCGACCCCCTAAAGACAAGACCAGAGACACACCCAACAATAAAATAATTCCTCACCTGGAGACGATTAAGAGAGTAACCCCACACCCTTGGGAAATCCAACCCTTTTGCATTTACCTACCCAAACACCTTAGCCAAATCCCTGAGTTAACGTCCAACAAAAGACATCTCCCAAAGACTCTGGGGTCTATGAGATCCCATGTCAGGACTGTGACCAATCTTACATCGGATTTACAGCTAAATCACTTCCCCAGAGATTAATACAACACAAACGGTCAGTTAGGTATGGACAACAGAACTCGGCTATTTTCAACCAATAAATGAACATAACCATAGAATAAACTGGAATTTGATCACGTGTAATTTATAGCAGCAACTGCCGGTACAAGAGTCAAATGAATGGAATCGGCCTTAATAAAAGAGACAAGCAGGTAATGAACATCTCAAAAAGGCGCGTGGATCTCAGATGTCGTCGACCAAGTTTTCATTCAACCAACGCTTAAGAAGATTAAAGGAAGATTATCAGCGGGGGTGACCTAAATTGGCTTACTTGTGGACGGATCTCTTGGTATAAATACCACCTTTTCTGTAAACTTTGCTCATTCATATACCTGAAGAGAGAGACACGCAGTCTCTGAATATAGTACTTTTCCTCTCTACATTTTGGTGTGTTTATGGGCTCCTTTTATTATTATATATATCTATATCTATATATATATATATATATATATATATATATATATATATATATATATATATATATGTGTGTGTGTGTGTGTGTGTGTGTGTGTTATTCCCCCCCCCCCCCCCCCCCACCGCCCCCTCCCCCCCCCCCCCCCCCCACCGCGGTTCACTAAACTACACAAACTGGAAACTTCACCTGCTGCATCAATGGTGGACTGCCCTCTGTCTGCAATCATGTCATTAGGCTATTAAGATCTCGTGAATATACAAAAATATACTATTTATTACCCAAAGCAGTTGATTATAAAATAGAACAAAATGATTAACAAGTCATAGTGGCAGAAAACCTAAAACTGCCCCATAAAGAAACCAGTAAGTTAACATTCTACACTCCTGACTAAGAATTCACTCCCAGACCAAAAATGTCAATAAGTCCATCGTATTAGTCAGATTAGAGATTCCCGTCTCTAAATTAGCCATGGAATAGGACCCATCTGTAATAAAGATAATAACGGATAAAAGATATATCACCCACATCACTCTTTTCAAAGTATTCATGTAAAGAGAGCATTTCACAGTTAAAGCAAAAATTTGCTGTATTTCAACACGTACAGTTGGACACAGGTTTCCCTGGTACATCTTCTTGAGGGGACTTCGAGATTATATATAACAACAGTGTTTACTGCGGTGGATGGGGGGAGGACTCTTCCTCTCTTAGCAAGAGTTCCACCAATAAGCTCTGGAAATTCTTTCAGTGGAGGAGTCTTTAGGTATGGTTGGGAGAACTACACACACACACACACACACACACGAATAAAAAAAAAAGAAATCTGAGCAGGGTATATCGCTGTAACTAAGATTACTGTCTCACTTTTAATATAAGTTTGTTTATTAAGATTCCATTTAACTTTCGTCTAAGTCGTTATCTTACCACCGTGTCTGTTATTATATATCGGTCATATTCATTACGCAATACTTAAAATTGATCAAAATTTTAGAGTTATATTGGTATTGGAGAGAATCACGAGCATCATGACAGGATATTTTAACCTTATCACGTAAGCCAAGTTTATAGTATCGGTTGCAGTGCGTTGCCTACCAATAATATAATAGGAAGCTATAAAGAGAAGCGCAGCAACACTTCATTGAAAATACCCAAAAACTCTGTGAACGTGTTTTAAGTGTCCGACACCTTAGCTCCTCTCTCTCTCTCTCTCTCTCTCTCTCTCCTCCCATATTAGCTACTTTAAAGTGACATGTCATCTAGAAATACACGCGCTAAGTTTTCAGTTTTGATATGTCATTAATACCCTTTAATCTTGACTAAACCAAATATATGCATATATATTTTTTCGGGGGGCGGGGGGAGTGGTGTCGGGGATAGAGTTCTTGTTGTTAAGCCGTCTTACAGGTTTTGGAATTCTAAAATGTAAATCAAACTGACAAGCTTCTTGCTTTTGCTGTACCGATGTCCTCAGCCTGGCTTTGCTACAACTGAAATGGGTGGGGGACTCAGGGTAAGGTGGGCCTGTTGCGACCCCGATGAGTGGACGAAATACTAGATATGCTCGTGGATAGAGTGTATGGCTAACGAAAAGCTCCACTTGAAATATTTTCTTGTTTATCTTTAATGCCTGCGTGTTTTTAGTGTTTATCCTAATATTATTACAGTACTGTAGATTTTCTGAATACAACAACATTTACAAGAAGAAGGATTGGGTTAAACTCACTCTCTCTTGTAAATACATTAGAATGAAAAGGAGAGAGAGAGAGAGACTAGACGTTGCTGAGGAATCAAAATGAAACTACTAGGGACAGAGAAAATTCCACAACGTGTAATGGAAAGTGAAGAAGGACTCCCAAACTTGGTGCAAACTTTTAACCATTCCCATATGGTAAACTTAATTCGTTTGCCAATGATAAATAATTGTTGATATTCAGAGGTTTCATGTATTCATGGTTGGGTTTGTATTCCCTCTTGAATATACTGTAGAGATTATTCCCTACACGCCGTTCATTACAATAATTATTACATGATATGGATAAACATATCTACTTGGCTTATATTTTCTAATATATTAATTGTGATACATGTTTTAATGTCATACGGACAGCCAGGAAAAAAAAAAAAAAAAAAAAAAAAAAAAAAAAAAAATTCCTTTCGCTCTTATCATCATTCATGTGAGGATAAGAGACAGACGTCTCTATTGTTAAACAGCCCCTTCAGTCATTTACCTTTAATTTGTGGAAAGAGCTATTAGGAGAAATGTAGTTTGATCATATTGTCCTAGGGTTCTCTTTTTAGATAATTTTTTTTCAAGAAAAAATCAGGATAGCGAAATTCCCTTTAGATTTTGAACTCCTTTAAAATATCAAATTCACCTTTCTAATAAATAAATTATAATAATCATGACCTGGAGCTAAACGATATGCATAGGTCTGTTTACGATTTTTTTTTTTTTTTTTTTTTTTACATCATACGACGTGGAAGTTCAGCGGAAGCCATGGGGTAATCCAAATATATACACTCAATTTTTACATTTATTTTTAATATTAGTGAGAAATCCAGCCACCTTCCTTCTAGATCACCTCTTGCAATCTGTTAGGCATAGAAGATATATGGTTTCTGACGATTTGTGGTCGGTTGTGGAAGAGTTTCCATTGTGTTCCCAGAGGTTCATAAGTTGATCTGGTCTCCTCTCCCTCTCAGGCTCCCAACATTTTCCACAAATTAGCCTAATATTCTTAATGAGGTTCATTCTGTATCCTTACTTGGCCAGTCAAGCAACTGCAGATCCTCTCGACCTTGAAGAAACCATTCCTGGACTATCTGGCCGTATGGATGGGGCAGCGGTCGTGAATGAAAATGACAGGAGCATGTGGGGAGGAATAATTCCGCTGTTGAAGTGAAAGAAGTTAGAAATCCTGAAGAATTTCAATGTATTTTTCACCAGTGAGCCTTCACTCAATCCTGGTGATATCACCCATATAATGTAAGTAGATCCAGCCCCACACGTTTACTTGTGACATGCCCATTCCTGGTCACCTCGTAAATTTCTTCTGTAGTATCTGAAAGGAAAAATCTAATTTTTAACAATTCACGCTTTGCTTTTCGTAATAGGGAAAATAATTCTATATCGTTTGGAAAATAAGTTAAGACTGTTTATTCATCTGGAAAGATTAATACTTATAATAGCATTAACTTTGATCTGGAACAGTCCGTTATGATATGATATATCCTTTAATTCCAGTAAACAGGCTGTACTCTATATTATAATTATAAGTTTGCCTACGTGATTATTCATAACATTAATAATGTATTTGCTTAATGCCTGAAAGCTGGCCATAGTATAACTAATGGGGGGTTTTCAATGAAGAATTTTTATTTTCACACTTCTCGTGGCAATATAATTCAATTAGCGGAAAATACATGGTTTATTGACAAAATTATATTATCTTTTGATTATAATATTACCCTTGCTTATAATTATTATAGTCTGACTGTTATCAATGATTATAGAAACTCACCTTATATTACTCGGTCTTCGGTTATGCATTCTGCCGTGACTTCTGCTAGTAAAAGACCTTTCATCACTGCATACGACTCGAGACCAAAATTCCATATCCTCCCCCACAAACAAACCTGAACGAAGGCAGGCCATATCATCACGATGCCCGAGAATTCTTTCTTGGCAAGAATTCTATGAGGTATTCCTGCCTCATGCAGACGTCTTTCGCTCCGTCATAGCCTAAACATTTAATTAATGCCAGACGTCACAAATAGCAAATAGTATTGGTAAAAAGGAAAAGGATCATCTTATGCTGCTCGTCGAATGTCGTTGTTATCCTCACGGGTGGTCATTCGTGGTTGGAGGTCTTCGAACTGAAATACGTAATTAACATGCAGATACCTACATAATCAAGATTAATTATAGGCTGTTTTTACTTATGGGAACGCTATTAGGTATTCTGGGAAGTAAAGAGAAAGAATCACTATTAGAGTTCAACAGGACCAAGGCAACTGTAATTTAGGTTTCATAATTTCACGGGTTTATAAAGTTTATAGTTTAAAAAATTAATAAATAAATGAAATAAATAAATGCTATCCAAAGTCGGTCAATTTCCCAGTCTAAGCTTGCCTCCCTTTCCATTTATTTACTGTTGTAGGGGAGACGTCAAGACGCTGTGCAACAGCACCTATTGAAAGCCCACTTTCTCGTAGAGCGACGATCTGCGCCCGGAGAACAGTATGTTGCTGTTCATTTGGAGACTATAACGAATACTACTACTATGAGATTCAGGGTCTCTGTAACACGGTTTTTTGGACTTTGCTCCTTGTCAAAGCATCGGATGTAGCTGAAAGTTGACATATGTATATTTTACAACCACACACAAATTTTGTCAGCATTATCAATAACCTAAACCTGATAGTTTTAATTTTTATAGAGTAAAAATGATCTAGCCGACGCCATGGCCAATGATTACGAGCCAAATAGTCGAAAAACATTCATTACGTAAGCAAGGTAAACAAACACCTTTTGACTATAAATGTTGCCCCGCCCATCCACCAGACAGAAATGCCATTGACTCTGAAACCCAAAGAGCTTTATGAATGGCGGAACATAAATAGATGTGGGGGGGGGTGGGGGGGGGGGGGGGGGTATCAGTGCTAACGTAGTAATACTACTGTAGCAGTAGTGCCAGCAACATTATAGCTTATAATACATGAATTAAACGTTTAGACCAACTGCTGGGATCCTTGAGATCATTTAGCACTTCTTACAACTACTCGAGAAATTAGTTTTTATAGCCAGATGTTAAATTTTCTAATCCAACAATGCCCATGGTAGCCTTCAGTGTTATCCTGAATTATAACGAGGCCAAAGTGGGTGGAGCCTCATGAAGTCACCATTCTGACGATAATTATTGGTGAAGGTTTAAAGCCAATATACGGTACCGGCTATTTTTTTTCAGTAAATAGGTAGATAGCCAATAAATAAAAATTGCTTGACATTGGATATAGCAATTATCAAATCAAGCTTGTCTACTATGTTTTTGGTAATTACCAACTATCCCTACATCTGTCAATCTGATTGTGACCTATAAAGTAGACTGTAATTTCTTTGGAAACTTATTTTGGGATTTTGGGTTTAGACTAATAATCGAGGTGTTTTGTATTTATTAACATATTTTGTTGGTTTGTTCATTATGACAAATTATCAGGTGGGGAGGTTCCAGAGTTCATAAAGGTCTACTGCTTTGCTTGTTTTATTTATTTATTTATATGTCATTGTTGCCAGAGGTTTAGCCTTCGTTACGTATAGCCAATCATCCATCGAGAAAGAGGGAAGAAATGATGTCATAAGTTACGTAACGAGTGCGTTCGAAACCTTTTCTCTGAGTAAGTTGGCCCGTCTTCAAAAAAGGTCACTTTTACATTATAAGTACCAAATTTATTCATCCTACGTAGTGCAGAATACACTCAAAATTTATGTGTTGATATAATATGTATTCTGAATAAGCGTTATATTTATGAAATGCATAGATAAAAAGTTATTGCGAAAAAACCGTGTTACAGAGGCCCTGAATCTCATAGTAGCAGAGGACAGAAGCCCTATCAAAATTTATACAACACCTCAGTCTAGCCATGATTGGGTGACAAACTTGTTAGCGTGTAATAGAGGTGCTGTAGCAGTGATATCGTTATCACCGAACAAAGTGATATATTAAAATCATACGATTACTGGGATTGATTGATTGATTGGCTGTACTGGCATTGCAACATCTCAGGTCATTACTGTCATTGTTAATTGTCTGTTGAAAAACACTGTTTACTAAAGGTGGTGCTGTTCCTCTCTTAACGTGAATTCTACTAATCAGCTTTCGAGCTGTTTTAGTGTATAAGAGGTTGGAGGAGGCAAACTTGTAATAAGTATTAATCCTCATAGATGAATAAACATTATCCTAATGCATGGGTTGTTACTTAGCATTACATTTCCCCAAACGATATATCATTATTTTCCCTTTTACGGAAAGCAACGCGTAAATTGTAAAAAATTTAGATTGTTTTCCTTCAGATACCACCGAGGAAACATTTACGAAGTGGCTTGTGACCGTAAACGTGTGGGCCTGGATTTTCTTACATGATATATGTGATATCACCAACCAAGACTGAGGGGTTTCACCAGTGAAAAATACGTTATTCTTCAGGATCTCTTCCTCTTCCTCAACAGCGGAATTATCCCATTCCACCTAGTCCTGTCATTTTAATTCATGACGGCTGCCCCATCCATACGGCCAGAATAGTCCAGGAATGGTTTCAAGGTCGAGATGATTTGAATTGGTTGCCTGGCCAAATAAGGGTGTAGAACCACATAGATCCGAAAGGAAAAAGATAGTTCTATTTATTAAAGATTGAACAATTCACAGTGCCCCGAGAGAAGCCGAAGTGTAGTGGAAAAATCACTGAATTTCCATCAGTTTTCTCCATGTATGCATAAAAATTTTTTTTTTTTATTTTTATTCCCATTATTGTTTTTATGCACATCCATTTCTTTCGTATGAAGTAGCTACTGTCGCATATCTTATGTAATATAAGCTGTTAGGGGTAATTACGTTTGCTTTATGTCTATTACAATTAGAATCATAATTACCTGAACCGTTTTTTATAGAATTACAATTACAACTTCAATAATACTGAAATACAAAACTTAAATATTGGAAAAAAATTTCACAAAACGTTTTGCACAAAAAAGGAAATAAATGGAATAATTTTTTTTTTTAAATTGGTAGCTGGCTTGTTAATATTCTCCTTTAATAATATAATAAATAAATTGGGTAGCGACTCAAAACATCTCTCTGTTGCATTTGGTTAAGATGGGTTCTCGAAAAGTAAGAGGGCTGCTCTAGGATAACAATTTCAAATAAAGTTCTTTATTATTTGAACCTTTGAGTTACAGTTATAATTACAATTAAGTATAAATAAAAAACAACCGCAATTACAGTTAACTTCAAAACGATATAAAATTAAAAACATTTCAGATAAAAGGTAATGTTTATTTGAGAATTGGTAAAGCTCTCTTATTGTGGGTTTCACAGACAGTGCAGTCAAGTTTTTGGTCAATAACACTGTATGAAGAATGGTATCAGTACGGGATTTTGCTATAATTTTTCGGTATAATCAAGGCTTTAACTCAAATGAATGTCCGGTAAAAATGCTCAATTTTTATTTGTAACACATAGAGCAACTGTAACCAGTTACTTTATTCAAACCAATCTGTAGGCAATTGGCGGCTCTCTCTTTGCTAAAAAAAAAAAAAATTGAAAAGTTGCGTGACAAACGGATTTCTGCTACCATGCCGACAGTTATGTTCCCAGCCGGCCATCTCTTCTTCACCTTCGTAATACAAGCATATGGCTGATGCCCTGAGTCCAAATGAAGATTGCGAAGGAGGTAACCAAACACAAGTATAACAGTAGCTTTACCATCAATCACAGTATCTATCGTTCTACTACTCCACCATACATGCAGATATCTCTCTAATAATTAATTATCACCATCGATTTACTCCTGCCCAAGTCAATAGTCACTAAAGAAAGAAAAAACAATTTGACCTTAAGATAAAAATAGTAATAGCTACTACTCTGCTGCTGACTGCTGATGATAAGTATAATAGTAAAAAAACTGGTTATTAGTTATTAATATAATTAATATTGTTCCCGCCCTTGTTTTTTGCCACATTTTTTCCGTACCTGAACCATACCGTACCGTACTTTGGTAAAATTGTCGTAGCGTAATTCCGTACCGTACACATAGGCTAATTATCAACCGTGCCGTACCGTACCGTAATGCCAGCCTTGCTGGCAGGTAACAACCAAGTGAATCGTTAGATATAAACAATATTGTAAATTATTATTATTAGATTAGATAGATGGATAGATAAAAAAAATCGTACAAAATATACTTAAACTGAAGTAACATTCAGAGAGAGAGAGAGAGAGAGAGAGAGAGAGAGAGAGAGAAGGGAGGGGGAGGAGATGGGGGAGGAGAGTGAGGGAAGGAAGAGCGGAAGGGGGGGGGTGGAAGTGGGGGTGGGGGGGAGGGAGAGGGTAGGCGAATTTTTTTTATACTGTTGTGTCATATCCATTTCTGGCTAATCGAGCCTTTTGCCTCTTCGTACAGGAGAAGTGTCTATTCTTTATAATTTGTGATTCATGATACTCTATAAATTACGGTACCGGTGTAGTACACCATAGCAAAATCTCGTACTTATACGAATCTTAGTTACAGAGAAATAGGTTAGAGAATTCGCGAACACTTTTACCGAGCTCATTTTACGAAGCAGTGCTCAACGAGTATTCAGTTCTCAATGTAATTATTAACAAGAACAATAATTATGTGAGCATATTATATTTAACAGTAGTATCTTTATTTCATACCATGGTGATTATGATCCCTATTGGCTAATCCTACAATCAAGGAACGATATAATGATATATGAATCATGGTATTGTTTTACTCGACTCGAAACAGAGTCTGAATCCCAAGGTCGTCAGCAGGATTTTTAAATGGGTTAGACTTCATAACCACTCACCATGAATCAAAGGGACACAAATCTGGCGCCGCGAGGACGAATTGTTACTTTACGCGACAATTGTTTCTCGATACGAGCCATTGCACGTGATGTTGGTGTGTCCCCCACCACGGTACAGTTGTGGATAAGAAGGTGGGAGGAGAGTGGGAACTTGAACGACTTGCGTAAGTTGTTTATGCTGAATGATTGGTAGATATGTTGCATTGTTCATGGTTATTTAATCTTGCTTATTTGATATGAAAGTTTCTTTCTTAAAAGTATTTCGTCTCGCTATTATAATTTTGGTTAGACTACAGATATCCACAGCCATTCCAACACCACAGTAATATTTCAGGTGCACCTCCATAATTCCACACCGGTGGGTGGTTGGCCCTTGCCGACCTCAACCATGAACAAAGTTAGATAGTCGATTGAGTTGTCTCGGTAAAATTAAGCCTATAAGAGCATTTTATTTGTGCCCACCCCATCACAGTCATTGTGTGTCTTTTGATAGCTATAGTTTATTTATTAAATGTCATTTCAGTGATGGCTCAGGAATGATTTACAGTTTTAATAACCACCAACCAAATTGAGAATATTATGGATATATGTAATCTAGTTCTATTTGATATGCTTTTGAAACCAAAAATATACAGCCATGTTTACTAAATTATGATCAATCCATCGAGTACAAAATTAGAAGAATCTAGAATTGATTGCGATGTTATATAAATTATAAGTTAAACATTTAAGACAATATGTTCTCTTAGCTAGGCCAGGTGGTCCACGGAAAACCACCCCAGCTGAGGATGACGCCATTATCAGGGCCGCTCGAGAGCAACCCTTAACCAACGCTGAGGCCATTCATGAAGACCTTGGATTAGAAGTGTCATCGATGACAGTACGACTCAGACTCCACGCTGCTGGGATTCATCACAGAACTCCAGCGACGAAGGAGCTCTTGACGGAGCGACATAAGGCGGGAAGGCTTGATTTTGCCCAACGTCATGCTGATAAGGGTTTGGACTTTTGGTGCAGGGTCATCTTTACTAACGAGAAGTGCTTCTCGTCCACATCGCATGGGAAGCTGCATTGTTGGCGAACAAATAGAACTAGGTATGACAAGGAAAATCGTTACTTGCATCAATTATCAATTGCCTTCTTCTTTATATTAATTATTAATCTTCAGATTTTGTTCCACGGAGGTGGACTGTCAAAATATACAAAGGGAGTTAACATAAATAAGAGTGCTATTTCTGAGATAAATATTAGGTAAGGGACAGTGGCATCATTTGCTGCTCCTCAAATATAATATATTAAATAAATAATTACACAATAGAATTCTTTCAGTGTTGTTCATCACTGAGAATTTAAATTTTCCAAAGGTATATATATGATTTATATCATACACCCCCATTTTTTTCTCTCATTCAGATATGAACCCCGTAACATCGTTGAGATGGTTTGATCTGGCCATGTCACCTGCAACGTATGGGGCTGGGTGTGTCTGCATGGTATGGGTGATGTGTTCCATATTGAGGGACGATTTACAGCAGCTAAGTATGTTGAGCTGCTGCAAACCTCCTTCTTGCCTTCGTTACGAGAAAGGAATTTTCCCTTCCCACCAGGGCCCATCCTGTTCACACTGCTCACGTTGTTCAAGAGTGGTTTGCCAGACAGGATAACCTGCTTCTTCTTGAATGGCCGAGCAAAGGAGCAGATATGAATGTGATTGAACACGTGTGGGCCCAGATGGTGAACACATGGAAAATAGAACATGAGAGAACAACACAGCAACTCATGGCTCACATCAACTCTCGGTTGAAAATTTGTAGACGAGACCGCAGCAAATTTTCAACCTTGTTCATTCGATGCCCGACAGATTGAGGGAAGTGACTGAGAGAGAGGGTGGATGGTCAAGGTATTAGATTGTATAATATAAATGTTATATTTTTTGAAATAGGACCTAAAATGTTCTCATTTTGTTCTCACTAGTTATTTGATTATATATTTTAATAAACATAATTCACAACAAGTTTTATTATAACCATGATATTCTTGATATAATGTTCGAAGTATCTGTAAAAAAAAAATGGCATAATGCCTCCATACAATATTGAGAGTATTGCAGTAAACTTTCCTACTTACTCAGGCCCCACATGTTTTTGATGTCTTCCTAATCACCGTTTCTTGTTAACAGCATTGAATTATAGAACTGAATGACTCGCTGAGCACTGTTATCATACAGTGAGGTCGGTAACAGTATTGGCAAATTGCCTTAAGGCCCGTCCACACGGCCGAGCTTTGCTCGACGAACTTTGTTCGATGTGACGTCAGAAGCGGAGAAAATGCGGCAAAGTTCTGACTTTTCCCACTGTTTCTCCGCTTTTGACGTCACAACGGACAAAGTTCGTCGACCAAAGCTCGACCGTGTGGACGGGGCCTTACCTGTATACTTTGTTCTCTGTGGTGTAGCCGTTACAGATGTGATACTTCGCCGCTTATTTTCGCTTATTAGCTTCTTGAAGTCTATTAAAATAGTTTCCATTATTTGAAATGTAATGCTTTATATCCTACTGATATTTTCAATATATCTTTGGTGTAAAACCTAAGTTATATGAACAAGAGTAAAAATGTGGCATATTTTTTGGCCGTCGTTGACGTTTCTGAGTATAGGGGTCACATGCTCTGTGGGACAATTTAAAAGGTAACTGTCAATTCAGTAGGTGATACTCTCTTTATGTCAGCCACTATAAGGAAAGCCCAAATGACTTCACCTATCACCCAAGGTCAACAAAATATATAGTCTATAATATATCGGTGCATATATAATTTTAGAAAAAACAACAGTTAACCGTTAAAATGTCAACCACGTCATATGACGTGTTGTAGAAGTCGTCCCACACATGTTGTTTACGTCATGTGACGTTATTAAGTTTTTAATTTTGTGCCCCTTCATAGCTTATTGTATTGATATTGGTTCTGTACTACTTAGTGCCTTATTAGAGGTCTTGCTGACCGTTTGCACTGCTCGTCTTCCATTTGTATGAACTGCGCGGGGGAGGGGAGGTAAGGGTGGCCTAGGAGGTTGTCAGAAACGTCAAACCAGCCAATCCTGTGTGGCAAAGGATTAGTGGTGATAATTTTTTGCCGCACACTTTCGATTTTGGTGATAGTATATCAGGAGTAAAGTTTTTTTTTATTCTATTTTTAATAATTCTATAATGGAACTGACTGTAGAGAGATCCAATCGTTAATTTCATGTTATGAAATGGGGTAATATATCAAGCGAACACTCGAGGGAACAAGAGTTTATGACATTAGAGTATCAGAGATGAGAAATTTCTTTGCTTTGGTTATGATTATGGGTATTGTCAGGAAGGGCAATCTTCGATATTATTAGGTCACTGATCCTCTCCTGAATACACTAATGACATACCAGAACTGCATACTGAGCGCAGGGGTTTTTCTTATCACTAAGTTAGCTAGTATAAGAGAGAGAGAGAGAGAGAGAGAGAGAGAAAGAGAGAGAGAGAGAGAGGAAACGCACTGCAACCAATGCTATAAACTTGGCTTACGTGATAAGGTTAAAATATCCTGTTATGATGTTCGTGATTTTCGGCAATACCAATATAACTTTAAAATGTTGATCAATTTTAAGTATTGTGTAATGAATATGACCGATATATAATAATAGACACGGTTGTAAGAAAACGTCTTAGCCGAAAGTTAAATGGAACCTTAATAAACAAACTTATATTACAAGTGAGACAACAATCTTCATTACAACGATATAAACTGCTCAGATTTTTTTTTTACTCCTTGTGTGTGTGTTTCTCCAACCATACCTAATAACTCCGCCCACCAAACGAACTCCAGAACTTATTGGTGGAACTCTTGTTATCAGAGAAGGGGTTCTCCCCCCCATCTCCCTCAGTAAACACTGTTACCATGTAATTTTTTGAAGTCTCGCAAGACGGTGTACCAAGGAAACCTGTGTCCAACTGTACCTACATAGATCTTACCGCAATTTAAAGAGCAGGGGAATGTAACAGTAATTAAAACTAGTGACAATTTGGTAATAAGTTGATTTAGCGCTGTTTCAAAGAACAGCTCAACCCACTAATATAATTTAGAGGAGGATCCATCTGCACTAAATGAAGTCTTTCACAAGGACTTCCTTGTGTCTTGAACCATATGCTGTTGTCCTCTTCATGGAACAAAACCTTTTGTCCGTAAGAAGCAACATTTTAGGCCCTTAACGATTCAGACATCGCGTTAGGTAGTTTATGCCAGTGGTGCGGTTCTGTGAAGATGACTTTTGTTAACTTAGCAATAGTGTTGAAATCGACTGTATAAATCAATACATTTAGATGTATTTCGTTATCAACTATATCATGTATTGGTCACATGTGCTACTCATTCTAAAATGTGCAGAATTGGTCCAGCTCACAATCATATTTTGATAATAAATCTAGTTTAATGGCTTCAGGTAACAACGTTTCGGTATCATGTTTGGGTTATTCCAATTTTCCAACTATTTTACAATGAGGGTATATTGTCCTCTTTTTTAAAGATCAAATAACCCCGTTTTGCTGATGTAATTGACATTTAGTCATTTATGTTTAGAATTGGTGATGATTCATCATTGCAGACTTTGGTTTGTCGAGGCGAAATAAACTATATTTGCAACGGCACCACATATGCATCAAGGATTGTGAACTCGCACAGTTTTAGCCATAACAGCACAAGTGTACTTATAGATGCTGGTGGTGTGAGCTTGTATGTGCAAGCAGTCTATACGCCAGTGTCATATGTGTTTGTGGGAAAATGTCCAGTATCCTTAGACTTTCATAAATTTCAACTGCTAATTGGGTTTTATTTTAATCAATATTTTCAATACATTAGAGCTGGGTTTGCCACTTTCTACCAATGAAATCATAACGGTAACAATTCTTTTTTTTTTTTTTTTTTTTGCCATTGAACAACACATAAATTGTTAGTTTTATTGACAGCTGAACCTAACACCTCGGTGTTACTAGTGTTCACTTTAAATAAATAAATAAAGGTTATTTTCTATCTATTTCCTCTTGATTGACGAAAGAGGCGAAACAACCTCTTCATCAATAATTCCCTTTCTTCTTGTACTTCCATTTACATCGATTGATTAATCCCCATCAATTAATGGTATTCCGTTTTTTACTCATCATATTTTCCTCTGATATTTTCCGGGATCCTCTCTCTCTCTCTCACTCTCTCTCTCTCTCTCTCTCTCTCTCTCTCTCTCTCTCTCTTGAATTCCTTGTTGTAAAATCTATTTTTTGATGGTTTTAGAATCTGTCCTCCTGTCCGTCTCTAACACAGGCACAGTCAGTCGTAGGTATCCATTTAAACTCGGTTTTTCTGTATAAATTGGCAATTAGCGATTCAAGCAAGATTTTTTCTTTTGTATTTTATGATCCATTTGTTTGTTGGCAAAATTGTCAGGACTTTTTTACTTACTAACTAGATATTGTTATTGTACCCTTTTTCCAATAATTTTTTCATTTTATTTTCTTAAAGTATCAGAGGACGTATTCTAACGTTCCTCTTTGTTGTAGGTCGATTTTGAAAAAAAATAAAAAAGCAAAATAAAATAAGTGAAAGGAAATATAAGAATATGAAGCTGTCAGCGGCAAATACTTTAATTTTATATTCCAGTTTTTAACTTAATTTACGGCGGCGAAATGTTCGGGATTGAACGTCCGCGTGATAAGTGAGATTCAATTCATCTTGGCAGTGAAGTGCAAATACTTAATGACAAAACAAAATATTTCAAATACTGATAATATTTCTAATACCAAGATAAAAAATAGAAGAGATAAAAAATAACTATTCAGTCTTGCTCGCGTTTCATCTACATTAAAACGCTATTGTTAAATAAAGCTGATCTCCCAACACATTTTCTGCTTATGTGACAACATACATGCTCGGTCTATATGTCACAATAAATATATCATAGTGTAATATAATATAAATAAGAATATAATTCATAATGCACACGCAGATCAAAACACACTGACATGTGTGTTCACAAATATGAAGCCACGAACATTATTTGATATCCAATTCACTTCGCCTCTGGAATAACTTATACCCAAGGGGAATTATAAATGATAAGTGCTGCCTGGTTTAGAAACAACGATGAACGGTGAATATGACGATGGGTCATCTAAATGAAGCCCCCACCAATGATTCCCATTCCCATTCCCATTCCCATCGGACGTAAATTATTCCCGAGCTATTGTGAACTAGATATAAAACGATATTTGTGGTTTAATATCTGGAATATAAAGAATGTAAAGGTGTATGTGACAAAAATTCAGACATATATATATATGTGTGTGTGATTGTGATTGTGTGTATGGGTGTGTAAATGTTCACGTTCAGTGCAGCTGCAATGGCCAACTGGATGTTTAGACCTTTTGAATGAAAATTCCAAGCTTAGGGCAATAAGCGCAAATTGTCAGAATTTGCATATGATTTCCTTTTCATTCTAAACAGTGGAAGAAAAACAGTTTTGATACTGGCGTTGTAAAGATGACCTAAACTAATTTCATAGGAAAAGAAATGGGAAACAAAGAAAAATGGAGAGGACAGGAGCAATGAATATGCAAAAAAGGAGAGGCCTTCGCCGGAGAGAGAAATACATTTACTGCTAGGAAACAGGTTTCAGTCTTTGGAATTCCCCGGAGAAATAAAGTCACAGTCCGGACTCTCAAAAATATCTTGGAAGAATTTAAGGCAGTGTTGGAATCTTTATCAAGAAAATCTGGTGAGTTTTCATGTGTTTTTCGGAGAATGGCCCAAAAAGAATCTTTCAGGTGTGAAAAGAAATGAGAGAGAGAGAGAGAGAGAGAGAGAGAGAGAGAGAGAGAGAGAGAGAGAGAGAACCAGTCTGAAAATGAGGACGAAAGTTTGAAAAGGTAAGGGTGTCAAAGGATAATGATAAAGCGTGAAAGAGTAGCTAATCACATGGAAAATAAAATTAGAAGAAAATGCAATAATACAAAAGGGTGCAACGGAGATTACCTGTATGAAAGCTTATGTTCATACTTAATGTAGAAAAAAAAAACTAACATCCCATCGTTTTTATGAGGGTAGGTTTTATTTTTTTATCTGTTTTTTCACTGTATATAGTTTTGCAGGCAGGTAATCTATTTAGCACTTTTCTGCTACCACGTGTAATTCCTGACTTCGTTTTTGTCAGTTGAACATTTTCTGAATAATTTTGTCTATCCCAATACTCGCACATACGCGCGCACGCACCCATTCGCTCACCCACATACACACACTCATACACATAGGTATATTTATGTATATTATATATATAGATTATATTAATATATATGATATTAATATATATTATACTTTAAATATATAGATATATATGATTAGATATTATTATATATATATATATATATATATATATATTAGTACTCATACATACACACACACACACACACCAGGTATTTGTCGTAAACGTGGGTGTTTCTTGTGATTTGGAAAAAGTGTATTCACTTACATTATGAATCGTTATATTCCTTGGCATTCACCGATAATGAATATCTGCAAGGATACAAAGAAAGGCAAGAGCAGAAATCATATGTTGCATAAAGAAGTCGCTATTGGAAAATCAAGTAAAAAAAATGACATAATTGAAAACAGGAATCATTATCATTAGCTTTGAAGTGACTGAGGTTTAATTACGGCAGGGAAAAGAAGGTGCTAACAGAGAGCATTAGAATTACAGTTGAATAAAAGTAATATATGAATATATGATGAAGTCGATCATGATATAACATTTAGAGTATCAACTATTCTCGGTCCTTCAGTACTATTAATGTTTCCCTTATGTTACTCATTTCATTTACAGTATTTCCTCTATTCACAGTTTTAGATTTTATTCCGATTCCCATCCATTTTACTTTCAACCATAATTCTCTATATCTCTCCACCTTTTCCGCTCCCTTTCCCAGTTTGTAATTCACCCTTTCATAATTTTAATTTGTACCATTTCCAATTGTCAGTTCAACTCTGCTGATCATTATATCTTTATTTGCACTGTCCCTCTCGCGTCCCTTTCGTTTGTACATTTGTAAAAACTCAGTTATTTCGGTGCTATTGATTTACTCTTTCGGAAAAAGACGAAAAAATGATAATACAACTTCATAAGCACCGGTAGGCTTGTGTCAATCTATCAGACACACACACACACACACACACACACATATATATGTATATATATAATATATATATATATATATATATATATATATATATATATATATATATATATATATATATATACGCACATTCAAAGATATTAAGCCGCAACATCGAATTTTCTGTACCTTATGGTACAACATCCACCCAAGGAAAATGTTTCTAAATGAGGCCATAGATCGAACTGTGGCCTATCCAGAAATCAGGCGATCGAAATAGAAGCCTCGTTTATTGCAGCTGCTTCCTGGTAAATCATTTATTCTTCTGTAGTTCTTCAGAAATTCAGCTATGTCAGAAAATTCTTTCGAAAAGACTTTCAGTTAAAGGCACACCAAATAAAGTTTACTTTGCTCTATGATTCCTTCTATTTAAAAACGTTCAATAAGTATGTTCTTCATTCTGCTCGTTAAACTAATAAGTTTTTCGCGAGGAAAACACAGTTGCTCATTTAAATGTTAAAACATTTCCATTCTAAAATAACCTTGGACTTGAACTTGGACATTCTTACAAAATTTCTAAGAAATAAAATGTCTAGTAATATCCACATGTAAAAATGATTTTTAGTGATATCGAACTACATTATGATGCTGAAAATCAACAAAGCTAGATGAGTAGACACGCCTATAGTAATTACTGCAACCTCCACACGTATTGATATAATTCAATACTGCGGTATTACAAACATTATCATTGTAAATTAGGATGGTGAATCTAAAAGTACAAAAAGCCCATTCAATCATATTGCTGGAATTTGTTTTTCATCTTCTCTTATAATACTAATACTGAAATTTAGGAGAAAATGAATACGCTCTCTCTCTCTCTCTCTCTCTCTCTCTCTCTCTCTCTCTCTCTCTCTCTCTCTGTCTCTCTCTCTCTCTTATATGGCAATTCAAGTATGATAAGAAATGTGCAATGGTAAAACCCACACTTGTCACAAGTTGGCGATTTCCGGATTTTTGCACATCTGAAAATCTCTATCTTTCTGCTTAAATTGAGTATGGAATTTGGGCCAGGAAGATGGTTGGATATCCTACTGGACAACATGATTTTCATCCATGTCACCAAGACTGGCTGCGCGAGGGGAATATTGGTGCCAAAACCCTCACCTACGGTCTATAGGTACCCTCACCTACCACTCACCGATGATTCAGGTGTAGATTGCATTTACTAAAGCTTTCTAACATTATGTTTTGTCATTAATTTAATTAAAAATATCGTTGCATTTATGTTTTAAAAAGAGATAAAATTTATTATTAAAAAAGCAAAAGAAAAAGCAAAAAACAGAGTAATTTAATAAATTATATATAAAGATACCTTAGTTAAATCGTTTCACGTTAGTTGGAACGAGTGGATGGCACCCGTAAGCGTTTGCTAGAACTTCCTAACGTAATGTTATCACTGATTGTATTAAAGATACCGTTGAATTTTTGTTTAATGAATAGTAATAAACTTTATGTAACTAAAAAAGTAAATAAAAATAAGACAATAATCAGTTTAGTAACTAATAATGAACAAATACGTTCGTTGAAGTGGTCGTGCGGATCGGGACGAATGGTTGGCATTCATCCATCAATGAGACTTTGTAAACAAACTATACTCTGTTTTTTTCAATCTGTCCACCTGCCTGTGGTGTTTACGTATGGTAACACTGCGCCCCGGCTTTAGATAGTTACGCTATGTGTAAGTTTTAGGTAAATAAAAAGATATCTGGGTATACATTTGCAACTAAAAAGAGTTTTAATAATTTACTGTATGCTAATTACACCGTTGGTATTCGAAATAGGATATTGTTATTATTGTTGAATGCTGAGCCGTATAGTATTTATATACGGCTCTGGTTGAATGTAAGCTGAATGTAACTATCTAAAGCCCGGGACGCAGTGTTACCATACGCAAACACCACAGTCGGGTGGACAGATGGGAAAAAAAACGAGTATAGTAGGCTCGTCTTTAAACGGTGTTGAGAATCATTCGGGATATTTTCTCACTGTTCTCTGTGTATCCGCTATTATTGTTAATACCAACTATGTCCAGCAGTGATAATGAACGTGTTGATGACTTACAATCTACTACATCGATTGACATTAAGTTTGGCAGAGGGCATTTTTACCGTAAATCTGATCATGTTGAGAAAACAAAATGTCCTTGTGAAAATGTATTTCTGGTTCCGATATTTTGATCGGAGGTAGTTGCTTAATTGCTTGCTTGCTAACATCAGAAGGTGGGCCAATAACAATACAGTACTGTACTTTGGTAAATTTTGATTGAATTCTGCCCTTTTGTCAAATTTATTGATTTAATTCTGTATTTTTGTAAGCATTATTGACCTACGTAAGCAAGCATGCATGCATGCAAGACCCAACGATCTTGGTTGCTTGTTTGCTAACAACATTAGAAGGGTACGTCAATAACAGTGTAGTACTGTACTTTTGTCAATTTTATTGCTTTCATTCTGTACTTTTATAACTGTTAATTTAAGTAAGCAGGTAAGCATGTAACCATGCAAGACTTAACCGTTTTGGTTGCTTGATTGCTTGTTTGCTAACAATATTAATGGAATAGGCCAATAACATTACGCTGTACTTTTTTCAACTTGGTCATTTAATGCCGTACTTTTGTCAACTTTATGATTTACTTAGGCAAACATAGTCACTTGATTGCGTTTTATTCCATCACATTCTAGGTATTGGAAGCTTTCCAAAAAGCGAAATCACACACAGATATCTTGAAAAGTAATGGAGATGTTCTCCAAAGACGACTGTTTTGGGCTGCCTGAACAGATGGCGTCGCTTATTGTTTTGTTCGATTTCTGCATCATGAAACTTAGTCTGCTGTCATGCGCTGCAGATTTGAGATTCTGCGACGCTTTTTTTCATGAAGTTATCGGGGTGTAATGCATGTTTTATGAGTCATTACGGATAATTCCGAGTACAAAGTTCATGCTCTCTCTCTCGAGCACACTCATTTTTGCTATTGAGATTTGTTATGATCCATTTCCACTTGAACCAGACAATTAAAATTTGAATCCAGTTGATTCTATTTTACAAAGTTTTTAGGAAGAGACCTTATCCCTGCGTTTGACACTCACCTCCTTTATCGGAGTTCGGGACCAACCTGAGTGTCTCAACTCATATCAGAGTTTTGATAAGAAAGGGGTAACTAGAAATGGTGAAAGATACTGGTTAATATGTGTCTTAAACTTTGACTGAAATCTGACAGAACCTTTTCCTTACATCCCAGGAGGGAATAGGCTCCCTATTCCAAAATGAAGTGCAAATCATCATTTCTAGTTTGCAATGACTCTTATTCGTAGGTCGGCGTTTTTATACAATGTTAATGCACAAATACACGAACGGAGGCTCTATGACGGAAGAATTAAACGCTTTCATATTGCAAATTATATATGTGATGCTGAGAAAGTAGAATTTTAAAAATATGCCTGAACTTACATTCCATACTATATAAACAAAGACATAAAAATGTAGTGAAAAATGGATACGCCAATTAATGAATAAAATTGTTTAAAACTGTTCAAAGTGACGTGACAAAAGGCTTGAAAAGGTGACTAATGAGTACAAGAGCATAGAAAAGACTACTATTATTATTTTACAAACACTAGAATGATAAAAAGAAAAATATACTCAAAACATGAAGCAATGCGCTTCCCTCAGGTCGATCGTAACTAGCAGACGGGGTTAACGGGATTTCCCCATGTCTTCCGTATGTCTGCTTACTTCTCTTGCTCGTTGACCATATTTAATTGTATATATACATACACACACATACATATATATGATATATATATATATATATATATATATATATATATATATATATATATATATATATATATACATACACAATTAAATATGGTCAACGAGCAAGAGAAGTAAGCAGACATACGGAAAACATAGGGCAATCCCGTCAACCCGTCTGCTATTTATGTATACGTACACACACACACACACACACACACACACACACACACACACACACACATATATATATATATATATATGTGTGTGTGTGTGTGTGTGTGTGTGTGTGTGTGTGTGTGTGTGTGTGTGTGTATTACATAGATGGATGTGTAGTTGTTCTCAGATCTCGATGATTCTGGCATAAGCACTACATCACCACAAGTAGACGTTACGTAATCCTGTCATCTCTCGGGCATTCTGGAAACATTCGAATTGTAATTAGCATTCTTTTAAACATAAATGATAAACAATAGAATTTCACTATCTTTTGAACAATTGTTTCTTCAAACTAAACTTACATATGAATTAACTTATCAATACTGGTTCTCGAAAATAAGAAAAAATTAAAACCTCATCTATTTTCGAAACTGCCCACAAGAACGGTGTCCAGGGGAACTGAGCAGAAGAAAAAAATGATAATCTCCTTAATTATTCTGACACCTGCCTCTTTGTATTAATACTCAAACTGCATTCATTTTTAATTTTATCTGAGCATCTATGCTATTGGTATCTTGCTGATCTTAGCTCATGACTCACAAAACGTT
>NC_061108.1:91947092-91979592 GCF_015104395.2 Macrobrachium nipponense
ACTCACAAAACGTTCTATTGCAATGCCTGAGGAATAAAGTATGGCGGTATTGTTTTTCTATTCAAATGTTGATATACTGAAGGCAGCTTTTATATTTAAACGTTAATATACTTATCTCTTATTGATGACATTACTATAATGGATATTCATACTCATCATTTTGTAGTAAATTAGGAACCTTTGCAGCAATTGCTTCCATCATCAAGTGCACATTATAGTAATATTAATCGCAATATTTTCTCGACTTTTTTATATGTAGGGTCATGCAATTTTAATCATATTGATAACTTTCAATAATAACGAGTAACTAGTTAATTGTCTAAATCTGTATTTTCTAGAAAAAATATATGAAAAAAGATACCGACCTTTCCTATGATTTTTAGATGCAATGCATTCAAGCAGGAATGAGGTAAACTTGATTTTTCATCTTCCTAAAATCCTCTCAGACATATCATCAACTTTATGAACAATGTTTTTAAGGAGAAAAGTCACATTACGCCGACACGAGAAATTCTTCATTAACATTGTCATAAAAAACAATAATAAAAAATATTTTGGCGCCAAAAAACGTTGGTTTTTATCCCTTCTCAAGAGGGTAGTATTACTCTCCACAGTAATGACTTTGTTGCAGTAGCTTGTTGACATTGCAATATAAATCATAATGACTTAATCTCCGCGTGTGTAAATATATTGAAACTATAATTATGTATTCCTGGAGATAATGATTGATCATGTTTGCTCTTGTATATAGTTCCTGTTAAACATAAACTCGAGATATATACCACATACTCTTATTGCGATGATTACGACTTCGTTTACATTTTACCTTTCGGTGAATTTCATACACTTTGAATCTGTGAGGACATTTCTTTCTTCATAGTAGTGCAAGTCTGTTACGTAATTAATGCATGTAATATTCATAAGCTTTTTTATAAGTGAGTGTTTCTCACACACACACACACTTCACACACATATATATTATCTATATATATTCAAGGATAGACAAAGATAGATTCCTTCAGTAGTGAAACTTATTTGAACTCGACTGATAGTTGTTTTGGTGAGTAGACATCAACTGATATCTTTATATACATTTTTAAAAGTACCCTCGCCCAATTCTACCGTTTGTGGATTCAAATTCACTTGAATCAATAAATATGTTATAGGTCAATTTGGTTTTATGGAAGGTGTACATTTGTAGTGTCATGCATTTATCATTATTTCATAGTAATATAAGTATATGGAAACTCAAAATAAAATATTTACAGTGTAAAGAAAACATCTCCGGAAGGAATAACAAGCGGAATAATTCTAAATGTTTTTCACATTTATACTTCATTCCACGTACAATAATGAACACCCAATGACAAGTGATTGATTTTATACGTCAAAGTACGAGTAACAGTTCAATGTCCTACAACCTGAGATATCACTTAGAAAGGGGAAAACTAAAGACATGATTATATGCCTTATTCACTTGCAAGTTAGTGATGTAAAATTAGTAGATAGTAGAAAACGGAATCCGCCAGAGGCTCATGAAGATGCTAAACCAAATAGTTTGTTTTCATGAATAATAAAAATATCCGTACATAAGAGAGAAAAAATATTTTGGTAAATGGAGAAAACGAGTAACATGTACGAGTTATGTATTTGTATTATAGTTTATTTTAAAGATACATTTAGATTTTATTCTGACGGATTGAAACTTGATTGCTAGTATTGTTAAGGATGACTGTTACTGAGTGTACTGGACAAATTCTGCCGTAATTGATAAAAAATGGTGATGGCCAGCGTCGCCTGGCAAAGGAGATACTTGCTTCACTGTACACAGCTTGTTGAGGTCAGTCACCAGGGTAATGACAAAATGGACTTAGTGACTGACGCTTTTATGAACACAACATATTGATAACAAATCTTAATTTTGCAGATACTGAACCGCCCCATGTCAACTGGAGTGGCCAAGGATGGTGAATTTACTTTGTTATGGTGAACCAGTTTATGGCAAATACTCTCGTCTTTGCTCCCAGTAAAGCAATAACTGAAAAGAATCTCCAGATCGATTCAGGTACCTACTGTGGAATGCATATTGATGCAAGTAAGTTTAACTAGGATAATTTTTTATCAAAATTTATTTGTAGTACGAGTGAGATTATTATGGATGAGGTCACAAGAGCAATTGTTGCATGGATAGGAAGCAAAAAAGTAACCGATGATAGCTAAATTATTTGGCCTTTGAAACCCATAGGTTCAAAGTCAGTAAGTGATTAAGGTAGTCAAATTTACCTCTTTCCAGGCCATTTGCATAAGTGTTTCCAATTATTTTGTGATACCCACTGTTACTGCATTGCAGGGTCACCTATTCATTCAAGGCTTGGGTAAGTCTTTCATATATGATTTTGCACTTTATTTTTTCTGTTTTATCTTTTTCTAGCAGTTAGCCATACAGAGCAGCTTCCTTATTCTATGCACACATTTGAAAACGGTGAAATCCAACGGGTTGCTATATGCAGTTCTCAGTGTTTATTTGTCTGATATATAGTAAACATTCGTAATGGGAAAAGGCAGTGTCCTCCCTTGTCCTAGTAAAGAAAATATTTTGGACAAACTACATTACAATTTATATCGAAGAAAGGAAGGGAAGGTAAAAATAAGCAGTTAATGAAGAATGTGTACGATAGAGATTTTTTAAAACTCATCAGCTGGCTTTCAGGGAATCACGACAGGAGCATTTTATATACGAAAAAGGTAAGCTGTAGTTACTTGGTCTTTCAATTTCCCTGTCACTTTGAGTTTCCGAAGTCGAACTGATCTCTAACCCCAGGATAAGTATTTCACAAGCACCCCCAGTAATTAACCCTACTGAGTTTTGGTATGACGCCTCGCTATAGATCTTATGTGTTTTCTTGTTGGAGCCGCAGCGTTTTTATATTTAGTTTTCCCTCATGGGTATGATCATACACGGAGAAAAACACATAGGGCTCTTATACACGATACGTAGGCAAGTATGGTTTTGGCGATAAGTGTGGAGGTATGGTATCGAAGCGTGCAAATATTCAGCCCTCTCGTAGCTGGCCAGGAAGTATAGGTGGTTCAGCGTTTCTGTCTACACGAGCAATTTCCGAGCACAGCTTCGGTACCAAGCTTTGAAACCATACTTGGCTAAAATATTGTGTATAAGAGCCCATAGAATCCAACTGTCACCAGAACTCCGCTTTTTCTTCCCAAACTCTTTCTCAGCAGTTTAAGCAAGAATGTTGGTAATGATTGTAACTTTTCCGTTACTGACAGAATGCGACAGATAATTAAGTTCGCTTACCACGTCTTTTATATAGATATGCATTTCTAACAACTTGATTTCTCTATGGTTACTATTCGTTTTTCTCTTGTTTAGGGAAAATCTACCCGTTTTTTAATCTGCTATGTGTCACTGCTGCAATTTAATTTTAGTCCAGTATCCATACATCTCATATTTCCGTGAAGTACTTCGCTGTCTTGAGGCGTATCGGATTATATCCGTAAATTTCCTTGGCATATAAGAGTCCACTTAATTGCGTCCATTATAAAATATGCATAATCCCGAGGTCAGTTTTTATAGCAGTAATCAACCTTGGATATCGCATAACAGGAGAAAAGTAATTGACAGCGGCAACCTCTTTTCTAACCTATACACTTTCGATATACGGAAAATTAATAAAGTCCAGAAATTCTACAATATTACAATTATATAGATTGTAAATGAAAGATTTTAGGTATGTTTTTGGGTTGTTGCTATTATTATTATTATTATTATTATTATTATTATTATTATTATTATTATTATTATTATTATTATTATTATTATTATTAAGAAGATGAACCCTATTCATATAGAGCAAGCCCACAAGAGCCATTGGCTTGAAATTCAAGCTTCTAAAGAATATGATATTCATTAAGAGGAAGTAACGGATGGTAATAGGAAATATAATGATCATCATAAATTTCTACCTCACAAAGATTGAATCTAGGACAATCGAGAGAAAGCCAATACTCTTCAATATAAGCCACAAAGGTAATTAGGTATTAAAACCTAATTGCTTACGAGTTTGATTCAGCTAACTTACCTACCAGTGACTCAAGTGACAGAGTCGCTCAAACCCAGAAGAGATAATTCGTGTGAAGTACCATCTCTTAAGTCATTGGTTCATAAGAAGTTCAGTAAAACCTCCTGGTATGCGACAAATTCTAAGTAATTCTGTAGGCACTATGAAAATGCTAAGAATCCAATTTAGTTACTGATATTTGTGGCCAACTTGGTATAACCTATGTGCATACGAGTGTATATATATATATATATATATATATATATATATATATATATATATATAAGTATATATATATATATATATATAATAATATCTATATATATATATATATATATATATATAATATATAAATTTGGATATATATATACTATTATATATATATATATAATATAGATATATTAATAATATATTTATAATTTAAATATTATTTATTTAATTTATTTATCTTACTAGGTGGGAAAAGGCTTAACTGTATTTGTGTCCTGTAGTGCTACTCTAACCGTTAACAAATCGTTCGTGCATCACGATACTCTTATATTCTTCAAATAATTACAGTTTGTATCCCTTTAAAAGTGAGTATAAACAAAGATAATGTATTACACTGGTTACTCAACTCCAATTACGGTTTAACAACGATATCTTAAAGAAAGGCCATTTATTTGCTTTCTTCCCAAATTAGTGTTGAGTGATTAACAGCATCACTGTAATATATTATGTTAAAACTACGAGCTCGCTTCTTCAATTGTAACCTGGTTCATGTTTGGTTGCTCAGCATTTTAATAATAACTTTAAAAAATCGCCCCATTCTCGTCAAACCTGCTGGGCCATTACTCCTTGTCACGAAACTCTTTCACAGTCCCAGTTATAATTCCCCAGTATTTCATCTGCGAATTCTCTGATCTTCGTCGGCTTCATCACATTTTTCTACCAATTTTTGCTGCCACTTTCTGCAAATATCCTCGAAAAGTCAATGCATGTTTAACTGACATTCATGCGTAGGTCATGAAATTTCATCAACAAGAGGACAGTTTTTTTAACCTGAACAGTTTCTGTAGCATAACAGTTCACGCTATGAACTATTTCGCAGAAATTGAGCAATTATTTTATTTAGTAACTGTTCACTAACAACCTACTAGATCGTAAAACCTTGTGGCCTTTTCCTTTTTGAAAGTAGTTGAGGTAAAATATTGGGTTCCTTATAAACCCTAAAGGTGAAGAATATGTGGAAGTCCTGAGTTCTGGTGAAGCAAAATACATACCATTTTATAGTTTTCTCTGCTCTCCAATTTCGTATTCATTAATCTCCAGGAGATTATTAGCTTTTGTGCTTGAAAAAGAACTCTGAGTACGTTCTCGAAAACACTGGGTACGACTAAGCTCTCTCTCTCTCTCTCTCTCTCTCTCTCTCTCTCTCTCTCTCTCTCTCTCTCTCTCTATTAACTTGCACGTGTACTGGCTTCAATTCCTGGAAAAATTACTGTTGGCACAGTAATGATTTCACCTTTTGATTGTGACGTTACGGAAAAAAAGGGAGGTATTGAGATGTATTTTTTAATGAGATGATTTCCCGACTACCAGCTAACTTGACAAATGTACGCTAGCTTTAAATGACTTCCATATATTTTCTGAAATTGGTTTTGAATGAACAGTAGTATCAATATATATATATATATATATATATATATATATATATATATGACTGGTAAAAAATGTTCTGTAACAACAGAATTCCATCTAATAAAAGGAGCCCATAAAAACACTTTTCTCTATACATTTTTGGTGTTTTTTTATGGGCTCCTTTTATTATATATATATATATATATATATATATATATATATATATATATATATATGCACATGCAATACACACACCTGCATATATATATATATATATATATATATATATATATATATATATATATATATATATATATATATATATTTATATATATATATATATATATATATATGCCCATGTAATACACACACCTATATATATATATTAATATGTATAGATAATTATATATAGATATATTATATATATAGATATATAATATAAATAATATATCATATATGTAATAACTTGCTCATGAAGTATATAAAACGTGTATTCTATGTATAAATAAAGGTTTTTTTTTGCTATCTCGCTTTTTCATTTTTTCCTTCGTGGCAAAAAACCTTTATTTATATATATATATATATATAAGATTTGGAAAGTTCCCCAGATTTCATTATGCCTCTGTTGACCCAAGCACTGAGTTAGGTTCCCATTTATTTTTATTAATTAACCGTTGCGGATTGCTGTTAGAGAGAGAGAGAGAGAGAGAGAGAGAGAGAGAGAGAGAGAGAGAGAGAGAACATAATTTTAGTGCACATTACTGTGTCAAAACGTATAATCAAAATGAGAGGGGACCGACGAACTAATCCAATTCCCATCAGTGTGACCCCATTTGCAAGGTTATCTCCTCTCTCTCTCTCTCTCTCTCTCTCTCTCTCTCTCTCTCTCTCTCTCTCTCTGCAGCTAGTTTAATTGCAAAACCGAATAGATAATTTCGCCTCCCCTATTCTGTCAAAGGTAGGTACTAAAATTTTAAAAAACGTGCTGATGCTTTGAATGTCAGAAGACTTATGGCTGAAGACCTATGGCTTTACGTCTGAGCTTTTTATTCTGTTCGGAATAAGGATAATCAAAATTTTTATTTCAAGTTTAATCGTCTCCCGTATTTCTCATATGTTTACATAGCTCACGTACTATGCAGAACCCAAATATGAACATCAGTCTTGTATGTTATTGTGCTCCCCTGGCTTTAATCATTATAAATATTTGTTATTTTCCCCTCTTAGAAATGTTTCTTGAGCGTGATCAATCTTTTTTTCTCTTTAAGTGATGTTTAATTATTATCTTAAGCACTGACAAATAATTATCAAATAAATAAACTTCGGTAGACAGTTGTTGCTACATATATCGTATTTTGATGTTTTTATTATTTTATTAATCTAGCATTCGTTTGCATCATTCAGTCTATTCTATTGACAATCATACATATCCTTTGCAACTTCCATAATTACGAGGCTGTATTGGATACTACTCACTTTCTGTGTCAACAGCATAGGTATATCGCCGAGTTATTTGACGGCCCTTGTCAATAACATCGTTGATGTTAGTTTTATGGATATTGCTTTGCAGTGAGAAATTGACCGGTGTTCTCCAATATCTTCTCTTATTCACTCACGGAAAAAGTTATCAAAAAATCCTGTTTAACTAATTTATACGCTTGTTTAACTATATGTAGAATTGATATCGTCATCTTTAAAAAATGAACAACCCCCTACTCCCCGTATCTTTTCATAATCTTATGAAGAGAAACATCATATACCTTTGGGGGATCCAAGGAAGCTAAGGCCAGCGTAGTTTACATTTTTGAAATTCAAAGGAGGCATGAAAGCTTCTCGAAGGGAACAACACTGGACACAAATTAGCTGTAGGCTATTGCAACCCTCTCTGGAACCTTAGGATTTATGAAGAAGCATCATGGTCTACAAAATTTGTTGACCTATGCTATTTCTGATATATGAAATTTGTAATATTTTAATTTTGAATTCTTTTTTTTCATTAACTGTTGTCTGTACTCACTTATAAATTGGAGTGTAAGTCAATTGTCGATCTAATTTAGTCTTGCGGCTAGGCCCTGGTTTAATGGCTGGAATAACTGTCGGTTAAAGAAAAATAGCGGTTTTTGTTTATCTGTCCAAAATTCAAGCTATGACGAAAAGTAGTCTGGAAATTATGATTTTGCCACAAAGTAATAGTTGCATCATGCGCATAATCATATAATAAAAATCAAAGAAAGCCTGTGCCAAAATCACGACGCCCCCCCCCCCCCACCCCCCCCCCCACCACACACACATACATACATATATATACGTGTATACACCTGTCGAGAAAATGAATGAGAGAAAGAGAAGCATCTTAGTCCCTTTAACCGACCTTTGGAATTAGATAATCTTACAAAACCACCTATTTGTATTCTCTGAAGACAAGCGTTTCCTCTTCAGCATGCTGTCCAATTAATCAGGGCTCTCTCCAAACACTTATTCATGCGGCTCTCTGTCCTTATTGACTTCAAAACCTCTATTCTATTCATTATATGAAAAATCGCTGGAAACATTATGCACAAGCGTATTTGGCCTACTTTTACATGCAACTAAGCACATCCTACTCATATGTTCTAATATACTTTGCAACCTTCACAAAATCGTTTAATCTTTCAATCCCTCTCTCTAACTCATATTCTGTACCGTACATTCTTATCACAATCCACATTGCCTTTCTGTCAAATCAATCTAGACCAATTTGGTTTAATAAGCATCTTTCCAAACATATTCGTAAGGTCTTATATTCACATTGTCTCCTTTGCATTTAAATCACATGGCAAAATCACCTATCCATATTCCCCAAACACAGCTAGGCACTGATTCAGACTGGAAAAAGATATTCTTTTCTTTTTTCATTGTTTTGTTTTCTTTTGCACCATTTACAATTACTATTACAAATTTTTATGCTCGGAACTCGGTTTATGTTAACATTTAGGCACTTTCCCTTACCCCTTGACGTTAAAAAGCTCCACCCTATCCTAGCTCTGCACAGTCCATCTGCATAGGAAATAATTCTTTGCGCGTCCCATTCTTAACACACTACCCCATCGCCTTTTTGACAGTGAATACCATTTCATCCTTGTTTCTCTCTTTTAAACTGTTAGCATACATTTCTTTTTTCTCTATACTATGTCCAAACACATTCAGATTCCCTGTCATTGACCATTTGGTGACTTTCACTCTAAGCAGAATAGACAAAAATGCTATTATTTACTTTTCCTTGAGTCCCATAGAACTGATCGTATGCCCTTGCATCAGAATCTCATTTGACATTAAGGGGCTTATTCTGGCACCTAAGAGTCCAAAACCTTATAATGACCACCACCTGCCATATATCAGTAGTCCTGAGAACAAGTTGTTGGTAATGTTCTTCAACAGCAACTCTGAAACTGTTTGACGCAAGGGACATTATGTAGAATTCCACCATTCGTGTCATTACTCAGCTAATTCATACAAATCTCCACCCATCTCCAACGTCCATTCTCATGGTTCTCGTCCATTACCGGTTGCTCTGTGAGCAAGAGCCCGTGTTGCCATAAGGTCAGCTAAATCTAAAACAACAACAAATCTCGCCCTAGTAGGTGTTGGATTTCCCAGTATTCTGGTGCTCACAGGGTCCAGTTGACGCTACCACGTAATATTCTCCTGGGTGCTGTGCAGGACATGACCAAGCAATCTCCATTTCCCGTTCACCATCATCTTATCTACTTATGGAAATTTTCTTATTGTGTCATTTTTAACTCTATCCTGCTATCTGATACGTAATATTCTTCTTATGCTTTAATCTCAAATCAACAATTTCTTTATCACACCAAGAGTCATTCCGTCCGTGTAGAAACCTGGATCGTACTAGAATTTTGTATAATCTTGCTGATAGCCTGGCCTATTTTAGTCTTTCGCAGGATTCTGACTCGGAGAACCTGTGCTTTAGTCTAAATATCGTTGTTCCTCAGTATTTGGAATGTTTGACTTCATTAATCTGTTCTCTAATATTGTTTCATCGCCTCGTGCATACTCTATCTTGATTTTTTTCTTTTTATTCAAGTTATTTTGAGTCATTTCAATAGATACATGACGCATTCTATTAGGAGACCTATTGTAGTGCTTCGCTGGTTGAAACTGCATCATCGGTTTATTCTAGGGCGGTCAAGTTTCTACCGTTACTCCAAACAAAATATTCACAGCCATTATCTATCGTGTTAATGTTAGTGATTAAAAATATGTATACTTTCTTTTTGTTCAGGAGGAGGAAAAGATTCACAAATTCCATAATTCTTTCCGTGTATATAGAAAAGACAGCAAAGCTTAAAAAAACAACGATCACACCATGATAAAAAAAACAATATTATCGTTCGCTTTATGTTAAAACCTTTCTCTCACTATATATTTAGATTAGGGGAAAAATGTTCAGCGTAATATCATCTCGCTGTGGCCATCACTCTCCAGAATTAGCAGTAATATCAATGGCGCTGGTTATCATCATTCCTTTTTTTTTTTTTTTTTTTTTTTATTCTGACACCTCATTTATCGTATGTATCGAGGGTCACTTACCCGGATGAATTGATGAGATGAAATTTCATCAATCATACCCTGTTCTGGCGTTTAAGTTGGAGGATATTTTGCAGGGTAGGTAATTATTTGATAGCATTTAAGTATTTAAAAGTAGATATATATATATATTATATATATATATATATATATATATATATATATATATATATATATATATATATATCTGTGTGTATCAAAATAATGAGATGGTAATTATTTGATAGCACTATAGAAGACCATCCTGATTTAAAGCTAGAATAACAACAAACTATATGGGTGCTGATTCGATTTGATGAATCCTTCATCTGTACAATGTTACTTCTCCCCTTTTGTGCATAATCAATTCTCATTACTTCGTTTTTTTACATTTATATTTTGCGTCCTACTTCTCTAGATACAAGATGCGTTTTATTAATAAAGCTCTGGAAATCATGAACCGCTTTGCTGAACAAGACAGCATCCTCGGCGTAGTCTAATTAACAAACTGCCTTTACTTCAATCAAAGCCTCCTATTCCATCATCTATCTTGTTATGTTAACGATGAATATTACATTAATTTTTTTCGAGTTCAGGAGGAAGAAAAATTCCTGAATTCTATATCTTTTTCGTGTATGTAGAAAAAATATCAGAGCTTAAAAAAAAACATGGGCGCTCACATCATGATTGGCAAAAGAATATTATAGTGTTCGCCATATGTTAAAATGTTTTTTTCACACTATATTTATATTGGGGGAAATATGTTAGCAGGAAAATCATCTCACTATGTCTATCACTCCAGAATTAGCAGTAATATCGGTAATGGTGGATATAACTTTTTTTATATAGTTTTGACACCACATTTATCGTATGTACCGAGGGTCATTTACCCGGATCCACTAATGAGATGAAATTTCATCAATCATACCCTGTTCTGGCGTTAAAACAGGAGGGTATTTTGCAGGAATATGAAATAATGATCACACGTACACACACACAGATATATATATATATATATATATATATATATATATATATATATATATATATATATATATATATATATATATATATATATATATATATATATATCTGTGAGTGTGTATGTATTGTATGCATATACGCATACATACACAAACACACACACACTCATGTATATATATATATATATATATATATATATATATATATATACTATATATATATATATATATATAATATATATATATATATATATATATATTATATATATATATATATGTATATATATATATATGTATATATATATAGTATATATATATATATATTCATATATATACGTATATATTATGTATTTATATGTGTCTAATGAAGACGTTGTTGTATAATATTGCCACAGAAGATCATCTTGCTTTTAGGCAGAATAAGTAACTGACCAACTATGCAGATACTGATAAAAACGAACTACATACCAACAGTTATTCATTCTGTCAACAATTAGCAGATTTCTATACCTATAATAACTCGAAAAAATTACTGCTCTCAATAAAAGTTTTAATATAAGATTTCTCTGCAGTCAACGAAATAGGGTTAGGGTTATTGTTCGATAACATCTGAACAGCTTTTTGCATTGAATTCCACTTGTCGATCGAAAATAGTTCTGAATTTATCTCAATTGTATTCAGTGCAAAACTTTGATACAGACAAAATATTGACTCATCAGGTTATTAACCCCAATTACCTTGTGTCCGTTCACTCAGAGAAGTTCAGAATATGAAAGATTTAATTGTGCAGCTTTGCTTAGTCCGCTATAAAAGATAAACAAATAACTGCTCTGAAAGGAATTTGGAAAGCAGAATTTCTGCTTGACTTAGTTGATGTTCTTCGGTCTGGTGAAGTTCATTTCATAAGAACCACGCTCAAAAAGTGCTTCATTTTCGCTTACTCTGGAAGTAAGCCTGCAAACTCCTTTGTTGTTGGGACAGGGGATGTTGTTAGGCAAGCCTAAAAAAGCCTGAAAAAGGAATTTTAGTATAGGCTATTTATGATATATTTATTAGAGTGAAAATGTATAATATAAATAATGTGGTGTTAAACAGTACAGAACAATTATTTCTAATAAAATTTGGCGTATTTATTTTAATTTTCGTTGGCGAACAACGCGCTATTTGACTGTAGATTTTAGCAGGCGCTCTGAGTAACCTGGAGGTCGGGTCACGCCTTGTTAGGTTACTTCTGATTTCATATAGGTCAGCATTTACTGCGTGGGTAATCGGCCATTACGAAGATAAAGTTTGGAATTCTGCTGGTTCTATTGCCAAACCAGAAAAATCAACTGATATTTAATTAAGGATATTGATTATTAGGTGACTACGTGGGTGCAGATTTTAGTAGTCTAACAAGCTTTCTTTGCGATCATATGTTCATTTAGGTCTGTGATTTTCCCCAATACTTATTGTCGTGATTTTTAAAGAGTATTTACTTGAAGTTATACCACAATGACATACTTTTTCACATATTATGTCGAAATAAGAAATTATGAAGCGGCTTTGCTAACTTTGCAATACAGCCCTTCATTATAAGTGAAAAGAACACTCATCCGTGGAATCGGCATCATTTGTTAGCAACAATTAAACCGTCCCACTTCCTGGACATTATCGGAAATCATTTAAATCCACCCATCAATGCCTTGGCCTTCCACCAATCCTGTTTCGGGTTTTGAATAATATTTTGCATCAAAAGAACGATAATTATCGCCTGGCTATTCGTATCCGTCCGGCAAATGACGAGGAAAAGTATTTCAAGTTGATTATCGGTCTAGCATTTAAATATCAGCATTTATCTTTAATATTTGTTGGATTACTATTATTATTGTTGTTTTTCTTCTATCACAGTCATCCTATTCGACTGGGTTTGTGTGTGTGTGTGTGTTTTCTTTCTTTTTAAAGCGTGAGATTTCTGGTTGTATTCTGCCTCCTTAGCAGTCCACCACTTTTCTCTCTATGTGTGCTGTTTCTAGGAGCAAACTCTTCTGCATGAATCCTGGAGCTACTTTGGCATCTAGTTTTTCCAGGTTCCTTTTTAGGGATTTTGGGATCATGCCTAGTGTTCCTATGTTTATGGGTACAGTTTCCAATGGCACCCATATCCTTCTTATTTCTATTTTCAGGTCTTGGTACTTGTCAAATTTTTATTTTTCTTTCCCATCTACTCTGGTGGCCCATGGTACTGTGACATCAATGAATGATACCATCTTCTTGATTTTGTCAATCAACGTCACGTCTGGTCTATTTGCACGTATCACCCTATCTATTCTGATGCCTTAGTCCCAGAGGATCTTTGCTTGATCGTTTTCTATCAATTATTATTATTATTATTATTATTATTATTATTATTATTATTATTATTATTATTATTATTAATAATAATAATAATACAATATTTATTATTGGTACTGCTGTTTAGATATTCTAAAATTTACAACTTAATAATCTAATCCTAAAGAATTACCTTATATTTTTAATAAAGAATTGCAGACTGTTGAATGATACCTGCTTTCCTGCTAGTTTATTTTAGTCTATATTGAGAGAAGATTAATAGTAAGAACTTGCCATGAGAGTGCCCAGTATTTATCACCGACAATTAAATTGGAAAACTCAAACATAATGCGTATTTTATTCGGATTATCTTTGACGTTAACATTAATATTTTTATGAAATGTATTTCTTGCTATTTTTAGGATGTTGATTCATTTGCTCATTCATTCCTTCACCCCATATTGGCATCATATATTTTAAAAATATTCTAATACGCTTTCTTAATTTCTGTTGTACCTTTGAAAGCAGTTTGTGTGATTTACTATTTTTCCAGTTGTTTTAATAGTCCCGGTGCTATGGCAATAAAAGGTCTCAATAATTTTGTATAACAAGATAAATAAATTTGTCTATTCACTATTTCTCCTGGCTTATTGATCGCAGTTGACACTTCAGTGTTATTATTGTTGGCTTATCCTTCTGAGAATGCTATCTGTATTCCTTTCTTATAATATACGTGGATATGAGCTTATTGTTTTCATGACGTTTTCTTAGCTGGCAGTTATAGAATTTCATTCTGAACTGTCCGTGAAAAAGGAAACATTTAATTGGCTGATGAAGGCCGTCCTTTATGCAGTACAGAGTGAGGGTCATTTACTCTACTATGGATGGAGTGCTTCATCTTTTTCATCGTTCTGTTGGACAGATACCATAAGAAAAGGATCACTCTCAAGAATATTCAAAGTTTTATTTAGTTTTTTAGACTGCTTAAATCAGGATTTAGTTGTTTCTCGTGTTATCCAGGAACGTAGTTCCAAAAGATAACAGAAGAGTAATGAATTTGTATGGTTTGTTTCTTGTAAGCCTCATCCATTTGTGACCACTTATTCCTTTTATACCTTTAGTAGTTGTTTTTTGAATAACTTCTTGAAGAATAGTCGGGTCAGTATGAGATTTTGGCAGAGCCTTATTCACAACCTGCCGTAATTGTTGTTAGCCTAGTGTATACCAAAAATAAACAGTCAAGTCAGTTTGTTCTTGAAAATGAGAAGAAATTCCTACTTCGATTATAGCAATTCGGATGAAATTGCTTGTGACGCAACAATGACTTGTAAAATACGGCCACTTGAGCTTTGATTTATACATACAAAAACTGATGTGTATGCTGTATTGTACATTTTATTTTGAGAGTAACAGATAGATAATATGAAAGTATAATCAGGCAATAGGCAATACAAACAGGAATTTTTTTTGCAGAAAAGTAGTTTGGTGGTATTTCGGCCCGCAGGTGTATTTGACCTGAGCAATTACGGCGAGCATGCTACGTAATTGTCCACGGGGCTGTAGAAATACGCTCGCATTGAGACTTTTCACCCAATATAACAAGGAGAAAGCTGCCGATTCTCTACGGATCAGTTTGAATAGGTGACTGAAAGTTACAGTGACGCAGCCCACTTCGGTTCTGACATCAAATATGGGGAGGACACTGGCCGATAAAAGAAGAATGGCCAGATAAGAATTAGCTTTGACAGCACCTGAAGTGCGAGAACCCCGAGGGTATCTCTGTCCTCTCCTGACTTTCAATCTGCGGTCAATGGTCTCGAAACTGGGAATTAAGATGGGTGATTAGTACTTAATAGTGACGTTTTCGTGACGTCAAAGTCACTCGCTCGGATTGGTATGCCTATCATCTTTGTTGGAATTTCTCCTCATTTTCAAGAACAAACTGACTTCATCGTATACGTTTGGTAATGCACACTATGCTGACAAAAATTACGGCAGGTTCTGCCAAAATCTCATACTGAAACAACTATTCTTTAAGAAGTTATTAAAGAAAGAGAGAGAGAGAGAGAGAGAGAGAGAGAGAGAGAGAGAGAGAGAGAGAGAGAGAGAGAGAGAGAGAGAGAAAACCATGAGTTAATTCGAGTGAAATGCATAGCAGCGCCATGATAACTGTTAAAAGAAATCGTGAGCCATAAACAGGCCAAGTTCATACCGTAATCAATGCCAATTTTGTTTTCGCTTACTCAGGGAGTAAGCTTACAAACTACTTTGTTGTTGTTGTTTTTGTTTTTGATGCTTTTATTGGGGGTTAGGAAAGGTCTATGGAAGAGACTAAAAAGGTCTGAAAAAGGGTTTTGCGTTGAGTGAAAGATACAGGAACTTTCGTATAGGATATTTATGAATTATTTATTAGAATGAAAATGTAAAAAAAAAATAATGTGCATGTTAAATGGTAGATACAAATTATTTATATTACAATATGGTGTATTTATTTTAATTTTCGTTGGTGCAACAAGGCTATATTTGACCGTAGCTTTTGCACGTTTTGATTTACGCTAAAAGTTAGGAATATGATGTTTACAATTTGTGAGTGAGGGGGAATCTTGCTCGTGTCCAGAATAAGCTGGAGGTCGGATCACGCATTTTCCTACCCGTTGTTGGCTTCCGTTACTAAAGCCCTGCTTTATATAAAGCATTCAGCCAGTTAGCATTTTGAAAAAGCTGACTTTACTAATGATTAAGAGAATATTACCGAGGTTTTATTCAGCGTTCCCGCAACTTCCCTTATCAGTGTCATGATATATACTACTTCGTCCACGATGCACTCAGTAGTTCCCCGAACGGTCATTAGTCACAATCATTATCAAGTTTATGTAAGTCGGGATCATCATATTCCTAAGAGACTTGGGGCAAGTGATTTACCATGTCAGTCCATTTTACATATTTTTTCTTTTCTTCAAAATGATATTTATCAAGATTTTATGCGTTTTTGCTCAGTTTAAAAAATCATTGATTAAAACTGCAGAATTGATTTAAGTTCATTTTAAACGACGCAAAGCTGTAAAATTACGTCAGTATTGTAGGGATTCATAATTGCACGGTTATTACATGATGAGTGCAAACTAATTTTAAATTATAAACCCAAAAATGGTCGCTAATAGGAAACAACAGATAGAAAGAAATATAATAAATGATATATTCCCTCCCTTTAAGATCTAAAAGATAAACTTTTCCTCTATAAATAGTGAATTGGCTAATTTTTCTATGATACCATATGATTCGCTAGTTTGCTTGATATACAGTATATACATAATTTTAATTTAAAGGAAAGTTTTAAGATATGAAGCTATCAAAAGGATTTTTTATATAAGTTCTTTAAAAAATATCGTTACCTCGTTACTCCAGTTACATGACATCTGCATTTAATGCTGGAGGCACCATAATGGACTAACTACTACATGCATTGCCCCATTTGCATAATCATGAAACTATATACAGCAGCGCCAAGCAGTTACCAGTTTCGTATTACCATAATATCTATTACTCATATGGTGTTCTGGCCATTCAAGATAGTGTATGCTAGTACGCTTTCCTTTCCCTTTTATGTTTATAAACTGAATCAAAATTAGACAAGAAGAAAGTCTTCTTTAAGAATCCAATATTGCACAGCTTTCAAATATAGTTTCTTGTGTTCAGGTCTCTTTAATCTTAATCTAATATCTTTTACATTTATTATGTTTTACCATACCAGGTAAAATAAATATTCATTCAAAAATAGGGGGGTGGCGGGGAGAGAGAGAGAGAGAGAGAGAGAGAGAGAGAGAGAGAGAGAGAGAGAGAGAGACATATATATATATATATATATATATATATATATATATATATATATATATACACACACACAAACTAAATATTTCTTCATTAAACACTGAAATTTTTATTGTCAAGGAGAAAGCTATCACAAAGTAAATATTCCAAATATTTCGGGTTTCTAAGAAGTACCGGAAACTCAGCTTATTAAAGACTTTATTAATTATACATAAGATGTATATTTTAAATGTATTTAAATGGGATTATTTTTCGGCCTGGTTTATGATTAATCCCATGTTTGGCTCAACGATGATAAAAGTTTGATTACAATAGGATTTTTTGAGGAATTTGATGTACGAATTGTTTTTATATCATAATAGTTGTCATTTCGCCCTAAGACCGCAGATCCTTAGATATCATTTGCCTTGAAAGAGGATTTAATGATCAGAAGTACCGATCCACCATAATTACTGAGATTTTGAAGAAAGGAATGATAAAAACATTAGGCCTTCAAATTAACATGAGACCTGTAACAGAAAGCAAAATATAAGATAAATTAGAAGAAGCAGAGTTTAAAATAATTGCCAACCTGCAATATATACATTAATTTTACGAGGGTTCAAGGAAAATTTTTTAAAAATTGATCTTTGAATAATTGTGTGACCAGATAGGTTAAATTAGAAATATTCAACGACATTAGTCATCAGCTCCAATCACACCATCATTAAAAGTCCCAAAAATAAAAAATAAGGTTTTGGAAAATAAACTGCAGTTTGCATTATGACGTCCTGCAAAACTAGGCCAGTATAAAAAAAGCATACAACTTTAATCTTTAAATTGCCTCCCATGATGACCAAACGCCCATCATATTTTCTACGTACCAGTTTCCACCAAAAACAGATAATAATAATAATAATAATAATAATAATAATAATAATAATAATAATAATAATAATAATAATAATAATAATAATAATAATAATAATAACCGAACGGTATGACTTGTTACCACTACCATTGTGAATGCCATGGTGAGCTACTTTGATGGGGCTTCATCCCGACTCCGTTGTACATGCGAAGCCCTTTCAATGAATAGGGCCCCACAAACACAATAACTCAGTTCAGTACAATATTACCTTTGCCGAAGAAATGTACCGTTAGTGACAAATATCGCATAAAATTCTAAATGTACGTAACCAGTTTGATCTATTACTCATAAGGGTAGAGTCATTTTATTTTATGAAATTTGGGCTATCAGGTCAAGCACTGGGGGACTTTCGGCCATTCATCGTTTAAGGGAGTGAAAAAAGTGTTAGAGAGGTTGGACAACAAGATGAAGCAGACGGATCTAAATGTGGAACTGGGAGAAAACCTCACAATTGCATTAAGTAATAGTTAAAGAGGTTGGATGACAAGACTGAAGTAAAAGGGGAGGAATGGAGTTAAAATAAAAGAGAAAAAGCAGATACCATTTAGTTATGTCTACAGTTCGCCAATTGAGGTGCTCTGGCCGCATTATTTTATTTTATTTATTTATTTTTTTTTTTTTTACAAAATCCTTTAATTTTGCATGTATACAAGACGCTAACCATAGCAGCTGTTTTTTTCATTCATTAATGACAGGTGAATGTGCGATGCAGTAGATAATGATATAAACCATTCTTATTTTTGTCATTTATTATTATTATTATTATTATTATTATTATTATTATTATTATTATTATTATTATTATTATTATTGATTTTTTTATTCTCAGTTATCCTAATCGACTAAGTGGTATTTATAGTGTGGGGCTTCCGGAGTGCATCCTTCTTCCTTAGGAGTCCATCACTTTTCTTACTATGAGCTCTGTTTCTCATGAGTCCTGGAGCTACTTCGGCATCTAGTTTTTCCAGATTCCTTTTCAGGGATCTTTGGATCGTACCTAGTGCTCCTGTGATTATATGTAAAATTTTCAATGGCATATCCCATAGGCTTCTTAGTCCTATTTTCAGGTCTTGATACTTATCAATTGTTTCTCTTTCTTTCCCATCTATTCTGGAGTCCCATGGTATTGCGACATCAGTGATTGATAATTTCTCCTTGATTTTGTCCATCAGCATCAAGTCTGAACTGTTGGCACGTATCACCCTGTCTGTTCTGATACCATAGTTCCCAGAGGATCTTTGCCTGATCGTTTTCTGTCACTCCCTCAGGTAGGTGTTTGTTTCATGCACAGCTTCCAGTGTAGGAGTTTTGCTACTGAATCATGCCTCTTTTCGTACTGTTTCTGTGCAAGTACCGGATATTCACTTGCTATGTGGTTTATGGTTTCGTCTTTCATATTGCACTTCCTACATATTGGTGAGATATTATTTCCGTCTCTTGTTCTATGGGTATATCTTGTTCTTAGGGCTTGATCTTGTGCCGCTATTAGCACTCCTTCTGGTACCTTCTTGAGTTCTCGCCCCTGTAGCCATTGCCTCGTTTCGTTGCTGGTCAGTTCTTTAGTCTGTCTCGTTTAATGTCCGTGCATTGGTTTGCTGTGCCATTAGTCTTTTCTGTTTTTCATTTTGCTGTCTCTGTATATTTCTGGGTCTTCGTCTACTTTTATTAGTCCTTCTTCTCATGCACTCCATAGCCACTCGTCTTCACAGGTTTTCAGGTATTGCCCCAGTGCTATGCTCTCTATGTTGACGCAGTCCTCTATGCATAGCAGAACTGCCCCTCCTCTCCTCCATGTTATGTATAATCTGTCTGTATTTGCTCTTGGGTGTAGTGCTTTGTCTATTGTCATGTTTCCTAGTTTTCTGGTCTATGCTGCGGATTTCAGCCTTCGTTCACTCCACTACTCCCGTGCTGTATCTCATTACTGGTACTGCGCTTGTGTTTATTGCTTTCATCATGTTTCCGGCGTTGAGTTTTGACTTGAGTATCGCCATAAGTCTGTGCATATATCCTCTCCTATTATCCCCTGGTATTTGTATCATGTCTCTTCCATGTGTTTGATGCTATTCCCGTCGGATAGCCTTATCCCTTCAGGCCTTGTTACTTTACTTTTCTGTATATTGATCAAGACGCATTTTTCTACTCCATACTCCATCCTTATGTTCCCATATGCAATCCTTACAGTCTGGATTAAAGTATCTATTTCTTCGATGCTCTTACCATACAGCTTGATGTCGTCCATGAAAATCAGATGGTTAATTCTGTTGCCGTCTTTCTTGAGTTGATACCAAGCATCCATCTTCTGCAGTATTTTTGTCATGGAAACCATGGCTACTGCTAAGAGTAATGGAGGCAGTGAGTCACCTTGAAAGATTCCTCTCATGTTGGTAACCACTGCTAGTCTTATCCCAGAGCTTGTAAGTACTGATTCCGGTTGCGTATTGTATTTTTGAGGAAGCTGGTGGTATTTCCCTCTGCCCCATATAGTATTTTCAGGCATTCTATTAGCCGAGTGTGGTATCATGTAGAAGGCTTTCTTGTAGTTAATCCATGTCATGCTTAGGTTGGTTTTCCTTCTCTTACTATTCTTCATTACCAATTTTTCTGTCAAGAACTGGTCTTTTATGCCCCTACACTTCTGTCTGCAGCCTTTCTGTTGGTGGGGGATGGTGTTTGTATCATCTAGTTAGTTGTTTTATTATTATTATTAAATATATGCAGCTAGACCGACAAAATAAACGAAGGTAGGAATAAAAGCCGATATTCAACTGTAAAATAACCATCTCATTTTCGGGATGAGCACAAATGACCTCGCGGTAATTAATGCTTTTTGTTGCAAGCCATGACGTAGATTACCAACTTTAAATGACGTTCGATAATGTCCGGGAAATGGGACATTTTAATTGTTAGCAGATGATGCTGGTGGCATGAATATCATTTTCCACTAACTAGGTTCGGTATTATATGAGCCGGATGCTTATTTTCCACATAGAATTTAAAGAATGTGGTTTATAAGTGCAAAAGGAAGCAATAAGGTTTATGTTCTTGACATGTAACTTATGGAAGTACTGCTGTCTCACTAGTTACACGCGCACACAGGCACACTCGTGCGCGAAGAGAGAGAGAGAGAGAGAGAGAGAGAGAGAGAGAGAGAGAGAGAGAGAGAGAGATGATTCATCATATCATTCGGTGATTTGAACCAACTCATCTCTATTCCGATGATATCAAAGTTTGTTCCAGGTTTGCACTAGGAAGTTCAGCTGCAATGAAAAGCCGTTTAGCGCATAGTTAATGAGTTATTGTGAGAGGCTACCGGGCATAGATATCATGTAGTTTTCAAAGTTTATACCTTGATTTTCTTATATTCACGTAAGCAATTCGTGTCTAACTTTCGAACCACAAGTGAAACCCCGTGAAAGAAACTTTCCCTCCCAAAAAATTTTCAAATATTTATGATGTATTTTGGTGCTATTCATCTATATTGTTTCCTCCTCAGCCGCTTTTCATTTAAAGTAATGATAACAACAGCAATGATAAGATAACTAAAAGTTATGTTTACTTTAAAAAACCTCAAATTAATTATGGGATTTAAATCTGGGACGAAGAAATGCATAAAAAAACAAACTTGTTTACGTACATATGAACCACGCGTTCACACACACAGCAGATGCGTTTAAAAATCACTGGAGGATTTTATGTTAGTACGTAATATCAGTGTAAAGATATATATATATATATATATATATATTATATATGTATATATATATAATATTATGTATATATATATAGATATATATATATATATATATATATCTAATATGTATATATCAACTATATATATATATATATATTATACTACCATATATACTTAATTAACATATAAATATATATATTATATAATATTATATCCTATATATATAACTATATATCATATATTATATATATATACATATATATATATATATATATATATATATATATATATATTATATATATATATATATATATATTATATAATTTGCAAATGTGTCTCCAAGTGAATATGTTTTTCCCTTTTTATACGTGACTTTGGTAGAAGACTGTAGAGGTCTTTCCCCTTCAACTTGTTTGTTCAAGTTAAAATATTCATAGAACCCTGCAAAGTTCGCGAGTGAACTAGATTTGCTTTCAGGCGTCTTTTATTTTTACTTTTTTTTTGTGTGTGTAATACGACTTGACGTCATTTCCTTACTTGAAACTGTTTAATTCTGTAAGTGAGTGGGATTACCCTTTCGCAGTGCTGCAGACTATCACCAAATTGTTACTACAGTTTCTCACACCTAATTAAAATTATAATTGTTCTTATATCCTCAGTAACAGTGGTCTAGCAAAATAACATGAACAGAGACACCATTGTGGTCATCTCTAACAAGAATTTCTGCAAGGAAAGAAAAACTGAAATTGTGAAATGGGGTTCCATTTCCCTGTTATAAAAGGATCACCAAGAATTTCTGGTGGGAATGTCGTATCAGGGGAATGAAGTAAACAGAAGCCGTAGGGAGACTTTGCAGAGCAAATTGGGATCTCGGAATAAAGCGTCACTAATGGCCAGCCTGGTGTGCTCCTGATTGCTTTCCAAGAAGGAAAGAGAAGTTGCATTAGGGTTAATATTGCGTTGTCCGCAAAACCTTTTGTATCAAGCTTCAAGGAATTTTTTTTAAGAAAAGAAAACACTGAAAAGGGCTTTCCTTATCAAGTATAAACTTCATTGTATTTGGAAAGCAAAAGATGGTCACAACAAATTTGAAAATTCTTTCGTATTATAGTAACAAGCATAAAGAGCTACCAAATAGTAATCAAAAGACGCTTTATAATTCTTGCAGTATTTATCTTTTATCATTCACAAAATTTTGAGTGTATTGTTTCCTGAATGTGAGATAATCCTTGTCTAATGATGCCAATGGCAATGATTGTATAGGCAAGACAACGGTGAAAGTTGTCATAGTGAATGTGTAAGGTCTAGGCATAGAAAAGAATCACAGTAAAAAAGAATATTTTGAAGTGAGGGTGAATTTATGCCAGTGTGAGTTTGCAGAACTGAGAGGATGGTTGTGCTGGGATTTCATTGTGGGGGGAGTAGACGACATCAGAGGAAGTGATGGTTTTGGTGTTAGCTATCCCGGGGTTCTTAGAGTAAATGAGAATGAGCATTGTTGTGGAATTGTATTCGGATAGGTTTTTTAGAAATACATCCTATTAAAGATGGATATATGACTCATAAAAATCTGTTATAGCCATTGCAATTCAACTGTTTCCAGTTTTGAACACTGTATCTAGAAATTTTTTTCAAGTAGCATAATAAGGAAAATTGATTCCGTTTATATGTGCTGACTACTTAATATGTACTACTGTTGACTGAGAACGACCCAGTAAATACGTTATTATGCAAATCAAATTAATGTGTGCCGTCAAAAATATTGATTAATTTCAAACTATACCGTTAATATGTTATTTAAGGATGACACAATAAGCACCTTACGAGAACTGTCCTGAATGACAATTTTTTTCTTATTTTTACAAAAATATAATCACTTAACAAATATTAATAGAATAAAAAAAGCATAAAACGTACATAGAATAGTAGTGAAATAGTGAAATGTTTGTCGATATTTTATCCGCGTTTATTAATTTTTCCTCTCTTTTGTTTCGGCATTTCCTTTGCCCTCTCTCTAGTCGACTGTTTACGTGATCTCTATTACACTCCCTCTGTCTAAAGAGGCACCAGGGACCTTTCAGAAAACTGAATCCCATCCCTTCTTCCTTCTTGGGAACGAATCCTGGACCTGTTGTTAGAGCAGCGAGAGGGCTATGTTTTGTCTCCATAAATAAGTCGCCACGAAAATTTTGAAACTTACGTGCGCTGAATTCTAGAGATGAAAAGGTTAGGCATAATCGAAGTCTACGCAGAATTCAAAAGACTGTTGGCAGAGTTTGGGGCTGAACGCTTTTGAACTGAAAATTGACCAAGCGTATCTGGTTTAGAGGCTTTTGGAAGGCTTTTAGACTGTAACTGGGTAAGACTTCCTCTTTTCGCATTGTATTTCAAACTGAGGGATAAATTCTGGTTTCATCTATGTAGGGCAATTAAGGAGATTGGAATTATTTTTTTTACTGTTCCATTATTCAGTAGTGTTTTATATTTTTTTTTTCATTAAAGAGAAAAAAGAAAGTCTGTTCAAACAAAATATGGCGGTTAACAATAAGGTTATCTGTTTTTCCAACTAAAATAAAGGAACCTCTTCCGTTCTGTGCTACTTTTGGAAGTTTGTAAACGAATGGAGAGTACTACTTGCATAATTTAACGTCGTATTATATCTGGTTATAGGAATAATCATAACAACTCCACATGATCAAGATCTGAAATTATTATATACCTTGACGTGGGCATTACTCATATTCTATATCCATCCATTATCAGAACGGAAGGTTCCGTGTAATCACGTTTTTCTCTCTTCGAAAGCTAAAGTAAGAGTAATTTCTTAAGGCTAAAAATACTTCTACTTAATGGATTAATATGCATATCAGTGACTTGGGATTTAATAATAAGATAACTAATCATCAAAACAGACATTGATATATATCATGATTGAAGTCGTATCATCATGATAATTTCTTCGATCGACGTGAATAATTTAATCGCAAATGAGGGATTTATCATTTGCTTGATAGTAAGTGATCAATGAAGAAAGGAATGATTTTAAGTTGTAGACAAATTTATTAGACATCTTTTAGCAAATATATCCCAAGCCCTGGAAACTTCAGTACTCTCACAAGCAGGGTGTTATTGAGACGAATCAAAAGGATTATGCATAATCAAATGTGGGGAATTCGAAAGACCAATTGCACGTTGTGGAACTGAAAGTCTTTGAACTGGGCGAATCAAACGAATTCCTCTTAGAAATGCGGATTCAAAGACCTCTCTTATTCAGTCTAGTACGTGTTGAATTATGTGATGCAATACGATCGTTTCTGACCGTTTAATGATGGCCTTTTCTTGTCTCTTTACAGATTTTAAGGAGATTATCATGACCTGGCTGTTCTGGATCTCTGTTTCCGGAGTATCAAGGTTAAAAAATATTCAAAGTATGCAAGATCGATCTCGTGAAGTGCAAAGGTAAGTTGCATTTTGAATAAGGGGAACTGAAACAAAGGGATGCCAGACATGATCAACTCTCTAGAAAATCAATTTCATCATGATTTGACCGATTAGTTTCCTCTTCTTGTTTTCGTCTACTCATTTTTTTATGTAAATCCCTGACTTTGTGTTTCTGTAATTCTGTCGTTCTTCTGTCTTTCGCTCACATAAATTATTCTGTAGCTTCCTCCCTTTAAGCTAAAAAAAGCCGTTCACGTTTTCTTCATCTATTCATTTATCGTATCACCCATTGAAATGGGAGATGATTATGTAATCATTCTTTTACTGTCAGTATTAGAACTCAATCATCATTTGTCAGCAAAAGGACGAATTCCATGACTATTCTATAAACATCAAGTGGTCAATATATAAATAATTGTCAAGAGATTTATCACATCACTGTTGATAACTACTTTTATGGGGTGAGTGCGGTTTGGTTATACAAAACTGCTTAAGGTAAACTAGGTGAGAGAGAGAGAGAGAGAGAGAGAGAGAGAGAGAGAGAGAGAGAGAGAGAGAGAGAGAGAGAGAGATGATGTGTATGCAAACTTATTCCCTGTACAACACTCTAGCCATAAAATGCTGGGAATTCACGAGCTGTGAATTAGAGGCAGATCAAAGTGATGCATAATCAAAGATTATGCGGGATTCGAAAGGCCGATTGCACCTTTTGCATTTGGTCGCCTTTGAACTGAATGAATCAAATGAATCAGCTTTCGAACTCGTTCCGGAGCTTTTAATAGGAAAGAACGGGACAGGCTGCAAGGATTTCTCTCGCTCCCACTGCACTTTTCACCTACAAGTTGCACTGAGATTTTACACATGCAAATAAAAAGGAATTTAACGAAAATTGTGTTACATGCCTTGTTTTTTATTCATTTATATATTTATCAATTTTGATAATTAGATTTTTTGGTATTTCCTTTGTCGCGAGTGACTAATTGGGAATCACTGCTCTCACACAAATGCTTCAAGATTAAGAAATCGGTATGAGTTCGGGACAGAGTCAAGGACCTGCTCGGTGGAAATATACGCTGATGACCCTTACAACCTGCCTCCAAAGGGCCGTGCTGACCTAAGCCTACCTGCGGTGTACCACACTGCAGAAAATGCCTTCAAAACAGTAAAATCTCTCTCAGAAATAATTGGAAAAAACTCTGAAAAAATTGAGGAGACAAATGATAATTTATCAAGAATCTGGGACGTGATCAAAGGTCTACAGGAATCCATAATCAGCCTTAAAAAGGTGGAATCAAATAACCTCACACGGATCTGGGATGCGATCAAAGGAGTGCAGGGATCGATAGACAATCGCACAGATAGCCACCAGACTACTACGAATGCGGCATCCAGTTTTTTCCTCGCGTCCCATCAACACGGAAGTGCCCCGTTCCGAGGGGACTGTTGACCCCCAAACCTCTTCTCCCTCCCCAGTGCCTCCGGTGGAAGATATATCCCCGGTGATGATTACTAGCCCTCGTAATCCTCCCCACCCTATCTCTCCCCCCCAACCCCCCATCGTAGATGCAGATGAAACTGATCATGAGGGGTCTGGCGGCTGGCAGATACAAACAAGCAGAAAGAAGAGAAGAACCTCCCGTTTGGCCGCTGGACCGGAGCCCAACATTCGTGTTTCACCTCGACCGACACCTGAGAAGAGATGCCACGTAGTAATTCACAATCTACGCTCATCGGTGACGCTGGATGCCATAGTGGAGAGAGTCAAGTTTCTCACTGGCTCTGACCCACTCATCTCTCACGAAATCCCATGCAGGATTAAACATAAAGTGGCTTACAGGATTACCTGCCTATTTCAACACCTCGACGTTCTTAAAGGCGAGAATTTCGGTCCTAATATATTAGTTTCAAGATACAGACTAATCCGGGATCAACCACCCCCAGGGGAACTTACTGACACTCCAACCAGGGTCATTTCCACCGCAAGTGCCAGCCAACCCCCCACGGCGAGTGACTGCCCACTCCTCCTGGCTAACCCCCCATCCACCCAAATGATCAGCGCATTCATCTCCCATCTTCGTGAGTAGTCATGGATACATTAAACATAATCTCTTGGAATATCTTTGGCCTCAAGCGGAACATTCCTCTTCTATACATGTTCTGCAAAAACTTCAAAGGCATTATTGCACTGCAAGAAACGCTCCTCTGGCCACATGACCTTGCCATATGCGATTCAATTCATGAAGACTACAGAACCTTCTCGACTTCATCGATGCAAGTTACAGATCAAATCTTAGCCGGTCGCCCGAAAGGAGGCCTTTCTTTCCTGTGGCACAAATCGTTAGACAATACGATAAAGGTGATGACCTACAGGAGTGACAGATTGCTGGGGCTTCAAGTGACAGTAGGGAACTCGATTATCCTAATTATTAATGTTTATATGCCATGGGAAAATAACAATAATTTTGATCATTACTGCATGATCCTAGGGGAATTACACAGTATTATTCATGATTCTCCTGCTGATCATATTTGTATAATCGGGGACCTTAATTCTCACCCCACAAAACAATTTTATAATGAACTTACTCGCTTCTGTCAAAATCATGCTCTCCAAATTAGCGATGTAATGCTCCTCCCTCCCTCCTCTTATTCAAATGTACATAATAGAGCGGACGCTATTACAACAATTCCTGGCTGGACCACTGCATCACATCTCCACACTTCATGATTCTATTATGACCTGCAATATTCGCTATGATCTTGCAACGGGCTACGATCACATCCCATTACAGGTGTCATTCAGTACCCCAACCCTCCCTACCGTGAACCCCCTAACTGATCGACCACCAGCGGTAAACTGGGATTTTAAAAACCAACAGAAAACCAGAGACTTTAGGGCGACCACGGAAACCAGGTTGCGGTCAATAGTTCAACCGGCAGACGCCTTACTTTGTACTAACACAAATTGTAGAAATGACCACCACAAGAGGGATCTGAATGAATTCTATTCGAACATAATCTCCGCTTTGCTTGCTTCGGGCAGGACTGCCTACAGATTTCGTCAAGGTAATTCTCGTAATATACCTGGATGGAATGACTTGGTTAAAGATCTGTATACATACTCACGAGAAATGTTTTTACTGTGGAGGCAAAATGGTAGCCCCAGGGAAGGGCACACTGCATTGCTAATGAGACAGGCGAGAGCGCAGTTCAAACTTGCTCTTAAGCACTGCAGGTTAAATGAAAAACAACTAAGAGCCGATGCAATGTCTAGAAACTTAGAATCTGGTGATTATCCTCGTCTTTGGAAAGATATCCAGTCTTTAAATCCCAAAACTAAAAAGCTATCACAGAGAGTAGGGGAAGCAGTCGGAGACGAAGCTATTGCAAGTATGTGGGGCGATCACTTCAACAATATCCTGAATTGCATAAATGATCAAGATTCCCGAGGGGATGTAGATAACCTCCTTACTGACAACATTCAATTTCATTTTGCAGACCGTGTTACGCCAGGTAACATCAGCGATGCCATAAACAGCCTACCTAATAATAAATCGCCCGGCTGTGATGGTCTTCCTGCAGAGGCCTTCAAACTCTGCCATCCGATAATTTACATTTTGCTAGCTGCCCTATTCAATGCGTGCATAATTCACCGGTTTCTTCCAGACTCCCTACTCTTAGTTCACTTGATACCATTAATCAAAAACAAGCTAAAGGATGCAGCTGACCCTGGCAACTACCGGCCGATTGCAATCACAACGATCGCATCGAAGATACTTGAGTCTGTTCTTTTAGTTAGACTTCTCCCCTTTCTACACACCACTGACAACCAGTTCGGGTTTAAAGCAAACCACTCAACCGACACCTGCATCTACATACTGAAAGAATTGCTTAATTATTACCTATCATCAGCCTCTCCTATTTTCCTTTGTTTTGTAGATGTGAGAAAAGCATGACAGAGTAAACTACCTGAAGCTCTTCCTGAAGCTGCATAAAAGGGGCACACCCCTGTACCTAATTGGCATTTTACATTGCTGGTTCTCCACACAGCAATTCTGTGTCAAATGGGGTAACGTGTTATCTTACACCTTCGGCTCCCTAAACGGGCTCCGGCAAGGGGGCATTCTCTCTCCTTACCTGTTTAATACGTACACAGATGACTTGAATGTCAAACTGAACTCGCTCCCAATCGGATGCACCGTCAATGAAACAACTATAAACAACCTCTGTTACGCCGACGATATGGTTCTGATTTCCCCATCAGTGCAAGGTCTCCAACGACTCATCGACAGCTGCCGCCAATATGCAGAGGAATTTGATATAATCTACAACGAAACCAAGACCCAGTGCATGTCGCTGCTCCCGAGATCGCTTAAGCATATTGCAGAACCTCAAATTTTCCTCGGAAACCATCGGCTGGAATTTGTGCACGAATTTCCGTATTTGGGTCACATTATCACCGACGACCTAAAAGATACGGCAGACATTGAACAGAGGCGTCGTAAACTATGTGCAGCTGGCAACATGATTGCAAGGAGGTTTGCCTTCTGTCACCGAGACGTGAAACTGCTGCTATTCCGCTCGTACTGCTACAGTATCTATGGGTGTTCCCTCTGGACGAACTATACCCGAGAGACCATGAGACGCATCACTGTTGTGCACAATGACATTCTGAGACGCCTCACAAACACTCCCCGCTACCACTCCGCCACACAGATGTTCATTGAAAACCACCTGGACAATTTAAAAATCATTGTTAGGCGAACAATGTCCAGTCTGGTAACCCGAGTGAGAAACAGCAGCAACTCGCTCATACAAAGCATCCTAAGGAGTGAAGCAAGAAGAAGCTCTAAATTGTGGGAAAGATGGGAAAATGAGGCCTTTGTCCCCTAAAGGACTTAATCTCTGTATTGGCAAGATGTCATCTGCAGTTTTTGTCATTATTACATTTATTGCTGATATTTTAATTTTTCATTATTACTGTGATTCCTATCAAGTTAAAGTTTTATTTACATTTAATTTATGTATTAAGCCCTCTGGACCTGACTACTGTAACCACCTAAGGTCTCTAGTTGAAATTTGAGTTATATAATATGTGCACCAACTGTTATTACTCACAATGCATTTTTTTTCTCACCAATATTATTACTGTTATTACCAGTATGATGATTACTAGCTTTTATGCTACCTCAGCTATATTATGGATAAGTGCCGATTATTCATTTTCTTTTTCTATTTTATCATATCTCATGTATCTAGATTGTGTATGTTACTGTCTGTATCTTGTATACTCAATGTATATGGCCCCGAGCTGAAATAAAACATATTATTATTATTATTATTATTATTATAAAACTTATTTTGATTTAGTTGTTCTTTTGTTCTTCCAAGAAGTAAAATAAGTTAAGAAAGTTGTGAAAAACAATTAAAATAAAACATGTCATCATCGTAGTCAGTGAAAGAACAGATTTATGATATTAAAATTTGTCCTGAAGATGACTGTGCTTTCCTTTATTAACTCTCTCTCTCTCTCTCTCTCTCTCTCTCTCTCTCTCAAATCTCTTCGAAATTCGGACCTTCATTCTCCCCTCTCTCCTCCCCGGGTCGGCACCTCAGCCCTCCCCGGCTAATCCCTCCTTCACCGGTCCTCTCCCTCCTCCTCCAGCATCTCCTACATCGACACGGGCTTCCCCTCTCTCTCATCGTCTGTTCTTCTGACAGATACCTCTATCTTTACCGTGACTCGACTCAGTACACAATTTAACATTGCAGATATTGTTTTTGTGATGTGTTTGATATAGAGACTAATACCGAGTGATGAAGTGTTTATATTCTCTGATAATCTAATTCTTAGCGAAATTCCTTCATTCTCATTCATCGCTCTTTATATTGAGCCTTTACAGAAATGAATGATTGTGAAAGCTTTGATTTAGTAATGATTGAAAGTATGAACATGCCTTTCACTCCTATGAATACAAAAGGGGAGCAGAAACATTTATTTATGTCCAGTAAATTTGAATTAAGTCAAACACATGCACCCGACTTGCGATTTCTTGACTACTGAATATACCATATAAATATATGCAACAAATCATCATAAATCATTTTATTTATAAAAGTAAAGGATTTGATCATGAATATTCGGCGAGGAATTTTGCGTTACAGTAAATGATTAAGCTGGAATAAATTAAGAGAGAGAGAGAGAGAGAGAGAGAGAGAGAGAGAGAGAGAGAGAGAGAGAGAGATTTGTGTGCATAAAACTACTCAAAACGCACGAGCTGTGATTTGAGAAGATCAAAAGTTTTTGCATAATCAAGATTATTCAGAATTCGAAAGGCCGCTTTTTAGGCTTTGGGGCTGAAAGCTTCAAAACTGGACGAATCAGACACATACATTTCAGTACCAGATTCGGTAAATTATGCTGAAAGGAGAGCTTCGAAGTGCAGGTTTAAATAACTGGATGGAATGTGCTTTCATCCTTAAAAAACCAATGCATTTCGAAAGATTTTAATTTGTTTCGGTTTTATTGATTCATGTGTTTGTATCTATTTATTTGTTCACCAAGTTACTTTGACAAGGTGATCTTTTCAGATATTAAGTATGAGTTATTTTTTTAGGTTTCCTAATTAGAGGAAAACGATTGAGAAATTATATTCAGAAATAAGAGAGATATAATGTGGACTGTGTGAATATGTAAGTTATATAAGATCGTATCTAGAAAGTGATTAAAAGTGCTCAAGATGAAATAGGGTTATTGAAGAGTAACTGAGTTGGTGTACTAGTCCTTTGGTGCGTATATTCATAACGTAATGGATAAAATTTTTTGAAGGATTTCCTCATATATATATATATCTATATATAATATATATATATATATATATATATATATATATATATATAGATATGATATATATTATTATATATATATATATATTATTATATTCTTAAAAAATCACAGTAGATGCGTGTGACTTCATAAATATGCGAATTCCACAGGAAAATGATAGTCAGAAATCCAACCCCTTTCGTCTTTACTCAGACATTGTCAAGGAGTTAATGAAGTACA
>NC_061108.1:91984592-92004592 GCF_015104395.2 Macrobrachium nipponense
AAATCCTTCAGTGAGTGTAAATCATGTCTTTGGACAGTATTGGTTTCACTCTTCTTTCAGTGTTAGTTGAGAGGAAAAAATATAAAAATATTGAAAATGATCACCCATTCCTAAAAGACAATGGAGAAACGTGGAGTCTTGAAAATTAACTTGGGACTTACAATGGAGAGGCTGTCAAACCTTCACGAATTAATCATACATTCCGGTTTTGTGCTCACGGCCATTCCCAGAGAGCGATATAGAACAATAAAAAGAATGACGTGCATTATAATGATGATTGACATCGAAATTGACATCAAGCTTTTAACTGAATATTGCTTCTACCATTTTATGAAGGTTATAAGTGGAGACCCTGTTCTGGATTTGAAGGTCTCAAACTATTGCATCTTAATTTGAAAGAGACGAGGTGTCATCGCTCGGGATAATTAAGAATTCGAAAATGAAATACGATTACTAATTTCCTTTCCGACAGCTGAGATAAAAGACAAGGCCTTTCAAAAAAGCTACGAAAACTTTCAGTTACTTATTTAGTTTATTAAGAGGACTGACTCGAAACAGTTTACTGTATGTATCTCCATGAGGCTGTGGCTCACTTTCTTTATCGGCAAGTATTTCTGTACCTGCTAGGAAGAAAATAAAGGAAAACATTGAGAAAATAATCTCGATGAATTGGAAAAGGGGAGAAGCACACAAACTCGCTGTATTGCGAGTGCAAAATAAGATTTGCTCTTGTTGCCGTGAATAGATTAACATTTAGTGTTCTTGTAGGTTATCATTATACATAAATATAATGATAATTAAACACTGGAACTGAGATATAAAGAATCAGTATGTCTAAGATCTTCCCATTAATTTTAAACTTTAAGCGTATCCACTGGTGTCAGTTATCAGGCAACAAAGCTGACTACATCACCTATATAGCAAGCCCACTTCCCCTGGAACTCTTACTCATAAGAGGGGACGTACCATCGTTAATTAGAGAAAGTGCAAAACAATTGTAGTGTTGTATTGCTTTTCCCGTAAAATTGATTTCTTCTCCAAAATCTTAATCCTAGCCTCTGAATTAGCGGCTAATATTTTCCTTGTATTACCGTTGGGTCATTATTCTTCATATATCGGGGCTAGGGTATTAGGAAGAATTGGGTTTGCTTCACGGCAGCTCTTACTTCAAATGAAAGTCCTTGGAAGGAAGAAGGCTGTATCTTATCTATCTACGTCGTTATAATTTTAATTTCATGTCTGTTTGTCTGCTTGTCTGTCTATCAGTCTCTCGTATAGAATTTTATATTTTGATGAAATGTTCGTTCTCGAATCCTACCGTTTGATAATAAGTTGAATTTTCAGTCACACCTGCATTCTCAAAAACGATAAAAACATACACATAAGATTCTCTTGATATTCTAAAAGTTTTCACTTGAAGTCACAAACTTTCTGAAGTAATCGTCAACTTTGTGAACTGGAGTCATCTCTCTCTCTCTCTCTCTCTCTCTCTCTCTCTCTCTCTCTCTCTCTCTCTACTTAAATTTTCATTCCCACCAGCGATCACTCAAAAGGTAATTACGGTGGTATTCATAATGAAACCCTGCAGCTCTGTGAAATGAATGTTTAATGATAGTAACACATCATCTTCAAATTAATTAAAATTCATCACGCTGGTCGATTCCTTTGTCCTGGAAGCGTATTTGATGAGTCAATAATACAGGTTAGGTTACACTAGAGAATGACTGACGTAATTAATAGCTCCATTCTTATACTTTTCCTTCTAGTTTTGGAGAAATAAAATGGGTAGACTTTTTATAGTTTTTAATTGTTTTGGTACTAGAACCTCCGATCCATTAGGCTATTGAAGTTAACAATGAAAACTTGCAACCCTGTTGTCATTGCCTGGATACCCTGGTTAGGAAACGTATTCACTGTTATTTTAATTATCATTGCCTGATCTCTTCCTCTTTCTGTGTTTCAGGTAACTTAAAATTCTCCCCACTTTTAAAAAATATTCATGTGAAAAAGGGATATGGGCTAACTTGACAATTCTTTTAGTTTTTGCGTTCCTCATAGATACCAAAGCCGATCTTCTGATTTTAGATATTTGAATGTTCTTAATAAAAAGGGAAAATGGCTGAGATCGTAATCAATTCTTTGAGATATGAGTATTAATAATGAGTATTATATTTTATTCCTGGAATATTTTAATGTAGGAAAACTCCTTTCCATGAAAGGAATTAAAATATCAGTTTAAGAGAAAACTGTTTGATAACTTCTTTGAATTGTAATGGATATATCCGGCCTTAAAAAATTTATTCACTTTATTTTGAAATATTTCAAAATGAACTTCACTGGGAAAGCTTTGGTTATTGTTTGATTTCCAAAGGTGTCTGGAATACCAGTCTCATCCCCGTTTCAAAGGTAGTCTTTCCAACAAGGACACGAAATTCTACCATTTCCAGCGGCGTTCCAGTTGTCATTCTCGTAATATTGCGCAATTCCCTTTCCTTCGCTTACTTACAAGGATTTACTTTATGTTTACGACCCGTTCTGCCTCATAATCAAGTTAGGAGATCGCACCAAAAATCTTCAAAAGTAGGCATATTATATTTACTAACAGATCGTGATCGATGGCTCCCATGATTTAGTCATCTAAGGTCATTTTGGTATAGGAAGCAGCATGGCAGTGAACGAAGGATATGTCAAAAAAAGCGAAACCTAATCGTTACCTTATAATATATTGGCTAAGAGTCATCGAAAATCTTTCATATATGTCAGGTCCCAAATCGGCCCTCGGATTGTGATGGGATATGTACATTTGTGTATATTACTAAAACATAAAAGCCTTATATCATTAATGTGAAGTCATAACAGAGAAAAAACGATTTGATTAGCCTAGTGACCTAATAGTAAAAGTTAAAGCGAACTTTACTAGATGCTGGTCATTTTAACACGAATTAGTTATTTTTATTCGGACGGAAGGCATTGTGTCAATGTGTGCTGAGAAAATTATATATATTTTTCAAGCCTGAAATAAGGAACTATCGCAAAACTTGTAAATCATAGATTAAACATTGCGTAAAATCCCTTACATTCAAAGAACATAATATGGCTAATTTTCTTTTACAATGGTATCATGAAAGTCATCAGCGCCTGAAGATATGAACAGAGACTAGAAGACAAATGTGAAAGTGGTATGATAAAGTACATTCTATAATCGCTGATAAATAGTTTCAATAGATATTCGTTACACAACGGGATAATAACTATAAAGCATCAGACGTATTTCATAGCTTAAAATGATAGAGATAGAGAGAAGACCAACTAAACATCCTTCAACCTTGATATGGAACAGAATAGCTCCGAGGATCCTGGTGTGAACTTGGGAGCGAAAGAATGAATTGCCAGAGGATGTCAACAGAACCCTTACTGAGACTAATGAGGTTAATTCAAGGTGTTGAAATACCTCCTTTTCTCGCAGTGGCTGAATTTCTGCGCCACCTATGACTCGCAATAGGAGCATATATAGGATAGCATTGATTACCTTCTTGATAAATTCATTCCTTATAAAAAAATATAATTTGTGGAAGAGCATACAAAATAATAATGTCAGAGGGAAAGATTGACTCCGAAGAAAGTTAACATGACTTCGTCAAAAAGCAGAGGCAATGTTCAATTTAGAAAATGCAAGATTTGTTCATTTGATTAAAATATGCGTCTCGTGAAAAGCCATTCAAACTTATGTGACAATGATGATTACTTCTTGACTTAACATTCTTGACGTAATACACATCCAGATTGTTGTTAAACAATGCTCTCTCTCTCTCTCTCTCTCTCTCTCTCTCTCTCTCTCTCTCTCTCTCTCTCTCTCTCTCTCTCTCTTATGATTTAAATTGCTTTTCAAATATGTGCGCCTACACGTAAGAATATACTTTTTTGTACAAAGATGGTACCATCAGATACCGACTGGAGCAGCTAATATTATAGTTAGTGAAAGGTACGGAACTGAATAAGCTTGCCTCCAACTAAATCAAAATGCGCAGCAAGATGCATGAAACTGAAGACAGAATTAATAGGATAGCTCATATGGCGAACTTCATTCAGGTATATATTATGTGTAACGCACGTAATCACGTACCCAAACATGCTCGTGCACACATGCTCACAGAGACGCATATATATATATATATTATATATATATATATATATATATATATATATATATATATATATATATGTGTGTGTGTGTGTGTGTGTGTGTGTGTGTGTGTGTGTGTGTGTGTGTTAGCAGATACTCACTGTCGCTCGCATTTGCTAGTCCATCATACATATATGTAATAAGCGAAAAATATTTTACTTTGTATCTATCCCTGGGGTGATTAGAATATTCACGTATAAAAAATTTAGTATACTTTAGTTTAATGCTTGAAATTATTTACACGTTTCAGTAAGTCCATGTGTGTCAGTTTATGGAATCTATTGACGCTTACACAAAAGGAAAATTTATAAAGAAAATTCATGTATGCCAAAGAGACTGGCATATCATGATGGTATACATAAGAGCCAAATGGAGATCTTGCATACGAACGGAATCGATCAGCAGGACAGAATGAATCACTGATTCCTCTCACTCTGTATCTTGCAAAGGTTGCATTTTTTGGTCCTAAAAGTTGAGAAAATCTTGCAGCTAGCATGAGCAATTTCTAACCGATCAGGGCGATTTTATACCTATACATCTGAAAGCAAATGAACAAAACACTTTCTATTTTTATGCTTGCATCTGAATGAAATGTAATAATAAGGAATATCATTCAAGAATATTATTAAGACGTATACTGTCAAACTTGCTTTAAATTATGGTTGAGAGAACGACAAATAAATTCCTTTGTAACTTGGAAATCGCATCTTGGCACATAATATGTAATTCGCCAGTCCCCAACACTTCAATCCCTACCAAGCAGCGTTAATAATGGGTCCTCGGGGAGCTCTGGAAGTGTTCCAGGAATGTATGAGCGCTCTCGCTCGCTCTCGCATTTAGCGTTTCTGCTGCCGGCCATTTGCTTGTCTTTGCCTCTGCCTAGGACTGCGGGAGCTGGTTTTGCATATATTGCATAATGACGGCATTGATTTGCAGCCTTCGTCACGGTATTGCCGGTACTGGGCTATTCTGGACTGTGAACTTATTCAAGTTATGTTGTGGCTTCATGTGCTTGATGCCGGGTGATGGGGATTTACCGTTTCTGACAAGAACTCATTCCATTCATGATACTTATCGATTCAATTTTGATCTTAGTTTCATGCTCGGCTTTGATGAATTCATTCGTGATTTATGGGTACATCTTTCTTGCAAGGAAAAGAGCCCCTTTTTTAACTTTGATTTAATTTCATATATTAGATCTTCGAAATTGGTGAATATAAATGTTCTTAGTGCATTGTAAATATGATGCTGAAAGGGTCTAGAGCAATAAAACCAACTCATGTATATAGCACGTTCAAAGACCTACAGACACGCACACATGTATATGTCTTGAAAGTGTGCTAGACCTCGCCCGAAAATAAGTTACCAAAACTTTTTGCGTAGCTGAACTCAGTTGTTTAACTTTATCATATTGGTGGTGAGTCTCTTTGAAGTTCACTATGTTCAGGCAACATACAGAAATGTATAAAGAAAGAATGCTCTGCCGCGGATAAACCTTATCAGAGGAGAGGTACGACCTCAAGGAAATTCATGAGATCATGACCACCAAAATTGGCGAAGACTCCATCTCTCATTCCGACATTAGGAAGCGGGCTGCTGAATTCAAGGGGGCAGGACAGTATATGACCCGTGATCAGGGAAATATTCATTACATCTATTCATTATATTATGTAAGATGATATTATGTAAGATGTCTATGATAACTCTTTACACAACTCGGGATAAACACGCTGTTTGTCGGACAGCGTCGTTAATGTTAAACTAAGAGAGGGTGATCAAAGTGATAATTTCCAGAACACTACTGATTCAGTTCGAGGCTCATCCAGACAGAGGATTAGATGTTTAGTGTAAGACGTGGATTCACAATTCGTAAACTGAATAAAAAGAATTCAGTGCAAACAATGAAAATATCTTGGTACTCTGCCTTCCAAAATATTGAAGCTAGAGGTATCTGTTGTCAATGCAATAGCTTCAGAGTTATAGGATTACACGCTATCGAGATAGGCTACATACAAGAGGGTTCAAGTATGAAATATTGAATCTTTCTTGCTTTTAGGTTCTCCATTCTGGTACCATTTGCTTTCTACTAACTTCCTAAGTGAACTCCTTTTTGCGAGGTCACCATTTTGGGAAAATCAGTGATAGCAATTACTCTGTTGATGAGAATCTGTAGGCTGAGGATGCAACCTTGAACATCCACTGAGTTAATGGCATTTATATTAGGAAAGACTGCATTCCTCTCTAGTAATATAAGTACCACATTGCACACACACACGCGCGCACGCACACACAAACATATATATAAACATATGATATATATATATATTTATATATATATATGTATATATGTATATATATATATATATATATATATATATTATATATATATATATAATATATATATATATATGTGTGTGTGTGTGTGTGTGTGTGTGTGTATGTAGTAAGAAATCACAAAAGTAAGCACGTGATTTTGTTTATTAGCTGAGCTTCAGCTAATAATATGTGTGTGTTAGTGTGTGTGTGTGTGTGTGCGTGTCTTGTCACATCACCGGGATTCATAGATATGCATTTAGCTACAAATAACCTTTATTATCTTTTAATCCAGAGCGAATTAGATATCAAGGGACATTTGTAGCTTAATACGTATATATGAATCACGGTGATGTGATCAGACTCATTTATGGCTAAGTACGACAAAAGTACTAATAATTTATCAAGGTCGAGGTGAGATGAAGCCGACTCTAAAACAACAAATTCCTGAGCACGACAGGTGAGAGGCGGCGTTAACTTATACCTCTCGTGATAGCCTTGTGGTTCGCACCCATGAGCCAACGAATTTCTTATCAAGTAAAACATTCCCCTCTGGTTAACATATAGAGCGAATTAGATACAAAATGACATTGTTTGTCTCTTCGAACAAGTAATGGAGTAAAAGATTGATGTATTGATATATAGATAAAAGAAAGAGAGAGAGAAATATCGTTTATGGTTGTCCGTCTGCATGTTCAGATTATTTATGAAGTATATGGGATATCAATCTTTCGATAGCAAACGCTGAATCAAATGGCGTGTTATGGAAGATGTTCAATCAACGTGTCAAAGTTTTGCTGAATCGCATTCAGTTTAATTAAAAAGTCAATTTATAGCTTTTGACTACGCTAGGTTTTTTATCATCTGTTTCGTGATGGTACAAGATTAATAGGTGTTTATTGTTACTGGAAATAAATATACGTTATTAAAATTTTCATATCTATCTTGACAGGAGTCGTCATTATTGTTGTTTGAAAAGAAATAACACATTTTTCAATTTTACGTAAATATTTATAACCAACTTTATGTCAAGATGACTATTTGGTAGGGGACCGTCAAATCTTCTCAAAGAACAAGGAGAGGGAGCAACATAATCGAGGGGATGAAAAAAGAGAAGCATGCCTGATAAAGCTTTTACAAATGCGGTAAGGTGCTTTGATATAAGAATAAATGAAATACAAATACATAAAGCATCGCACGAATAAGCCAATTTAGAGGCCTGGCTATCGACCGGTTTATAGACCAATATTAATAATAATAATAATAATAAGTGACAAGGACTGAAGGGATAAAACTATCAGATAGGAATAGTATCAAACAGGATACAAATACCTGGGAACAATAGAAGAGGATATAAATTACCAAGAGATGAAGCACACGATCAGGGAAGAATATACGCAGAGACGTAAGGCGATACTCAAGTCGAAACGCAACGCCGAAAATATGATGAAAGCCGTAAACAAAAGGGCAGTACCAGTAATCAGATACAGCGCAGGAGTAATGGGGCGACGAAGGCTGAACTCCGCAGTATAGACCAGAAAACAAGGAAGCACATGGCAGTAGACAATATACTACATCCAAGAGAAAATATAGACAGACTATACATAATACGAAAGGAAGGAGGGAGAGGGCTACTAAGGACATAGGATTGCGTCAACATAGAGAGCAGAGCACTGGGGCAATATCGGAAAACCACTGAAGACGAATAGCTAAGAAGTGCAGGGAAAGAAGGATTAATAAAAGTAGACGAAGACCAAGAAATATAAAACCAATGCACGGACAGTACGTGGGTCAGACCAAAGAACTGGCCAGCGATGAAACAAGGCAATGGCTACAGAGGGGAGAACTTAAGAAGGAAACAGAAGGAATGCTAACAGCGGCCCAGGATCAGGCCCTAAGAACCAGATGTATTCAAAGAACGATAGATGGAAATAACATCTTACCCATATGCAGAAAGTGTAATACGAAAAACGAGACCATACACCACATAGCAAGCTAATGTCCGGCACTTGCACAGAAACAGTACAAAGAGAGGTATGATTCAGTAGCAAAACCCCTACACCAGTGCCTGTACAAGACATGCAAGCTAGCTTGCAGTAATAAGTGGTACGAGCATCAACCCGAGGAATTGATAGAAAACGACCAGGCAAAGTTCTCTGGGATTATGGTATCAGAACAGACAGGGTGATACGTGCCAATAGACCAGACTTGAGGCTGATTGACAAAATTAAAAAGAAATTATCACTCACTGATGTCGCAATACCCTGGGACACCACAGTAGATGAAGAAGAAAGAGACAAAAAAATTATAATTATCAAAACCTGAAAATAGAAATAAGAAGGATATGGTATATTCCAGTGGAAATTGTACCCATAATCATAGGAACACTAGGCACAATCCCAAGATCCCTGAAAAGAAACCTGAAAAAACTAGATGCTGAAGAAGCTCCAGGACTCATGCAGAAGAATGTGCCACTAGAAACAACACACGTAGTAAGAAAAGTGATGGACTCTTAAGGAGGGAGGATGCAACCCGGAACCCCACACTATAAAAACTACCCAGTCGAATAGGATGACTGGTAGACAATAAAAAATACAACAATTATAATAGTAATATTCTTAACATTATAATTATATTGTTGCACAAACGGGTTCCCCTTCATATACGGGGAAAAACATGTCTGACTGTCCTATGCAAATCATAATTGCATATCACCCAGAAAAGCCTCTATATGCATTATTCGACTTGATTTTCTGTGTACCCTTTATGTAAAAGCAAAATTCAAGCATCGATTCAGACTCCGCCTCTCGCAACACGTCCTATAATCCTTTGCAATCTCTCTCCGTCGTCCGAAAGAGAGGAATCAAAGCAATTACAACTTTATAATTAAGTTGGAAGATCCTACTTCTCCTGGTAAATGGCTTGATCTCTGAAGAAGTGCCAATCAGTGCAACTATTCAACTTCCGAGATTGAGGATGCTCCTAGGTACATGGGGCCGGTTCATGGTAACACTGTAGATTCTGCAGTCAAGAAGTAATGTATATATATATATATATATATATATATATATATATATATATATATATATATATATATATATATATATATATACATACATACATACATATATATATATATATATATATATATATATATATATATATATATATATATATATATATGTGTGTGTGTGTGTGTGTGTTTGTGTGTCTGTGTCTGTGTGTATTATAGACGTTTCAGATATCTTCATCTGCAGATTATCTGCATTTTTTTATGAATACTTATCTGCATAGACAATTTCTTAACATCCGCATCCACATCCGTATCCGCATTAGCATTGCAAGCAGCATCCGTATCCGCATCCGCATCTACAGTTTAAGAATGCGGAAATGTGGATATCACCCCCTGGTCAGTGTTCAGTAGTTCATACTCATACATTGTAGCTAAAAGTAGATGCTAAATTCAGTTTTTTCGTTTTATAATACATAATACATGATACACATTTGCACATTTTATACAGTATATACTTTATAGGTAGCTCTATTATAGCATATTCATTTTGTAGCATATTTGTTTTAAAGTATATTTGTTGTAGTAATTTCATGTCATTTACGGCAGTTGTACATAAAGGCAGGATTCTCTCTCTCTCTCTCTCTCTGTCTCTCTCTCTCTCTCTCTCTCTCATGCGAAGAGTGGCTTTGAGTTTTGTTAACCTTATCATGCTTTGGGCATGAAATAACTTTGTGCCACGACAACTAAAATGTTTGTGCATCGCTGCCACTGTTTGTATGTTCATATGAAAATATACACACACATACATGAGTAGCACTTATGCTTCTACTTAATTATTATGTGGTAACACATATTTTGAATTATGTGGCTGAAAATCGTCTTTAACAATTACATATATCTAAATTATATAGGTTTAGAAAGTATCCACATCCACATTTGCGAGGGTATGGTTTGAGATATATATATATATATATATATATATATATATATATATATATATATATATATATATATATCTATATATATATATATATATACATATATGTATATATATATATATATATGTATATATATATATTATATTAGGTATATCTTATGTTATATATATATTATATTTTCTGACTGGCCACTTGTTTACCAGATACTTTGTTCATTGGATCTAAGCTGTGCAGTAACAAGCGTATCTAAAATGTGAAGAAATTGAGACGGTGATAAGGCACCGTGGGTATTACAGGGAATAGAATTTTGTTAAATAATGCAATGGTTGTTTTTCTGTTGAATTCTTAAGAAAAATGTTCGTCAATGTGAAAATTTGATTGTAATTTGCTTATATATTTTTCAGGTAATGTGTTTTTATAGAGTCGTGTGAATGTATGGTTGTATTTTCCACTGAAAATGTGTGTGTACTAAAGTTCGTATATAAAATTGCTTTAGTATGATATTAGCCTAGCAACACACGTTTATAAATTATTTTCTAATTTACGACAACTTATAATTCAAGCAGTAGAAAACTGGACGAAAATATATGAACCGCAAATCAAATTGCTTTAGAATTCGTCATTTGATTCAGTGAAAATATATCGTTAGACAAAAGTGGATTATACACGACTCGTAATCAAAGGAAATTAAATTCTCTTTTAAATTATAACTAAATTATTCAGTGGATTGAGATTAAAAGAGCATTAGATTTCGCGCATTCATTCTGGAAGCACTTTTTGTTGTTATTGATAAGTCTGGCATGGATGAGATCTTGCAATGTAATAGAATATATCGTATCTTTTGGAAATTTTGCTTTGCTTACAGTTGGGAGCTGCTGTAAAGAGCATTGGGAAAGAAAAAGAAAAGCTCTGTGTCCACTTGGAAGCAAATGGATAGCTGAATTAACGTTATCATTGCAATTGTCATTTTATTTATTCAAACTTTGCTATGAATACCTGAATTGACCACTCATAATACCACAAAGTAGTTTCTTAATTACCCATCATCATAAATTTTCACTTGAATAAAGAGTATTCATCTCAAAGATATCTCACTCTCCCTTCCCCTACATTCCTTTATCATGACATCATTCACCACCCTTTAATGTATCCCGTCATTTTATCTGAACGACCTTATCATTATCGTATTCAGTTCTTCCTTCTACATGCATTTCATCTTCACATTTCATTTAGTCTCACTGGGTGCTTCCTTATAACTGGCGTAGATCTTTATTTATCATACTCTCTCTCTCTCTCTCTGTTTCTCGTATTCCTCCTAGGAGAAGGTTACCTATTTTTTAACAAGACTATTCAACTCTTGAAAATGCTAATTAGCCTTACTACTCAATGACTTATTTTACTGCAGAGAATCTGTTTCAGTGTGCAATACTAGTGGCTTTTTTTTTTGCCTTGAAGTGAATACCGGACACGAAGAATAAACGATGCTGCGAATTAACCGATAAATAAATCAACAAATGCCATTCCTGTTCTTACCGAACAAATTTTGTTGAATAGTTTCAAATGTTCCTACTGCATTAAACACGCCAGATTAAGACGAAGTGTTTGGGTAAAAACAAAGCGAATTCCCTTATAAATTATGAAAAGAACAGTCTACAATTTTGAAAAGTTGTCTAGCAACTCCTTCTCGAGTATGGGTTTGATGTCTGAAGTCTTATACTGATCAAAAAATTTAGAGTAAAAGAGAGCCTAAGGGAAGATTGAATTTTCATTAGTCATAATTTGAAACGACTTCTGTCATGTGACCTAAATATGGGTGTAAGAAATAACGTGACTGCAGGTAGATATACTTGCACATACAGTAAATTCTTGTAAATTCTTATATTTTCTCTTATATTAAATTTTGGAACGTTAGTCATTTTTCTTTATTTCTTCCTTAAGAGCATCTATGATGTACATGTGATTTACTATGGGATTAAAATGCTCAACTATACCAATCATTCTGAAAAAAATTATATTATGGCTATGCTGCACACAGGTCGTTCTTTATGCAACTGGGTTACTTTGCAGTATTCTTATAGCAACTGATTTAATTTCTCACCTCTTTTACTTGATTTTTTTTTCTATTTAAAATGTTGTTTAATAATTAGCATTTTTTCTTATATAATTACAAAGAGCCGAAAGCTTCTTTTATGTTACAACCAAAACATGCCTTCATGGCATGCTTCTCTTCATCATCTAATAAGTATGATATTAAATAAACTCAGAAACTCGCAGGAACTAAGACTAGGTTTCCATGGTATCAGTAGAGTAATAAAAGGTCGTCTTAGGTGAAAAGGCGCCTGTTGAAAAAATTACAGTCACTCACATACAAATATACTACTATGTACATTGTACATACATACACACACATACATATATATATGTATAATATATATATATATATATATATATATATATATATATATATATATATATATATATATAGTAGACGACGCACTCTTACAGGGAAGCATGAAAGGTAGGTCACGTTACCAAGTTAGGAATTTTTTCCATTTGTTTAAACGAGTGTCATTTTGACCTCGTAAGATATATATATATATATATATATATATATATATATATATATATATATATATATATATATATATATGAAAAGAGTGTCATTTGACCTCGTAAGATATATATATATATATATATATATATATATATATATATATATCTTACGAGGTCAAAATGACACTCGTTTAAACAAATGGAATAAATTCCTAACTTGGTAACGTGACCTACCTTTCATGCTTCCCTGTAAGAGTCGCCGTCTGAAACTAGCTGAAAGTCAAATATTAAACTCTAGGCATATTCAAACTCCCGATCTACAAAACTATAACCTTTATTTTCCCAATTGGCTAACATGGAGATATAAGGAAAATAGATATGAATGAAATCCCCAAGAATACCCATCTAAACACTGTTACTCTTTTAACAAAACATCTTGTACATAAGTTTGTCTTTTTCCCCCATATGTCTGACTACATTTTGAGTCCTTAACAATACTGGTCATAATCAAGTCAAGAGAATTCATTATTAACACTAGCGTTCACGGATTTAAAAGATATTTATAAAAGCTACAAAAGTCTACATTAGGTTAAAAGAAAGGAAATTAACAACCAGAAAGGAAGAGGGGAACAGAATGACTATATGGCAAAAGAACCAGACCAGCTGAACTCCAGGTAAGCACAGAGATGCCGAGAAGACTGGGCGTGTAACTGGGGAACTGCCGTTTTATAAATTGCTCTAAAATTGTCAACATTAAGTGGTTGGGGTTCCCTGCCCAGAATTTTAAAATCTTTGTACTGGATGTGTTTGGATTTTTTTTTTTTTTTTTTTTGCTTAAGATTTTTTTAACTTGACACCATTTCGATAACTGATGCCCATGTGGCAATCGATTCGCACCTACAACAACCTCGGCACAACAATCTCAGTGCTGATCCTACATGAGTCCCCAGACTACATCTAGGGCCATCGAATATATATATATATATATATATATATATATATATATATATATATATATATATATATATATATGAATATATATATGTATAATCAGAGGAAGACGGACGAAAACCACACATCACTAGGCTGTCTTTTTTTTTATTATTTTGCCGACGTTTCGTAATTATTTACAGAATTACATCTTCTGGGCTGCACATAAGAAAAGATAAAAACATAGTGTTAAAAGTATAGTCTAAAAGTTAATTTAAAATACATTAGAGTAAAAATGAAATAGATAAAAATAAATATAAAAAAACACAACCAACCTAGAGGTGAGACAGCAAGGAACTAAATGGAAGGAAACCACCATAGTACGAACTTATGCTAAATACAATTGACTCGCAGATGTATGGGTGTTTAATGATGGTACGAGTTGTTTTATAAACAACGACTCAAGGATTGTTAACTCTTGTGGTTTGGTAGTATGACCGATTGCACTGAAATCTTTGTTGTCAATGTAGGTTTTACATTGTTTTACATGGTTCCTGATATTGGAGTGCTCTGGGTTTGAGATTCTGCTCCCTGTGCGGAAACTGATTCCCCGATGTGTAGGGGCTTCAGTTATCGAAGTGGTGTCAAGTTAAAGAAAATCATGAGTTCTCTAATATCCGAGACCGTGCATAAAAAAAATCCAGTACAAAGATTTAAGATCCTGGGCAGGGAGCTCAGCCTCCAAATTTTGACAATTTTAGAGTTATTATTTGTAAAACGGGCCGTTCCCCTACTTCAACACCCAGTCTTCTTTGGCATCTTTGTGCCATCGTGAGCTATGCTGGTCTGGGCGTGCCTCCAAATAGTCGTTTTGTGCCCTTCTTTCTGATTGTTAGTTTTCTTTCTAAAAAAAAAACTTTTAACCGAATGTAGATTTTTGTAACTTTTATAACTATTTTTCAAATCAATTGACACTAGTGCTAATTTTGCGTTGGTTACTTTTTAGGTGAGAATGAGACGATAGTCTTGAAACGTTGCGCCAAATGTTGTTAATAAAACATCATACATACTTCTGGGATATGTATTATCGTCCCCCGATTTAGATATTCGTTTAAGTTTTTAGAAACTTCTAACTACTTCATATATATACTATATATATATATATATATATATACTATACTATATAATATATATAATATATATATATAAAGCAAGATACGTACCTCTTTATAATTTCCCAAGCCAAGAAATGAAACGTATGTGAATGAATAAGTTACAATCACCTTAAAAAATAAAAGGAAACCTCCACCATCATGATATACTATAGATATATATATATATATATATATATATATATATATATATATATATATATATATATATATATTAGTATCATGATGGTGGAGGTTTCCTTTTATTTTCTAAGGTGATTGTAACTTATTCATTCACATACGTTTCATTTCTTGGCTTGGGAAATTATAAAGAGGTACGTATCTTGTTTATGAACTCTTTGGCAGTGAATTATGACAACATATTTTTCATACAGGTAAGAACTTATTATCCTCCTTTTTCAGGTTGCTTGTTATCCCCAGAATCTGGAAACCTTTTGCTTCTGTTTTTCCAAACTCTGGAATAACAGTGCTTATGTTTTCTCTAGGTTCTGGAAGCTTTGTGCTTCCTCATAGTTGCTTGCGACATTATCTGACTCATTTAAACGCTTTTCACTTCGTTGTATTTCTCTTTCATCTAAAAAGGTTGGCAGAAAATGTTATTTACTTTTATTTAACTTTTTCTTGTAAGAAAAATGTGGACCCTGCCTCTGCTGTAATCAACTGTCTCAGAGCAGCATATCGGTACATATAAATATGAATGAGTCCAGATAAGGAATAAAGATTTATTTGAAAAAGCATACTTCTATTTCCGATATTTTCTGGAAATCAAGAAACTAGATAAAGTTTTCGTTAACATATCCTGAAAGGATTCAGAACTACCGCGGAAATCCTTGTCAAGAAAATCCTTTGAAAGACGACGGAGAAAATATGACCTCTCAATAAATATATATATACACTGTATATCACAGAACGCAAAAACGGAGAGAGAGAGAGAGAGAGAGAGAGAGAGAGATGAGAGAGAGAGAAGAGAGAGAGAGAGAGAGAGAGAGAGAGAGAGAGAGAGAGAGATCATTGCCTCAGGCAAATGAAGTTTTGTGACATATGGTGAAATCTGTACATTCAAATTAGTTAAAAGAGAAATGATATATATATATATATATATATATATATTATATATATATATATATATATATATATATATATATATATATATATATATATATGTGTGTGTGTGTGTGTGTGTACCGATATACTGCTCTGGGACAGTTGATTACAGCAGAGGCAAGATCCATATTTTTCTTGCCAGGAACTTTTTCAGATCAAAGAGAAATAAAACGAAGTGAAAACCGTTTAAATTAGTCAGATAATGTCGCAGGCAACTATGAGGTAGCGCAAAGCTTCCAGAACCTACAGAAAACATAAGCACTGGAATTCCAGAGTTTGGAAAAACAGAAGCAAAAGGTTTCCAGATTCTGGGGATAACATGCAACCTGAAAAAGGAAGACAATAAGTTCTTACCCATATGGAAAATATGCTGTCATAATTCGCTGCCAAAAAGTTCATAAAAAAGATATTTCTTTAGAATTTCCCCATCCAAGCACTGAAACGTATATGAATGAATAGGTTACAATCATCTTAGAAAATAAATGGAAAAAATCCACTGTAATGATGTACCTAGGACGTGGTGCAGCACACTAGTATAAATAGTTCATTAACCAAGTTAAAGGTTATAAAAAATGCAGGAGACATTTGACGAATAGTTGTCGGAGGCTAGAAACACCTCATAGGAAATATGGTACCGAAGATGAACCGCGGTAATTATATCTACCATCAAAACCTCACCGTCACATGTAGGAAAGGAAAATGAGTATTTATTTAGGATACGGAGTAATAACAAAAAGGAAGAATAAAGGAATGGAGGACGAAAGGAAAGAGAAAACTCAGTAAGATCCCAGTTGCAATTTCGCAATTTGCATTGGAGACGACTCCATGGAGCAGTTCCCGTTGAACTCTTAGCATCCTGGGAAAACATTTGGGTGTATTCTACCCCGTTTCTCTTCTGGACCAATTTCATTCGCCAGAATTGTGTGGTAGTTTCGTTAGGAGTGTGCACTGTTTTGTAAGCGCTCTGATATTTAGGTAACAGTTCTTTCGTTTCATTAAATTATGATTTTCGAAACTCGGTTTTTTAATCGAATTGTAAAGATTAGTGCAAGACTTCCAGAGCTAAAGGAAAAATACCACCCTGTTACGATATTTGGCGATAATTTCGTCTGATGTAAGGGAAAAGATCAGCAGGCAAAGTTAGCTCTCTTGTCATTGATAAAATATGTGAAATAATTTCAACATCTTGGTCAGTCCTACAGTTACAGATGTTTACAGGTTCACAAGGACGTAATCTATGACACTATTCTAAAAGATGATGTTAATGAAATAATTTCATAAAAGAAAAGCCGAGTAGTTCCTACATCTGAATAATGATCATAAAGAAGGACGTCTGTGTATATTTAGGATCATTCAAAATAATTATTTTTATTTGCTTAAATCTCTGACCTTTTCAATTGTTAAGAAAACCTGACTATTGGTGGGACAGGTAAACTAAAATGATTTAGAAATTGTTCTTCTAAAGACTAAAGCTTAACGTTCCATGCTATAAAGCACGTAACAAGGTTTCTAATCATTATAGTCTACTGAGCCTGCCCTAATTGTTCCGCATTTCAAAGCCAGTGTACCCATTCCTATGAGGACATTGCAGCCGTTCATAAAATGCTTGTTTTGCTTCTAAAGCATTGTCCCGAAGGGCTACACCTTCTTGGACCGGCTTTCAGTCCAGAGGGGATGGCAGCTGTAGGTCTGAAACTAAGGCTTGATTCCCGATGCTTTCCTGACGCACCAGAGCTCGTATGTTTTCAACGCTGTCATACGAAAAACTAGAACTGCATCGCTTCTTGGACTCAGAAGTTGGCTGGTAATGTGAACTGGGGTCTCTCTTTGAAAGGTTTAGCTCCGTGCGCCTAGGCTAATCAAAGGCTATTCATGACGAACTAACTGGTTTGTAATAAGAAATTATATTCAAAATCGAATCCATCGTGCTAATTTAACACAATACGAAACTAAATGCAAAGAACCTACATAGGGTACACTGTTGAAAATAAAAAGTCAATGAATAAAGAAAAATAGAATTACACAAAAAATTGATGATGGATTGCCAGAAGATACACCCTAATGCTAAAATAAAGAACTAAACTTTAAATGAAAAGTTCTCTCTCTCTCTCTCTCTCTCTCTCTCTCTCTCTCTCTCTCTCTCTCTCTCTGTTACTGTTTACAACTGGTTGCAATTTATTCCATGTGTCACATATCTTGTATGTAAAGAAGTTCTCACAATGAGATGTGTTGTATCAGTTCGGTTCTAGTTTCCTTTATTTCTTTTCTGGTTTTCGTTTATTGTGAAAAGACTACTGTGTACTTTTGTTATGCCTTTCATTATCTTGAATGTGTCTATCGGCTGTCCTCGCAATCGTCGTGTTTCTAAGTCATATATGTTCAAGCTCTCTAGTCGTCTTTGGTAACCTATTTGCCTGATGGATGGAATCAACTTTGCGGTTCTTGCTTGTACCCCTTTTAGACTATTTATATCCTTTCCTAGTGTTGGTAACCAAAAGTATACTGCATATTCAAGATGAGGTCTAACTATTGATGTTCAGAGATGCAGCACCGTTTCCTTGTTTCTGTATTTGAATTGCCTCTATATGTATCCCACTAGTTTCTGTGCCTTCTTTTCCGCTTTTATGGATTGTAGATTTAAAGTCCTTGGTAATAATGACTCCAAGGTCCTCTTCTTGTTCTACAGCATTTATGTCACTCCCAAGCAGCATGTGTAGTTGGCATGTTGGTTGTTTGTTTCTATTAGTAACACTACACTTATCCAAGTTAAAATGCATTTGCCATCTTTTTGACGACTCTCCTGTTAAGCCTACATCAATGTCATTCATGTAAATAAAAAACAAGAGCGACCCAAGAGCAGAACCCTGTGGAACTCCGCTTGTCACTTCTGCCCATTGTGATTCTTCACCGTTTATTACGACTCACTGTTTTCTATTAATTAGCCAACTTTCGATCCAGTCTGCAATTAGGTTATTGGGTGGAACCTTGTCAAAGGCCTTTTGGAAATCCAAGTAGAGTATATCTATTGCTTTGCTACTGTCGTAAATACCAAGTATGTTATGAAGAAACTCCAATAGGTCTAATAGGCAAGATCTGTTTTGTCTGAAGCCGTGTTGACTGTTTAACAATAGTTTTCTGTTAGTGTGATCCACAGTTTGATCTTCCATTATGGACTCAGAAATCTTACATGGGAATGACGTTTTTATATATATATATATAGATATATATATATATATATATATAATATAATATATATATGTGTGTGTATATATATATATATATATATATATATATAGATATATATATATATATATATATATATAGAGAGAGAGAGAGAGAGAGAGAGAGAGAGAGAGAGAGAGAGAGAGACAGAGAGACAGACAGACAGAGACAGAGAGAGAGAGAGAGAGAGAGATATAGTTCAACATCGGTGGCCAAAAGAACAGGAAGGATTACCAAAGGGGAAACGGAAAGAGGGATTGAATGCTGCGAGGCGAGGAAAAGGAAATGAAAAGAAACGTGAAAGGAAGATGGGGATGACAATAAAGAGTGAGACAGACATTAAGTGATACACGCAACTGAGAATGTGAGAGGGAATGAATAGAGAGGGAAAAAAGTAAGAGGATGAGATAACTTGACAAAATATGAAAGGAATAGTGGAATAAAAGACTGCTTGGTTGGAATATGGAGGAATGAGAGGGTGGAAATTTTATTTAACAAAGGAAAAAGAATTTAATATCTTTAGGAGTTATAAAGCACGCACAGTAGTTGAAACGTTTATTTGCTTGTAATGT
>NC_061108.1:92009592-92012092 GCF_015104395.2 Macrobrachium nipponense
TTTAGAAGATAATAAACCTACACTTACTTTAAGCTTATATATATATATATATATTATATTTATCACGTTCCTAACTTTCGTGGATTTCTGTTATACATATATATATATATAATATATATTATATATATATATATTATATAGGGATATATATATATTATAGATATATATATATATATATATATATTCTATATATATATATATATATATATATATATATATATATATATATATATATATATATATCTATATATATATATTGTTTTGTAAATCTAATTGCAATCAAAAGCTTTGGGGAAAAAGATATCCACTGAAACTCATCACGCTCTTTATGAACCTTGGCCATTCATTGAGATCTTTTCTAAATCCACTGCTTTTCTCTCTCTCTCTCTCTCTTTTTTTTTTTTTTTTTTTTTTTCTCTCTTCTCTCTTTTTTTTTTCTCTCTCTCTCTCGCTCTCTCTCTCTCTCTCTCTTCTCTCTCTCTAAGTAACTCGGCCTAAATTGCTGACGATTCGAATTGGAGAAATACAATGATATTTTCGTTTTGACGGAGGAGCTGACTGTGTGTATGAAAACAACAGTAAAGAAAAAAAATTTCATCGTGTTGGAAAAAAAGCGAAACCAAATCTACCAATCTTTGTTTCAAAGCTCTGTATTTTGTCTGTGTTCCTGTAAAAGTTAAGAGTCATTGTCACTGGTATGTGTCATCACATTACAGACTCCAAATAAAAAGGCCAGGAATTCCTTACTGGGCATTTTAAAATGGTCTCCTCTAGTGCGAACAGAAATGTGTCTACATTTTTGTAATGTAATATATCGTGTTTCTATACATCCGAAACGTTATTTCCTCATTGAAAGTAAATATCTTCCAACCTTATGGGGATGTTACTGTTTCACCTTTTTAATGAATTGCTTTGTTATATATCTACGATGCCTATTGTTTTCAGACAATGTTGAAATAAAAATGGGACGTTATGAGAGAAATTTTTGACTTTCAGAGCATAATTTAAACTGAATGAATGATTATGTGATTTGTTGTTATAAGAGGTAGTGAACTGATACACAACAATGAAATGTTAAATGTAAGCATTAAAGAACAAATGATAAAATTAGGATGTACCTTATAAATATCTTTTTAAAAACCACTATTATTGTATCCATGGTCTGTTCAGGTAATTACAGACTTGAGAGAGAGAGAGAGAGAGAGAGAGAGAGAGAGAGAGAGAGAGAGAGAGAGAGAGAGAGAGAGAGAGAGAGAGCTGATTACGAACAAACCTCCTTTGAAAAAAGATAAACGGAGGATGCAATTTCATTTAGTTTTATATATTTCTACAAGTAAAGTATATCCTTTCCAAAGGCAATTTGACTGTGAGATGTATGAGTATGGCACCAAAGCATTGGCAGTAATTAAACAATGCCTTTCGGAATAACGAAACAATCTGCTAAAAATCTATCTGGCGTTCATAACTAATGTAGCTAAAGTGCTCTATCATGTCAGCCCCAGAGGCTATTACCATCTGTCAGTCAATTTGCTAATTTGCTTGACCTCTCTCTCTCTCTCTCTCTCTGTCGTTTTAAGTGTACGTGCATAAAGTATAAAGAAATCAGATACAACACATTTTTCGAAATACCTACGTACCTACAATAGAAATTATTTTAACTACATTAAATGCCAGTTTTTCACGTAAGTAATTACAACTGATTTGCATAAAAATTGTTATATGTCAGGCAAAATATATCGAATTACTAGTAAAAAAAAAAAAAAAAAAAAACTCGTGATGAAACATGAAGTGACGTTCCAGATTGCGTAAGCTTTACATCGTACCGAATGACAATCAAATCCTAATTGAAAGTCTTATTGTTTTATTATCCTTAAAATTCAATGAAATGTTTCATTAACTCTGAAATTCAATTGGGAATCTTGAGACGACAATGAGGTAAACCTTGGATTTGAATTTACCCATTATTATTATTATTATTATTATTATTATTATTATTATTATTATTATTATTATTATTATTATTATTATTATTATTATTATTATTATTATTGTTCACAAGATGAACCCAAAAAGAATTTTGAAAGCGCGGGCTAATGAAACAAATGTTAGTCAAGTGTATCGTTTATAGAGGATAGTTAGTATTCTATGTTTAGCGTATTTGAAATGCATGAATATTATGAATAGATCTTAAGGAATTCGATAGCTTTATTTGTTTTGACATGCATTGTCAAGCCAGCTACTCTACTTATGAATTGCAGCATGCCTAAAGTGCAGCGAGAGAGAGAGAGAGAGAGAGAGAGAGGAGAGAGAAAGAGAGAGAATGGCATATAGAGTTTAGGTCAAAGGCTAAGTCCTGGGAACTATGAGGTTATTCCGCGCTGGAATTAAGGTTAGGTTTGAAAAATGTAACAGGAGGAAAACTTCGCAGTTGCACTTTGAAGCACTTGTTAGAGAGGGTGGAAAGTCAGATGAGAGGAAGAGAATATGAATGAAGGTACAG
>NC_061108.1:92017092-92037092 GCF_015104395.2 Macrobrachium nipponense
CTCTCTCTCTCTCTCTCTCTCTCTCTCTCTCTCTCTCTCTCTTCATCCATACAGTTGGTTTACGCTTGTAGAATTGACTTTGAATATAGACTCATTCTTGTCTTACAAATACTGATGAAAGATTGATGTAAAATGTAACAATTTTATTTTAAAATGCATTAAAGTAACAACAATAATAAAACAATATTATTGGAATAATAATGCTCTATGAAGATATTTTCGGAAAAAAATTCGGTCGCACTCAATATCTGATTTAATATTTATGATACTTGTCGCTCCAAGTGTGTTGAATTACCTTTTGAGATAAATTGAAAGAAGTCCTTAACGTCGAAATTGTTACGGGAACTTTGAGAAGGCAATTCATATCACGACCAGGGGTCAGAAATCTTAACAGAACTCAAGTTGTTGTCCAACAATTGAAGAGGCAAGTCAGCTGCTGAAGACCAAACAGAAAGAGAAAATATTCGAAGCACGGAAGGATAAACGAATTAAAACATTTCATTGGGACCGACAGGTCTCCATAAATCTTGAAAGAATTCTCCAGTTATGCGCCTTCACGAGGCCCAAGAGCCACCAGCAGTAGTGAGAGAAATACCATTCGTGGGAGGACGCTGTCCGGCGACTGGTCTCGACCACTGGAGGGAGGGACGGGTAATGAAGGAGAGAATCAGGGATTCTTCTCTTTCTTTTGACACGAATATGATTTCGATCTCAGTGAGGAATTCAGCTTCAGTTCACGAAACGACATTCGTATTCATGTGTGTTTTAATGACTTACTTTTGTTGAATCTTGGTTTATATTGAAGTTAACAAATAGTGATTTATTTTAATTTTGCAAATAAAGATGTATCCGATTTTCAACTACATTAATTTAAACTGTTATATCACTGCAAGCATCAAACCATTGCCTTCAAAGCCTTTACAAATCAAGTATCAATAAATATATTGACATTCACAAAGCTTCTGTCGCCGTTTGTGACCAACTGAAGTTTGACCCTCGCAATTGTCATCGTTATTTGTTACTCAACAATTTCAAAAGGTTGCTATTTTTCTTCTCAGCCATATTTCCATTAAAGGAAATAAATTGTAGACTGTGCAACGCTTTCCCGACGGCCGTTTGTAGACATTTAAACTAGTTTGAAATTTGTTTGATTTGAGCAAAATATGTTTTCTGCTATTTGTTTTTATTATGTACCTAATTATTTATCTACTTAATTATCTATTTATTTATTGATTTTACAAATTAGTTATCTAAGTATTTATTTATGTATCTGGTTATAGATTTATTTATGAACTCTTTATTTATGTATTCATATATTTACTTGTATTTGTTTATTCATATGTTTCTTTTTTTATCTCTATATTTGCTTATTATATTTTTGTTTTAATTGTATCGGCAGCCAGTTTCATCGCTTTTGTTTCGTGACAACAAAACTGCGAAATGAATAAACGTCGATGAGAACCTTTCGATGAAAGACATTATTGACAGAGAGGTTGTCGAACGGTAATTCTGTTGAATCCCTTTCTGCCGTTGATTTGCAAACCTGTTCCAGCTGGTGTTCCGTTGCAGCCGGAGACAAGGGAAAACGATATCAATGCAAGGAACGCAGGTGAATTGATGAAAAAAAATTGTAAATGAAATAGAAGAAAGACAATCATATATATATATATATATATATATATATATATATATATATATATATATATATATATATATATATATTTATATATATATATTATATATATATATATATATATATATATATATATATATATATATATATATTTATATATATATATATATATATATATATATATATATATATATATATATATATATATATATATATGTGTGTGTGTGTGTTATACATATATATATATATATATATATATATATATATATATATATATATATATATATATATATATATATATATGTATATATATATATATATATATATATATATATATATATATATATATATATATATATATGTATATAAATATATATGATATATATATATATATTTGTGTGTGTGTGTGTTTGTGTGTGTATCAGGCCAGGAGCAGCAGCTCGGATGATACACGATCGCGAGTTCATGGAAAGTCGTTCAAATTGCATACATTTATTGAAGAGGCCGACGTTTCACATCGCTTAGTAGCGCCTCAACCGCGTGGTTGGTATGGTATTAGCGCCCCACCTCGGTGGTTGCGGGTTCTATTCTCGGCCAATCCATTGAGGAGTGAGAGATGTGTATTTCTGGTGAGAGAAGTTCACTCTCGTCGTGGTTCGGAAGTCACGTAAAGCCGTTGGTCCCGTTGCTGAATAACCACTGGTTCCATGCAACGTAAAAACACCATACAAACAAACAAAAACAAACACATCGCTTAGTGCATTTTCAAAAATAAAAAAGCGTTAGGAAAAGAATAAATACTTTTATTTATTATGAAAGATATACATACAAGTATTAACTGTTTTTAAACGCTTTTTCAGCCTTGAAAATGCATCAAGCGACGTCGGCTCTTTAATTAATGTATGCAAATAGAAGGACTTTCTATGAATTGAACTACCAATTGTGTATCATTCGAGCTGCTGCCCCTCTCCTCTGAGATTGTGTGTATATATATATATATATATATATATATATATATATATATATATATATATATATATATATATATATGTGTATATATATATATATATATATATATATATATATATATATATATATATATATATATATATATACACACACACATATATATATATTAGGGCTGTTGCCTCGTATAATAAGGCGCCCTATGAGGTAATGTTAGACTTGCGATAATCTTACGCTAAGTCGGTTGGTATTGCACTTCCATATTCATTGGAGTGTCTTGGGGTTTGTAGATCACTTACGAAGTCGGTATTATCTTCTTTGGTTATGACGACTATGTGTTAAACTCATGATGATTTCTTTCTGATGTGAGGTTCTTAGTAGAAAACACGAAGTATAAAAATACTTATATTCTCTGAGATTACATGGTGAAGATCAAGTAGGATTGTGCAGGTCTTCTAATGACGATAACTTGATCGCTTCTGCCAACGATGATGGCTAATTCTGTTCTGTCTACATGATAAAGCTTAGGTAAAGAGGTACAGGTCTGCCAATGATGATGGCTAACTCTATTCTGCCTACCATATTAGTTACAAATCATAAAGGAAGCAGACAGTAGCTCGAACATACGAACATACAATCAGATGACATAGTTACTAATCACGTAGGCCGCTTGAGCTATAGGTCACGGTGTTTGTCTCAAGCAGGAAGCTTGGACTAAAGTTTGTAAACAATTGAATGACTACAGGTGACAGCATGTCATCTTAGCCTACATACTTTATCATCTCTGGTCTGATCACATTCCTGCAAGCAATCTGGTTGACCTCTTTAGTTTTAGTCTTTTATATATATATGGAATAACATTCCATATTTTTATTATGTAATTACTTACATAAAAGCTCAGTCAGCTACCAAAACCAACCACTGAATATTACTCAAGCTTGACTTGCATTTGACGTATAGGAGTGTGATACAGACACTATGTGAATATATATAGATATATAGAAAATACTTATAAGTAAAAAAATTCATGGTGTACACAAATACAGATTCAAGTAATAAGATATAAGACACAATATGCTTATAATGATATTCGTAAATAATAGTGATCACGTGATATATACTGATACAGTTTTTCACTTCATCTCATTAAGATACATATGCTACAGAAATATTAATGTACTCTGATAATTGCATGGAATAAGATTAACATGAAAAAAATCATATTTTATCTCATAAAAATTTCATATATGAATTGATAAAAATTATCAATGTTTATGCTGATTGATTCGTTGATTTTTATGCTAACTGTTATATATCTGCAGTTATTGGTAAGATAAAAGGTAACAGATTGATTATAGGCTACCTGATTTATTTATACATATGTATATGGATTCATATAATTATGATTAATGTATGTGCACTTTAAATAGGTTCCTAGTGCGTACACGCAAAGATATATTTCGACTCTGTTATTTATGATCATTTATATATAGGATACATGATACTTTATATATAGGATACATGACCGAGGTTATACTACTACACATTTAACTAGCGTTTGAACAACTTTTCGTCCATTACACAGTTCCAGACAACCACCTATAGCCAAATGAAATGGCCAATTCCAAATGGTTAAAACAAGGGGAAAATTTGCCTGGGCGGGGTCCAACGTTCTATTTTGCGCTCATACTTGTTCTCTGCATCCTAAGCCACACGAATACGTTCGCAATTAATAAAATCAACCCCAGCACGAGTCCTTTGCCAGCAACGTAGAGTTGAATATCCTTCTGGTCGTAATTGTCGGAAGTATGTCCCTTTTGTAGTCGATTTCCGACAGTCGCCGGAGCGTTCCGCATTAAAACGAGATTAACAACGGGATACGGGTGTCGGTCGAAGAAGTCCTCTAGATAAGCTTGTTCACTTATGATGGTGCTTATTCCTTTCACATTGTAGGCGGTTGTTACTTGACTGCCGTCGTCCGCAGCGACGAACGATTTTTTGAAGTTGCGATGTGAAACTCTCGTACTGCAGGATACTGTAACCAGGTTCCATTAATCAGCCTGCAAGTGAAATTATACTTGTCACAAGGGCAAAGTAAATTCAGACAACATCAAATACGGGCGGGAGAAAGCCAGACTTAACCCACATGAATTCGCTGATATTTTATGGAATTCAAAAGAGTCAGCTGTACAAACTTTTTTATCCATGGCATTAACAATGAGTGAACCTATCCAGGTCTATGATGACTGTAAAAATATCCATAATTATAAAAAATAAACAGATATCAATACGAATCCCAAAGAAAATTCGATATTACTGGTAGTAAGTTACTAGACAAAGAAGTGGAAAACGGAACTGTTTCTAAGATTGCCAGGCAACATAAGAGTCAAAGAGAATATTACTTATGATTCTGTATTTCTCTATGCTAACTGAAATTAAGCTGTGATACAATCCGATCCTATGTGCCCCTAACAAAGGTTTCATATTCAAATTTCTCGCGCACATCCTCTGAGGTTAATTTTTAAAACTTTATTAATAGGCTAGAGATGCAACGAAAGAACCCACTATGTAACTAATTTCTATATAAACTTTGGGTTTTCCAAGAAAATGTGACATTTTCCCATGAATGTGATTTACTTGAATTGTCATAGGCTAATGTTGCAAGTAAATTTTTCATATCCATGACTTGATACTTCTAAATGTCCGTTTAACAATATCATAAGCTGAATTATTGACTCTAATTGTCTATGAGGTTCAGAAAAAATTAGTTAATTTTGATTGTTATAGAAATTCTATTTGCTTATTTTGTTTATTAATTTTAAAATGATTGCAAGTCCTTAACTAAAGTTGCATTGCACATACGGATAGACACTTGTACCTAACGTCTGCCATGCCCATGAGAAGTTCGGGCTAAGCATTCCTTTCTCCAGCAACCTGCTTTGCGAGCGTTTTATTGAGGTTAAAAGGAACAATGCTGATCCGGCAACGCGTCATGCACCTTCAGAACTGATGACGTCGTCACTTGGCAGGAGATTGCTCTCCGCCAGCTAAGAGTTACGTTACTTGCTGTAATAAATACGGCTTTAGTATAAATTGGGTATTTTTTGTTTTAATACTTCACCCACACGAGAAGAATGTCTGAAAAAAAAACAGTACCAAAATTGAACAATATATTAGTTTCATGTTGGAAATCTGCATGATTGTAAATAAATGTAATTATGTTAAATTAGATATTCCTTATTCAAACTAATTAAAAGGGTTTCCATACAAATTTTATATATACTATTTGCCCTGTATAAGATTATTTGCATAGATATACATTTTCACTTCTAGACTTCCTGACTTTAAAATCTATTTTATTTTATTTTATTTTATTTATTTATTTATTTATTTATTTATTTTTTCCATTGACTACGAATATAAATCACCGGGACAGACAATATGTCAGTAGGTTTTGATATGTGTTTGAACTTTTAGCTTATTTGTCATTACTAAAGCGTTAAGTTAGAGTTCAAATCTTTACGCATATATATTTGGATATTTAATTAACCTATGGTTACGTTTTGCTTATTGATTTTATCGTGATTCCTTTTTTGTTATAATTTGTAACCCTTCCGACTTCTTACGGAGTGTATTTTATTGGCTCCACTTGTATCCATATTTATATTTTATTTTTTATATTTATTTATTTATATACTTTTTTTATATATATTTGATAAATTAATGGTTGGCTTGAATATGTGGAAAAGTGTTCTAGCAGCGTACCGTATAAGGCTACTTGCGGTATCATTTCTACAGATACAAGATATGAATGATAAAGGTATTTAAAACCGCGAGAACCGCTATAACATTCCATGTTTCGGATCCAATATCACGAATGTATCTCGTAAGACATTGACACTTTTTTATTTATCCGTTATTCTACCAAACCGATTGACTCTGGGTGATAAAATATATTATTGGTTTTCTTAATGGAAAGGAATTCACACAACGAGTTAAGGAGATTATTATTGATTTACACCACCCGAGTCAGATTATCATGTGTTTTGGAATTCCATGTGTACTGATTTTAGCAGCTCATAAATTTATTCCTAGCGCACTCAATTGCGGTGTTTGTTTTTAGTGCTATTAATTCTATATAACGTATCAAGACGACTATTAACACTAAGAGGTGTTTATTTCCTCTGTCAGACTCGTTACTTTGTTAATAATTCTACGTATATTCTTTCAAGGATTGATTTGGCACAGGATAGGCCCTTAAACTGACAGGTGTCTTAGTGTATCCCTTGTTTTCATGACACGTGTTACAATTAGTTATGTGCTTTTTATATCTGTAAGCATTGTAGGCCAGTAAAACAGTGATTTGGCTTTCTGTGACATAATAGAGAACCCTGGATGACAGAATGCAACCAGTTTAGGACGATTGGTATGAAAGAGATTATTACTACTACCTGGTCGTTAGTCATCTGCTGTGTTCTTCGGGTTTTCCTCGTCACGGACCTACATATAATATTACATTTGATTACATAATTCTGATACACATACTTTAAATATACTTTTGCTTTAGGGTTTCCGTTCGAAGTGTTTAATGTTTTGCTTATTGCTGCTGACCCTGTTTCTGTTCAAAGTGTTTATTGTTTTGCTTATTGCTGCTTGCCCTTGTTTTCGTTCGAAGTGTTTATTGTTTTGATTATTGCTGTTGACTCTTGCTTTGTTCAGTTTGTAACAGTTCTGCGCTCCGACCCAGATATTCAATGCTCGCGATCTCTTGGGTTAAGGAATTTTCTTGGTTTAGATACGTTTTAAAACAATAGGCACGGATGTTTCTATATCTTTTAGTCCAATTAATGGTTCTTTGCAGTATGGTGCGGGATTGCGGGATAATGCGTCAGCTATGATATTTGCTTTCCCAGGTAGATATAGTATCTTGGCTCCAAAACCTGAATGATCATATGTCACCGAGTTCCTTTGGGACTGTGATTAGAGCCTTTGAAAAACTCGGTAAGTGACTTATGGTCAGTAAGGACTTTAATAGGATAGCGGTAGATTATGAACTTAAAATGTACTAGTGAGTTAACGATATCTAGCCCTTCCTTGCCTATTACTGCATATTTACTTTCAGAGGGCTTTAGTTTACGTGAATAAAAAGCTATAGGAAAGAACTGTTTATCATATTACTGAAGTAGTACCCCTCTTACCCCTTGGTCTGAGGCGTCTGTTGCAATAAAAAAAAATTTCATTATTTAAATCAGGGATTTTTAAGTTAGGTGAGCTGCATTATTCCGCTTTTAAGATATCGAACGCCTGTTGATGCTTTATAGATCATAATAAATCTACGCCCTTCTTCGTAAGATCTGTTAAAGGAACTGTCATGATTGAAGAATTACATATTTACATACGATTGTAATACCCACTACAGCGCAAAAGTGCTGTATCCCCCTTTACGTTAATAGGTACCGAAAAGTTATGAATAGCCGACACCTTACCATGGACTACTTTAAGACCTTGACTAGACACATAAAACCTAAATAAACATGTTCGGTTTTTAAAACTCACATTTAGATATTTTACTCTGAGATTATTTGTCTTAGTCTGTGTAGCGCTAGCTCTAGTTTATGTGAATGTACTTCTAAGGTATTAGAAAAGATTACAAGACCAACCATATAGGCATGTAGGGTATCCCCTAAAAGTCTCCAAACACTATATTGTAATTGGGGCGCAATGTAAGCCGGAGGCATACGTAAAAATTGATAATGTCCCCTGAGTGTGCTGAAAACGGTGTATGAGGTACAATCACTTAGGTATCTGGTAAAAGCCTTAAAGTAAGTCCAAGCTGGTGAAAAATTTATTCTAACCTAACAGAGATAAGATGTCGTCGGTACATGGCACTGGAAACTATCGGGAGTCATTTCCTTGTTTAAGCGACAGAAATCTACGCAGATACGCCAAGTCTGATCTTTTATGGCATGACGTTTGAGGGAAAAATTATATGGGCTTATTTGATTTCCTAATGACTCCTATTACTAACATTTTTCAACTTCGTCATTTATCTCTATTTTGAAATTTCATTGAGAGTCTATACGAAGGTACGTATATAGCTTCATGTTTGTCCTTAGACCGTATTTTGTGTTAAATTACATCCGTTTTCCCCAGAGATCACTCGCTAGTAGAGAAACTTCCTGGTATTCAGATAAAAGATAAAAAAAAAATTCTGCTCAATCACCTATGCTTGAATGACTTTACGGATGTTACTTTAGATAGAGTATAAGAGAGATTCATCTACGACTGGTTTGGCGTGATTAAAAATTAGCAACAATAAAAAAAATGTGATATTTATATGTATAGGTTTTGTGGATTACTAGATTAACTTGTTGCTGCGAGTCAACTGTGTCTAGGGCTTTGTTCGCGGAAATCGTTATATTTCAGAGTGTCGGGAAGGATTAAAATTTCAGATCTCAGGAAGGTCTTTTTACACGCACTAAGACATTCGAGGGTGCATGCGTCTCGAGATTTTTGCGTGCAAACTGCGACTGCGGTTGTGGGAGAATTCTGTTGGGTCGTTGAACAATATCACGATTTATGAGACAATGATTTGTTCCTCTATATAAGTTATTATTTGCTTAACTGTCTCTTTTTTGTTCAAACGGATTTTAATGTGTTTGAAGGTTTATAGAATTTTCCTTTGATAAACACGCCTTATTTTGCAGGAGGTAATATAATATTTTGTATACCCCTAGATGGATATCTTACAATTACACTAGATACAGATCAATGTTTTTTATAACTATAGAGGTATCTGAAAGCGCTTGCTTATCCGGACTTCTCATTAGGGAAGTTCGAACAACAGACGGTGAGTCCGTAAATACAGGATATTACGTGTACTAAAGGAATAAAACAAGATATTCTAATTTTTACGGCGCGTACAGTCGGGCTTAATCCACCAGTACTTATAATAACTTATTGTACTAAAAAAAACGAGAACCTGCTCTGATTACTTGATACGGTCGTGTGATTCATAGGAAAAATCCTTTTTAATTCAAAAAGATATTGGCATGAATGATCCAACATCGCTTTTCCCGCTCTGCTAGAGTCGCTTATTGTGTGGAATGTGCTTTGCTTTGAAAACTCGGCAGATTTACCTGACCCTGACTAGATGACACAGTAACCGTGTTTGCTTTGTTTGATTCTGATATTTAGGGCTACTGTTTACCATCGGCAACGTATTGTGTGTTTTTAGCATTCTGTTGTTGGTTACGTATAAAGCAACGAACGTATGAATGACGAACTATTAGGAACTGAGCGATTACTATTAAGACAAGTTATCTCTACTGCATTCAATATTAACTGTTTGTACTTGCTGTTGTTTACTTCATTCTTTGCTAAAATTTGAAATAGTGAGGGATCCTGGTCAGCGCATATAGCCTAATGAAAGTTTTTTACGGACATGTTATTCCTTGCAATCCAGCCGTATTTTTAAAGTTAAGTTGAGTCATTGAGGTTCGATATTTTATGCATATAACTCAAAAAACTCAAGGCTAAAACTGCGATCGAGACCTTGCACAAGAGCATTTTGTCATGACCCGAAATAGTGTTACCTCTAATTTATCCAGATTTGTACGGGTGTTCCACTTGTTTTTGTGTGTTTTCTAATCACTACGGTGCCTAACGACCCTATCCATGCATCTGTATAAATACAGACATCCACTGTGTAAATGCATATTCACTGTTTAATATGATTTGTTACGTAAAGGATTAATAATCACCCAAAATTATAAAATTAACACAGTATATGATTATGATATTTCAGTAGAACTTCTGGAAACAGAAACTCGAAGATGAAATGATGTAGATAATTTCTGTAAAAAAGTAAGATTAAGAATGTCTCGTAACTTCAGCCACAGGAATAACGAAATTCGACCTGCAAAGGAAACACTCAAAGTTACTCCAAATGAATAAAAAGGTTGTACTTAGCTTGATTTTGTGGGAAGTCACGGTGTTCCGATAACGATGTGCCCTTGGCCCTCCTTCTCTATTTAGCGGATGACCTGGTTTGGCTTCAGTTTCCCCCGTGCGCGTTGTTTGGATGATTCGAGCCCTTGAAGATCCGATGCTGCAGACGTGTTCGGTTTGTTTCTTGAAGTGCCGGAAACGCTCAATAACGATGTTTTCTTGAATGATTCTAATGAGAGACGAAGCTTGCGTTGCCGTAGGAAAAAGACACGTCGGGTTTGTTTCTTGAAGTTATTCACTACTGAAATTGCTCACTAAACGATGATACTAAGTTGCTTGAAGAATCTCTTGCTTTCGTCGTCGTTGACTTCTGATAAACATTATTCATTATTCTGGTTTTTCTTCGGAAGACGTTGTAGAGTTCTTCTGGTAATCTGCCACCAATATTAGGGCTGTTGCCTCGTATAATAAGGCGCCCTATGAGGTAATGTTAGACTTGCGATAATCTTACGCTAAGTCGGTTGGTATTGCACTTCCATATTCATTGGAGTGTCTTGGGGTTTGTAGATCACTTACGAAGTCGGTATTATCTTCTTTGGTTATGACAACGATGTGTTAAACTCATGATGATTTCTTTCTGATGTGAGGTTCTTAGTAGAAAACACGAAGTATAAAAATACTTATATTCTCTGAGATTACATGGTGAAGATCAAGTAGGATTGTACAGGTCTTCTAATGACGATATCTTGATCGCTTCTGCCAACGATGATGGCTAATTCTGTTCTGTCTACATGATAAAGCTTAGGTAAAGAGGTACAGGTCTGCCAATGATGATGGCTAACTCTATTCTGCCTACCATCTTAGTTACAAATCATAAAGGAAGCAGACAGTAGCTCGAACAATCGAACATACAATCAGATGACATAGTTACTAATCACGTAGGCCGCTTGAGCTATAGGTCACGGTGTTTGTCTCAAGCAGGAAGCTTGGACTAAAGTTTATAAACAATTGAATGACTACAGGTGACTGCATGTCATCTTAGCCTACATACTTTATCATCTCTGGTCTGATCACATTCCTGCAAGTAATCTGGTTGGCCTCTTTAGTTTTAGTCTTTTATATATATATGGAATAACATTCCATATTTTTATTATGTAATCACTTACATATATATATATCTTGATGTTTCAGCTAGATTGATGTTGTTGAGCATTGAAAATAATAGTATCTGACTAAAATTTTATAGGAGTATATTTCTCGAAATTCTTCTGGAGGTTTATTGAAAAGGTCTTTATAAAAATATGTACACAGTCAAAACAAGTAAGCGAACAATATTTTAACATAAACTATAGAAAAGATTACTCTGGAACAAAATTTTCTATAGAGTTTATTTTTGAATGCATCGAAAGGTGTGGTTGCATCATTTAACAATTCTATATAGTTATATATTTCCATTATTGGATTTTTACTGCAACCACTGTATAACGCCTTTTTGTTAAGAATGACTTAAAAATTAAATTCCATATAAATGTTTGTGTTACATAATAATATATAATGAAATTCATAGACATTTAACAGCAATATTGAATATATAATTCTTAAACAGAGCAAAGGAAAATCAAATGGTTATATTTATTCTACCGTACATACGTTGAGTTTATAACAATGCATGATATCTTGTATTGATATTAGAAAACATTAGTGTATTTTAAGTACTAACCAAACTATCTAGTCGTTTTCCGTTTTGGTTAGGCAATGTGAAGTTTAGTTGGCCCAAGTTGTAAGAAATTTACGTTGAATTTCCTCTTTTACACGTTTGTGTAAAAGAAATTTTAAAGAAATGATCACTGGTCACCATTTTGCCTTTGGGTTTGTTCGGTATTATTTAAGGTACTAAATGTATATTACTTTCTTAAAAAAACACTATGAACTCTCATGAAAAATACCTTGGTAAGAACAATTTCTCCTATTTCGAAGAACATCGGTATCTCAACTAACTGGTAATTTTAAGTAGTACAGTAAGGGAGATGAGATGAAGCAAATAAGAAATGACGTCTTATGTAAAAGTTCACGTCCAGGGTCACGCAAGTAACATATTTAACAAAAGGAGTTGTCCGTATCGCGTCCCCCTCCCCCACCCCACCCCTCCCTCTACCCCCCATTCCCTTACCATAAAGACAACTTTTGTTGGAAGAGTCAGGACAGGACAGCAGAGGGCGAATAGGTAAAAGTGCTCAGAAAACAAACTTTGATAAACAAAAAAAGATTTTCTTTTTGAGAACTATGTCAGCTTCCTTTTGAAAATGATTAATCTTAAGAACGCGGTTATAACCAAACACAAAATTTACTCAAAGGAAAATGAATTTTTATACATTGTAATTTTGGGTCTGCGCATGTAACTCGACGATCATCATAGGGTTATATAATCGGTTTTGGTTATTTATTAAAGCTGTGTTTTCTCTCATATATAGAGATTATACTTTTAGTGAATAAACACATACTGCAGCTTGGCAGTCATAGAACATTCGAGTGATGATTCCAAGTTTCACATTTTTTACAAAACAACCAATGTCCTTAAGTTTTGGTTGTGTTGTGAGATACTGAATATCATTGCGACTGCACGGATTGCATTAGTTATTATGAATATCGTTTGGTAATGTGATGTCGTCCTCAGGTCTATAATGAACGAACTTGCGAACAGAATTTAGCTGACTGATAATCTCAATTTCATTGAATCTCATTGTTTTTTAATAGCTAAGTTCCTATTTTAAGAAACTGGTCAATACAAAGGAAGTGAAAGCATTGTGCATGTTTTATTAAAATATTTGGTCTTCCCTTAGATAAAAATCTAGAACAATTCTTGATTTTTTGCGATGCACTGCGCGTGGAACTATTTTCAGCTTAGTATTTTCAAAACCCCTTTGAATACTTAATAACTAGTAAGGGGAGAAATTAAGGCTTTGTTAGGTAATCTTTATCTTTTCCATAATTTAATCATCGATCTGGGTCAACACTAGCACCGAGTAATAACTGGAAATTGAAACTAATTTGACGTAAAATGGAAAGCTGAATTTCCTTTTATAATTATAATTCCTATGTTACCTAGATAATCATCCATATAGCTCTTACCTTTATACAAATATTCTCTCTCTCTCTCTCTCTCTCTCTCTCTCTCTCTCTCTCTGGAAGCTGTATATCTATTAAGCCAAAGCTTTACATGCAAAATACAGATTTGTGGTTCAGTGTGTGAAGGAGGTTTCTAAGTATTGATAATGATCATCATGTGTAGGTATAACAATGGCTAATTTGGTGTAAATTTCCTAATTTCCTACACATAAAGAAAGAGTACACACGCGCACAAACATATACACACATACATACACACACACATGTATATATATATATATATATATATATATATATATATATATATATATATATATATATATATATATATATATATATATATATGAGATACTGTGTCATTCAGACAGTCAGAGATTTAGTCATATATATCAGTTCCATCATTTCCATATGTATGAATCCTTGATCCGACGAGAGATTGAGATCATTTGTGGAAGAAATGACTTCGTCGCCACCGCTCGAAAAAATAGAATGAAATTACTCGGTCTCATACACCTGTGGCGGGAACGTTCAGTATATCGGGGTCATTTCATAATTCAATTACTTATTTATTTCAGTTATTTCCCTGTTCCACTTCACACTAGATTTATCGTCAAGTTTCTCTCACTAACTTCTTACCATCTATCTGCCGATGTCATTTATTTTATGAGAATAATTCTCCCTTCTATTTCTCTGTTTCTCTATCTCGTTTATATATATATATATATATATATATATATATATTATATATCACTATATATATATATGTGTGTGTGTGTGTATGTGTTTGGGCGTGTGTGTGTGTATGTGTGTGTGGGTGTGTTTGTATATGCAAATTCTGTTAACTGGAAAGTTGACCGTTTGTATCCCTATTAGTAGTATTGAAAATGGGAATCCAGTCTCCATTATTTTTCGTGGGAAGAAATGAAATGTTTATTTGTATAAAAAATACAAAAATATGTTTTGACGTAGTAACTGATTTACTTCTTCCCTGTTATTAACCCTGAATGGTTTGCCTTGCCCGTCCTTCTTTGTAATGTTGCTGTTACATTCAGGATGCGCGGTATTTTGCATCAGTCGTCGACAGGAGTGAACCAAGCGTCCCTTTTCCATCGCCTGCTTGTACGTAGTTTATAGGATTGACTGGTGAAGTGAGGCCTACATACTACTAAGCACTTCGTTGTTTCACTTCTGTCCTGTCCATTTACTCTGGTTATATTGTATAACACTTTGTTATCCCCTTGATTGTTATATGCATGTCTGTCTGTGTGTGTTGTGTGCGTACGTGCGCGTCTGTAGTCTGTATGCCTTTGTGTGAATGAATATCTGGGAATTCGGGTACATAAAAAAATTGAAAGTATGATAATTGACGCTTCAGAATGCAGGCTCAAGTTCGTAATGATAATAATAATGCTTGTCAAAATGGTATTTTAATAATAATAATAATGACTGTCAAAATGGTATTCTCGAAAACCTAGGCTATCATTCATACCTTTCGTATTGACAAATACAATTCAATTTGTGATATCGTTCATAAGAAGAGGCGGCAGGCACATATATGCGACCATCAGCAGTAATGCGTTATTTACAAAAAGCAGACTTTAGAGGTTATTGGGCACTTGCTTGCAAGCGTTAATAGTGCTCGGGACCACACTTTTCAGATTTTGGTATATTTAAGTCTTCAGAATGATTTTGTTTTATCCATTATCTGTTGATTTTGTCTTCGGGGCATTCATGTAAGACAGGTATTTATCAGCCAGCTAAAAAATTCGTTGTGAATAAGATTCATCGTGTCATAGCAATGAACAAACAATGAAAACATTACGGACTTGGTCTTTATCAATGACAACTCCTTATTTCCTAAGAAAGCATCTGGGTAATATTGCTGTTAATCTTATAAATGGGCAAGATACACGTCATAACTTTATTTAGAAATAAAATGCTGCTTTCATTTGCTAAACATATTCGAGGCTATTAGCATGAAATATGACTCATTTTTATATGTACAGTGCAAATAAACTGTGAATATTTTTATAAGATCGCGGAAACTCCTAACGGATGCAGTTCATTTTATACACTGCTTGTTTGGGATAGGACGGTTACTTGTTTAAGTGCTTTTGGAATGTAAAACACCGAGTCTGCTTATTTTCAGACAGGTTGTACGAAAGCCATCGAAATATGAATGTTGGCTAAGGATGCCAACGTCTCCGGCAGTTGACTAAATACTAACGGGTCAGTTTAAAATGGATGACTGAAATATACAGGGTCCCTTCGCTCGGTGTCATAGAAAGATTGCATTCTTGGCATTTTGCACTTTGGTCCTATTTTTTAGTTTCTGTAAAAGAACGCTATTGAGATGGCTTTGTCTGCCTGTCTGCAAGTTGGTATGTTGATCATCCACTCTCTGCTCATCGAACATATCAAATTGCAGCCCTTTAGCCTCAATAGAATTAACCATCTGATGTTCATGGACGACATCGAGCTGTATGGCAAGAGCATCAACGAAATAGATACCCTAATCCAGACTGTAAGGATTGTATCTGGGGACATCAGGATGGAGTTTGGAATAAAAAAATATGCCTTAGTCAGCATACAAAAGGGCAAAGTAACGAGGACTGAAGGGATAAAGCTATCAAATGGGAACAACATCAAACACAGATGAGACGGGATACAAATACCTGGGTATAATGGAAGGAGGGAATATAAAACACCAAGAGATGAAGGACACGATCATGAAAGAATATATGCAGAGACTCAAGGCGATACTCAAATCAAAACTCAACGCCGGAAATATGATAAAAGCCATAAACACATGGGCAGTGCCAGTAATCAGATACAGCGCAGGAATAGTGGATGGACGAAGGCAGAACTTCGCAGCATAGACCAGAAAACCAGGAAATACATGACAATACACAAGATCAGGCCCTAAGAACCAGATATGTTCAAAGAACGATAGATGGAAATAACATCTCTCCCATATGTAGGAAGTGCAATACGAAAAATGAAACCATAAACCACAGCAAGCGAATGTCCGGCACTTGAACAGAACCAGTACAAAAAGAGCCATGATTCAGTAGCAAAAGCCCTCCACTGGAGCCTGTGCAAGAAACACCAGCTACCTTGCAGTAATAAGTGCTACGAGCACCAACCTGAAGGAGTGATAGAAAACGATCAGGCAAAGATCCTTTGGGACTAAGGTATCAGAACAGTACAATTGCCAGTGGAAATTGTACCCATAATCATAGGAACACTAGACACGATCCCAAGACCCCTGAAAAGGAATCTGGAAAAACTAGAGGCTGAAGTAACTCCAGGACTCATGCAGAAGAGTGTGATCCTAAAAACGGCGCACATAGTAAGAAAAGTGATGGACTCCTAAGGAGGCAGGATGGAACCCGGAACCCCACACTTTACATACCACCCAGTCGAATTGGAGGATTGTGATAGACAAAGGAAAAAAATAATAATAACAGCAAACATATTACTTTAGTAGGAATGGGAATTTTTTTCTTGCTATTTCTAATTAACATTTATGAATATATATACCAAGCGATTTTTCATTTTACTTATGTAAAGATTAAAAGATTCACAATGCCTTCTTTGAAGTAAAAATTTTAAACTTTCTTTTCATTCGTTAAAAAGTTTTTACATTTTTCCTCAATATTCTTATTTCACATCCTTCGTTTCGGTTCCAGGGGATACTCTGTTCTTCGTAGATTGCTATGCAAGCTTACAACCTTCAGGTCGCTCTTTTGATTAGATGCAGGTATATAACAGCGGAAATAAGATCCTTGTTGCTGACTCTAAAAGCTGTAATCATCCGTACATTCTTTCCTGACTTCAGAGTTCAAACATTAATAAAGAAAATGCGTGAAGCGTCGAATTAGTCAAGTTTTATCTATGAACATTAAATTTTCCTTGTAAAATATTTCTCACAATTTATGTTGCGCATGTAACAAACAGAGTTCTATCCTTGAACCACGTGCAATATACGAAGTTAATTCTGTAAGGTATTAGTTAACAAAAGAGATATTCAAATTTAAACAAAAAGTGTTGTGACCATTCCCGGAAAATTAATAGAGGCCTCACAATTTTCCTGGCGAAATACGTGTATTACAAAGCACTATGTATACTTGAAAAGGAATATTGCGATTCGATGCCGAATCCGGAGGAAAATCCAATCAGCGGAATGCATTAGATACCCTAATAAATATTGCCGCGTGGTGCTACGAGGCCGCATTAGTTTTCCTCGAAAAGAGACGAATGAAGCCAATTCTGACCAATCAGCGAGCATTGTTCTTCGTGGAATCTTAGTTCTCTGCATTTTGCTGCTAGAAGTAAGTTAATAAAAAAAAATTATAAAAAAACGTAAAAGAAAAAAAAATCTAAAACAGGTAAGCAAAACAGACTACAGTTTTGACCGTTGGTAGGATTACATAATGAAAGGCCAATCTCTCATCTCTCTTTTTATCTCTTTTCATGTTCATTTCCTTTGATAGGAGAAAGCTATTTCCCGGGATCGCCATAAAAGTTGTAAACCTAAATCTATGAGATTAGCTATAGGAAGCCTTACAGGACAGCTCGAGCACGTAGTTAAAAGAACTTGGAGAGTCTGGGGAAGGGCCAATTATTATCCGTTGGCAGACAAGAGCGGCCGTCTGTTTATAGAAGTTTTTGCTAAGGCATCTCTCTCTCTCTCTCTCTCTCTCTCTCTCTCTCTCTCTCTCTCTCTCTCTCTCTCTTTCACGTTAAGGAACGTTGGGAGATTATTGAGGGGTGATTCTTGACTTGCCTATCATTAATGTTCTCTGTCTCTCCCTTATTGTAGGGAATATTCTCTCGGAAAATTATGTCTCGAAACATCAGTCTTTGAGACATAATCTTTAACGGTCTCAGAGATCAGTCGAGTTGATCGAAAATGATTGGACGTAAAATTTCAGTGTCAAAAATGATGATACTACCAAACGCCATTAGGGTTCCAGAAGGAATAACAAACTGGCATCAGAGATGCAGAATGTTTTATTTCTCGGCTTTTTCGAATATCCGTCACATCCCATTACTTTTAATTTACTATTCAGAAAGAGCTCTCAATTGCTAGCCCTGCATTCGGTATGATAAAGAGTATATTCCGTATCCAGCTGTTAACAGCGCAACTGGACTTTCCTTTGCAATGAAAATAATCGTATGAAGAAATGAAAGTAAGACTGCAGATGAATTAATAAATAAAAGAAAAGACAAACCAGTATAACATTTGGGGCAAATATGTCCAATAAATTTAACAACCTTTATATTTCATGATACACCCGGGCTATTGAGTTTAATGAAAGCACTATTTGCTCATTGCTGTAAAATTATCCGACTTACCATGTTTTCCTTACTGAAATCTGTCTTTCCGTACGTCAGTCATGAATGAGTAAAAATAAATGTAATTCAGAAAAGGAAGTTCAGACTGTGGAATGGCCCAAAATATAATATTTATGTATCGTGAGGCTACAGAGAGAGAGAGAGAGAGAGAGAGAGAGAGAGAGAGAGAGAGAGAGAGAGAGAGAGAGAGAATTGTGTCTTCATATGAAAATGATCGAAGGTAGTCTTAAATGCATGTTATTTTTTCGTTACTAGTTTATAGTCATATTAAGTATTTAGAACGAAAAGCAGAAAATGTGTGAGCAAACGATTAGAAACACACAGTAAACTTTTACCGTTACTAATTTTTTTCTGAAACAAAAGATAATTATATAAACAGTATACTCAACCCTCCCAGATAGCTTTCTGATTTTCAAAGTCACAAACTTGAGAGCACTCATTAACATCAATATTCGATGCTGAAGGAAAACACGACAGATATCTTTATATATTTCGTAAACTTTTACTCTACTTTGACGAATACTATGTTTTGCTGGATACTCTGCGTGGCAAATGGACCCAGCTCTTTATTTGTATATCCTTCTCCTAATTGACTCCGTTTGCAGATGATCTGTTTGTTCTTGTATTCATCTGTTTATATACGTGATTGTTTTACATAATTAATTGTATTTTGTTCGTAATGGAAAGACAATATAACGTGTTTACTTTTTTATTAATTTTTCGCAACTAGTACTAGATTTCATCTCCTAAATTGAAGAGTAGTCAACCACATAAAACGTAAGTATCTTATTTACGGCTCCTTTTTCACAATTTAGAAAAAACGCGATTCTGATGGTGTCAGAGCTGAGCCCGAGAGTTTACGGTAAAAAGTTCCATTCACAGGTACATTCGTATATAGAAATATCAGCATCCCAGCATTTCTCATTAGCATAAATTCAGTTTCCTGTAATCGTTACATATAATC
>NC_061108.1:92044592-92054592 GCF_015104395.2 Macrobrachium nipponense
GATGGAAGAGGGCACCTTGGTTACTGCACACCACTTTGCGAATCTGTGACATTGTGTCCAATAGGATTAGAGGATTCTCAGTAGCTTGTCGAATATGTCAATTGATAGCATGCTGTTAGTAAATTTCTTATCTCTTTGATCAGCTGTACCTAGTACTCCCCATTAGTTGGCATAGCATTAAGCTAAAGGAGTTCACGATTCTAATCGTTACTTAATCGTAGAAATGGCCGTAACTAATTTTCATGCCTTATCCTTTTTTGAAAGAAATGTCGTATATAGTATTTAATTGTATGTGGGAACATTTTTCTAGTCCATCCTTGTAAATAACCATAGTTTGTATACGTAATTTTCCATTTTCTCCAGATGCACTTTTCTACTATAATGTCCTGATGTCCCTTTTTAGTCTAAAGCTACACTAACTAATCTACGTTTTTTTTTTATTGATGGCTTTCAAGCATCTACAATGAGTGGATGCCCTTTTCACGTGAGCTGGAATTAGATTTCTGTAAGAACTCACTGCATTCTCCTCTAGTGCTCTAACATCTTTGTGGTTGAACAGTAGATATTGCTGGTGGTATGAATATCAATATGTCTATTTATTAAGGGATCTTAAATGTTGATGCTTGATAGATAACTAATTGATGAGCTATGCGATTTGTTATCTATCAATACATAATTAACTGGAAGGCTCATTGGCACTACGCCGCGTATCTGATGGAAGAGGTCCTTAAGCCTGACAATAAAGAATGTCCCAAAATGCTCAAGACAATATCTCCTTGAGCACCAGCTCGGGAATAATTAGCTAAGACTACAACATTCGGTTTATAAGCATAGCTAAAATATTAATATTGATTTATACCCCTGAAACCTTTGTGAAAAAAATACTCACAAACCTTTGTAAAATGTCACCTCGTGGGTTGTCACCTTCCATAGGTCATTAACTCGGCAGCGAGTATGTAGCATGGATTATATCTGGGTGCATAGCTTACTCATATCTTGCTGAGACTGTGGCTAAACATTCATGCTCAGACATACAATACAAAGAATGAAGAATGAAGTAACGTCCCCTTGCCCCTAGATAAGCTTAATCTTAACCGTTTAATTATGAAGCATTCATGAGGTATTATAAACTGCAGTTTCAACATACGCTGCGTTATTAATGCCATTAATTAAAAGATCACCATCTTTGCTGACCCTTTTAGCTCTAACTTGATTCATTTACTCCATCGTTGCTCGCTGCTCTTGATACGCAGACAAGAACAATCCGCCCAGAATCTCCCTGAGGCAGAATCTGGTTTATGATAAGAAAAGGGAGGATTACGTCCGGGCAAAATTAAAACCATAACTCATGAGCGAATATAGCAGCAAAGGCAGCGACTTCCCATCTACTCCAACTATAATCTCATAATCAGCTTTAAAGGTTAATTACCTGATGTGGAAAGTAGCATATTCGGAGTTCAGACGGGAAAACAACACCCAGGTGCCAGTTTGGGTGAAAATAAGGCGAAATAATTAATCCCAAGTGTGAGAATAACCTGCATTTCTGGGTTTCGTCTCATGAGGCCAAACAATGCGGTTTTACACAAGGAAAAAGCTACCGAGGTCAATGAAAGATCATTGCCACGATAGGATCGGCAACGACAAGAACTTTGAAAGTATTTGTTCGGTAGTATTTAGTATTTTGTTTGGTAGTATTTAGTATTTAGTATTTAGTATTTAGTTTTATTTAGTTTTATTTACAAATAGATGAAATAGCCCATGTATCAAACTCGGTGGATTTCTAGCACCTTTGCTGTTTGGTGCTTTGTTCGTGGTGACATACTATTTGACATTTAACATGAATACCGATTCTGCTGATTTTGTGCATTTATAAGTTTTGAAACAATTTTGAGAGTATAAAGGAATGGTTGAGAATTCTCATCCTGTTTCTCTTTTCTCACTGCTTATCTCTTCGCCTTCTGTCTTGTGCCCTTTGGAACTGTGATAGATAAGGGGAGACAGAGTTCGGCGTCCCATCGGTGACTGGCCATAGAAAAAAATAATGATGGGGATCTGTCGTGAACAGACTTGATCTATTGATATTTACAAATTGAATATCAACATGTGGCACATTCGATTAAACAATGCAATATGCTAATGGTAAAGGTATAAAGGCAGCACAAGATGCCTATGCACTGAGGTATTTATGGACCACAATGAAACAGGTCACCTGGAGGTTAGAAATATGAATTAGAGTAGAGGTTATAGAAATGAATGAGAACAGAGGTTATAAAAAATGAATTAGAATGAAATATATCCGAATCGACCGAAGAAAGAAAAACCACAAAGAACAGCAGTTGTTTTCCCAACCAACAAGTAAGGAACACAGCAGAGGAGACCGAACTCTGACTAAACATTGTTGGTAAAACAACAATGGAAATTTCACGAAAGAAATCCAGTTTTATATTCATACCCGTGATATTTCCGACTTGTATAAGGTCTTTTATTCTTTGTATTTTGGGACTATTGTATTTGAACGGTGGTGTATTTGGGAACCTTTTTCTCTTTTTCTCTTTTAAACCGCGTATTTTGTCAACAAAGCCTGTCGTGTTTTTAGTTCTTTGCACTTTTGGAGCAATCTGTTTGGGCTGGATGTAAAAGACTGAGAAGTGCTTTCCATTTTCAGCCATCCAGGTCGAGGTTTTGACTATAAATCCAATATTCTTTATAAAGTTGTTTTTAAATGGCGCTTCTAGACGTTCTGCATTGCAGTCATTTTACGCACATCTTGGCCTTTGGAGTCACGAGAGATTGCTAGCAAAATCTCTCTCTCTCTCTCTCTCTCTCTCTCTCTCTCTCTCTTTCAACACACACATTCACGCACACACACATATATATATACAAACATATATGTATATATATATATATATATATATATATATATATATATAATATATACATATTATTACATATATATATATATATTAACATATAATAGGCTTATATAATTAATATATATATATATATAATTAATGTTATATATATCATATATAATATAAATATATATGTATATATAATATATATATATATATATATAATATACTTATATATATATATATATATATATATATAACATACATACATATATATATATATATAATATATATATATATATATATATACAATATATAATGTATATTATAATGTATATAAGCATATAAAATATATATATATATATATAAATATATATATATATATATATATAATATATTATGTTTATATATATAAATATATAAAAGTATACATAACACCCGTTAGACAAACCACTTCCTAATTAACTGGTATTGGGATTATAGGGCAGGCAACTTGTTGCTCCTGTTTCCAGATTGTCTGTGTCAGAATAGACAATTATTTAAGAGACATGAACATAGCTCCCTTTGGAGTTAAGCAGTACCCTGTTTCTTTCCCCTTCCCTCTGCGCCTTCTTCGGTTCAGGAGTCTCTCTCTCTCTCTCCTTACGTGTGAGTGGGAGGGGGTGGGCCACCACTTTTGCCTTATGGAACAATCCTAACCCAAATTCGAGAGAGGCATATTTACATCCGAATCGAGGGAACAAAAAATAACCACAAATAACTGCAGTTGTTTTCCCAAACAGGCAAAGAACACAGCAGAGGACCGAACTCCGCACGAAGCATTGTCAGTGAAACAACAATGGAGATTTCAGTATTTCAGAAATAAAATCCAGTTTTATATCTACACTCGTGATATTTCTGACTTGTAAATGCTCTTTTATTCTTTATATTTTGGGACTATTGTATTTGAGCTGTGGTCTATTTGGGAGCCCTTTTTTCTTGTTCTCTTTTTAAACCTAGTTATTTTTTTTTTTTCAAAAAAGCCTTTCATGTTTCTAGTCCTTTGCACTTTTAGCGCAATCTGTTTGGGCTGGATGTAAAAGACTGAGAAGTGCTTTCCATTTCAGCCGTTTCAGTTCGAGGTTTTCGCTACAGATCCAATATTCTTTATCAACTTGTTTTTCGACGACGCCTGTAGACATTATGCATTAGAAGAATTTTAGCGTACATTTTGATGTTTGCAGTCATGGGAGAGAGGGGAATAAAATTAATCAGGCTAATAATCTCTCTCTCTCTCTCTCTCTCTCTCTCTCTCTCTCTCTCTCTCTCCTCTCTCTCTCTCTACTATATATATATATATATATATATATATATATATATATATATATATATATATATATATATATATTTGTGTGTGTGTATATGTTTGTGCTTGGGGGGTGTGCGTTTGTGCAAACAGCCGAGCAACATATAAAAATAAGACTTCTATAGAAGTTTTGAATAAAACGTTCAACATGATCCTTAAGGTTTTCCCACCTGTTTAGAGGAACTTTCGTCGGCTTGAAACTTGTTATCTTTTCAAAATAAGACTGAAGGCAACTGAACCGGCAAAGGATAAAGAAAGAACGATACGAAATGGACTGCACTAAAAGTCCATGAGGAGCAAATATGGAGATTGAATCACGAAAATGACCTGAACAGGGAAAAATTCATCGGAAAAGGCCAATAAAAAAAGCACTGCAGTTCAACAAAACACTGATAAATAAAACTGGACAGTAACCGGAGAAAACGGACAGAACAATAACCTGCACGCGTACAGACATGCACACTCACACGCCAGTATATATATATATATATATATATATAAGACAGAAAACGTTGGCGAAAGCAGGCCACAGCATATGGAAGGACAGGGTGACAAGGAGATAGCCGGTCATCAGGTGATAGTACATTTATTACCGACGCGTTTCGTAACACATAGTTACATCATCAAGGCTAAAAGAGAAACAATACAAATTAAAAATACATGAAACATAACTTTGACTTTAAGAGTCTCAATAAATATCACATACATAAAATAAAAGCAATTTAAAAAGCACCTGCTAGACTAAAAAGTTGAAGACTGAGTGATTCGGAGAGAAGGGAGAAGCAGCGAAGAAAGCCGGTTCAACCAGATACAACTGTACAGAGGAAGTGTGTGAGTACAACTTGGGCACTAACTGCTTAATAAACAACGACTCTAATATAAGCAGTTCGTCTAAACGGCTTGTTTGGCCCAAGACAGAGAAATCAGTATAATTGATGGTGGTTTTACAAATTTTTGCATGATTTCTGATATTTGAAAATTCTGGATTGGACACTCTGCAGCCAGTACGATGACTTACACCATTATGTGAATCAGCTCTGACTTTTAGCAAACGTTTAGTCGAACCCACGTAAGTCCCCAAATCACATCTGGGGCAAGTATATTTATATACGACTGACGATTGCAATATTGGGCAGAGTCTGTCTTTAAATTTGAAAAGTGATCTTATGTTAGGGGATTTTTTTGGAATTAATATAACTTGCAACATATTAAAGTGTTTTTCAATTGCAGACTTGAGATTCCTTCTAAATTTGTCGTCTTGGATGTATGGAATACTGGCATATAGTTTCTTTCGTGGAACAGTGCTTATGGAAGGGGAGTCCGATAATTTCTTATTTAGAAAATTCTTGCAATGTTTGAAGAAAACATGTGAGGGAAACCAGTTATCGGAAAAATATTTAAACAGGAACAATATTTCTTTATGATACAATTCCCAGGAAGAGGTTAGAGTGTAAGCTCGATGGAGCAAGGTAAAAATTGAATTAAGTTTAAAATTATAAAAACAAGCACTATAAAAGTTTGAACCCAGACCGGAGAACGTCTTTTTTCTAAAAAACGGAAGTGTTAAAACTATCACCACTTCGAAACACTAAAACATCCAAAAATGGTAATCGATCATTTTCCTCTCTCTCTAATGTAAACTTGATATTAGGATGCAATTCATTAATGTATGAGAGAAATTGATCAGCATGGAAAGCTGATTTAAAAAGAACAAAGGTGTCATCGACAAACCTTTTATACACAAGAGGATAAAAACCAAGGGGGCAATTTTCCAACATGTCCTCCTCCAGGGAGCACATGAAAAGGAGGACATGTTGGAAAATTGCCCCCTTGGTTTTTACACCTTAGGTCCAATGGTGTTGTGAACCACCTTTATTACATCGTGAATGTTTTAAGAGGGAAATAAGAGTTCTGGCATTTCCAAATATCTAGCTTCCTTAGTGCAGGAAAATGGAACGTAAAAAAACTATAAAAGATAATGCCAAAGAACATAATAATAATAATAATAATAATAATAATAATAATAATAATAATAATAATAATAATAATATGGTTGGTATTAAGTCCTCACAAAGGAGAGAGGGGGTCAAAACGAAAGCCCAAAAAGTCCTATGATGTAATTTTCCTCTTTGCATATGATTATTTCACCATTGGTATACTGAAATGCTGTTAGTGAACATTATGACTGTATCATATATCAAAAGAGAAATTTTTGTTTAAATCTCCACGTTTTAAAAAGATTCCCGGCGCTCAATAAATGAATATGCAAATCAAGAGTTTAATTAGTTAACGTCAAACGCATCCATTGCGTCCATTTGCGTTTTATGTTCGAAAGGTCGAAATGCTTGCTTTTGTACACAAGGGAACCTGCACCAATACACTTACACACACAGATTCACATATTGACACCCACCCATACACATTCACACACACATACACACACACACACACACACACACACACACATATATATATATATATATATATATATATATATATATATATATATGTGTGTGTGTGTGTGTGTGTATATATACACATATATGCGTATATACGCAGCATATATAAATAATGAAATGGATAGTGGTGTATGTATATATATTTATATATATATATATATATATATATATATATATATATATATATATATATTTTGTGTAAATCAGTATTACGCCCATCTTTCGTTGGCCGCGTATGTGCTAGCCATATTTCTCTTTGATCGTGATGTGTAAAATAAATTTTCATGCTAGAATAGTTGATTTGGTGCATTTCAAAACAGACAATTTTTAATTTATCGTAGTCCAGTAAAAATTATATAAATTAGAAGGTTAAATGAATGACCTGAGTTCTGACGAAAACAAAAATTTTATTTTTTTCACGTGCAAAGTAATCACCAAAAATAAAGTATTAGATCTCAAAACATTTTCCTGCATCATGTCAAATTAGAAAAACGTGCATCTCCGATCATGCAAAGTTCGTTCTATTTATGCTACCTAATGTACTTAAAACCTGAGTAATTAAATGTATGATGCTGTATCAGTGCCATGAAGAGTTTAGATTGCATGCTAGAATGCCGATTTCCGTGTCGTCTAGATGCAATGATTCACAATATATCTATAGAATAACAGAACTGAGTCAAAATCACGATTTCATTTTAGCAGAAAACGCAAATGGGATAGGTAAGCTAACGTATCCCATCCTATTCCAGCCCGTTCCATACACCCTACCTCCCCTACTCCCTTCCCCTTATCCTTTTTCGTTCTCCTTACACCCATTCCTTCACAATTCCCTTTTTCCCTTCCCCTTTCCCATTTTCGATTCCCTTCCAACTTCTCCCATCTTGCTCCCTCTCCCCACTCATAATGATTTCTAATCATGCATCCAAGATATTCATATGCTTTGGCATTTTCACATTAGCCGATCACATTGCTCTTATCAAATCAACCAGCGATGGTATGATATGTGGCGATCCTTAACTGGTTACTACATATTAATGAATGATGTCAGGATAGTCAGCCAATCGGAATACGACACGGGTCACTCGGGCACTCTTCGAATGACTGATGTATATTAAAGAATGACATCGCGATCGTCAAGCGCATATTGACTTTCATTATACATCCAGTTTGAACCAGTGAGAATCTTTGGTTATTGGTGTTTCTAATGTGCTACAAAGATTAAGACATAACCCGTAAAATTGGCTATCCTAACGTAAATACTTGACCACAAGACGGCTGTGTCTCAAGTTCGTGTAAAATTATTCAACTACACGATTTTCGATTTCTGAAAAAATACCCTAAAGTGTTTGTAAACATGTTAATTTACTGCTTTCATATCTTTGAACCTTTTCTCTTTTTTTATGGTAAAATAGACATGTAAAATCACATCACAAGAGCTGATTATCTTGTTTAATATAAGCGGAAAACTCTTAGGTCCGTAGTGCGCGTAGTATAATTTTCTTAAACTTCCAAGTCCAAACTGAACTGTCAGTGGGATTTTGGTTTATAAGCATTTTGATATCTCATTTCGACATGGTAAAAACTCAGAGGTAATTTAACATTTAGTCAGTATACTTGCACTTTCATCAATTAGAAGCTTCGTTGCTCCTTCAAGATGTTTGTGTACTACCCGGGTAAAAAAATGAGTAAAAAAAAATACGGTGGTGAACACTAGCTACATGCCTTTACTAATAGGAGGAATGTTTTTGAAAAATGCAGTATATACAAAGTTTCTGAAATGTGCGGTCCTGGTCTCCATGATATATCTAGTCAAGTGAACTGACCCGTTGCAATATCCATAAACATTGCCCCATGTCGTACATTCACGAGGCTCAGTTTTATTTTTCATGGAATATGCAGCAAATAAAGGAATATTTGCCAAGTTGGACTGGAATATTATGGTCATCGGTTTTGAAAGCATTGGCCTTTAAGGGAGATATACAGCAAACTGAAATATTTTCGCACGAAAATGTGGTAATATATGATAGTTTGGCTAAGTTCAAGGATTCATTAAAAAGCTAATATAGATTCATTCAGATTTCATAGGTATCAATGAAATATAATTTTACAATATTGAAGGGACGTTTGTTTTACCAGTGGAGCAATATCAAGAAACATTTCATATTGAATCATCTCGAATACTACTGCAGTGGGAGTAAGAGGCGATGCATGAACTTTTCGTTCCAGGAAACACCAGTGATTTGGAATTCTGAAGCACCGTATCCCAAGTCCAAGTGCTCTAGTAGAGGGCTTTTTGAGTCACTTGCACTGATGGAGTTGTGGGTGGGGGTGGGAGATCGGTGTTAGGAGTAACCTCCTTCGGGGAAACCTCAGAAGGGGTAAATGACTCTTTCTCTTTTATGGTCAATGGCAACCACATACCGAGTGATTTTATGTACTGAAGACTGCTGCCGCAATGGTAGTAAATGGTCCAGTATTCCCAGTGTCATTCGTTTGGGAGTACAGATATAATATAGCTCAGTTAATAGAATACACGGCAAAGGGTTATGCATTCCTTGGTGGGAGCAAAGTCCACAGAAATAACAGGTGAGCGTCTTTGTCTGAGGCCAGTGCAACCACTCTTGCTCACTCCTGCTAAAAATCAGGGAAAGGATGAAATATCTGGTATTTTGAATTAGCAGAAAAAAGAAATATATGACAAAGGATTTCTTCAAGGAGAGAATGCTGGATATTTTTGCCTAATGTTAAGTATAATGCGTTTACAGGAATATCAAGGGCACCATGTGATTGTGTCTGGACTAGCTGAAAGGTGTAAGACTCTGGGGAGGAATGAAAACGTACAAATGTGTTGTTTTAGGGATTGTTTTGAAAAGAATTGAGTGTATTTGACCCAGGCATAAAAATATGTAAATGAAAGAATTTGCGATGGTCTGATTCTGTGCCTTTGTTTGGAGAATGTGTAATGGTAGTTTTGTTAGGGAATATAAAAGCAAATGTGGATGGCAGAAAGAGATGTCCTTGTTAGCAGGGATAAATTTCTTGGGGAATGTCTTGTGGAATGTTTTTAGAATATGACTTGATTGTTGCATATCAGTGCAGTATTTGAATATGTGATGCACGTGATTGTCAGAGGCGGGGCAAAGCTAAATGAAGCGAACTTCGAAAGATATAGTGTGAGTATGCAAGTTAGAGTGGGAAGGATAAAAAGACACCGGGTGACAGAATTACTTGTGAGTAATGCTGTGGCTAGGTAATGATGCTCGTCAAAATATAATATCCCAAGTACTGGTTCCTATGTTGTTAATCTCAGAGAGAAAATGTGTGAACTCCGAGAAGAGGTTTGG
>NC_061108.1:92059592-92079592 GCF_015104395.2 Macrobrachium nipponense
TAAAACATATAGTAAATTTAAGCAGATCTTGTGTTTTTTTCTTGAAATGAGAGTTAAAATCACGTTCTTGGGAATTGTAAGATTCTTATTCGTCTTTCAAAGTATGCTGTTATCTATAACGTTAATCTGGTTATATTGTTCGTGTTGATGTGTTTATGCTCATAGATGCTTCTATGACCGTTATTAAACATCTTATCTCGCCCAAACCACATATCAATGAGATAAAATGTTTATCAACACAGTTAATGGCCTCCAGCGCCGTCGAATGGAAAGGACTTCTGTGAAATTCCGAAATTCCGCCACCCACGTCTTTCCCGGCGCCCACCTCCACAAATCTCCATTTACCTTCGGCCTGCCGCCTCTTAGTTGTCATCCAATTACGCCTGGGGTCCTCCAGCTCTTTAGGTGCTTTTAGGAACCCAGTTGACCCACCGTTACGTACTATTCTCCCCGGGTTGATGATAAGGGCGTGCTCTCTTACGCTAGCATTTAGTGAAAAGCTGAGGAAATAAGTCAATCAGTTTGGAAGGGGAAATGAAATATGGAAATGTGGCTGACTAGAATTACACACCAAATTAAGAAGTGTGGTGGTGTATGGACCTGAATCATAAAAATGAGATAATATCTAAAAGAGCTTATGCAGTATCGAATGAAAACTGAATGTACAGAGTGAGAGAAAATACTATATATATATATATATATATATATATATGATATATATATCTATATATATATATATATAATGTATATATATATATATATATAGGATATATATATATATATATTATATATATATATATATATATATATATATATATATATAGATATATATATATATAAATATAAGGTAATACCACGGAGGGAAATGAAAAACGAGAACTGCCGAGATCTTTCGGCAGTTCTCGTTTATTTTCCGTGGCATTACCTTTATTTATACATAGTATCACGTTCTATATATTTCGTAATCAAGTTATTCATGCACACACCACACACACACACACACACACACACACATATATATATATATTATATATATATATATATATATATATATATAATATATATATGTGTGTGTGTGTGTGTGTGTGTGTGTGTGTGTTGTGTGTACACATGATACGACCATTGATGTATGCAAGATCACAGACTGAAAAGCGCCATGCTGCCATTTTCAAAGGAAAACGTATAATGACAAAATTCCACAAAAGCCAATTTTGTCGGAATCACGGGCCGGGTATTAGACGGGCCTCTAGATCAATAAGGAAATATTGGACCCTAAAAGTCTCGTTCTTTTAAGGTTTCGGTCCTGAGCCGTCAGACGATATAATAAAGCATTTCTTTCATGCATGACGTCAAATTCCCTATGCATCCTCTGACATTAGTATTGTTCATTGGCTGCTAGAGTTAGTTATTCTTTCTTAATTCGTTATACTCCTTTGCAAAAAGATGACGTTTTAAAGATTTCCTCTCATTTTTTTACGTTTTTAAATGTGAAGTTCACAGTCACATCTTTTATCTACGGGAAGCCTAAAATCACGTAGATCTCGGTATTTTATTTGTTCCTTGGCTTTACGTCTTCCAAAATGCTCACTGAACATTGATTACCACCTATCATCTACGGCTGCATGCTATCGTATTTCAGCTAATCATTTCTTGCCTCGAATTTTCTATCCTATTTTCACTATAGATCATACGAAAGGTTTTTGGGTTAGTACTACCTGATTTCTAGAGGCAAACTTCAACGTTGGCTATATATAGGAAAGATAGGAAAGTGGTTTACCAAGAAGAAGCAGAGAAGGGTGTAGGGTTTACTTGAAGGAAGACAGGGAAGGAATTAAGACCATCATCAGAAGGGAGTTAGGAAATGAGCCTTATCATAAGGAGAGTGAACAAATCATCGGGGTATCGCAGGGGCCAGATGAGAAGGGGCATAAGAAGGAAAGGGAGAATGAGTGAGGGTGTAATGTCTGTCGTATTGAAGGGGTTGAGTGAGTGGTGGCGGTTATGATAAAAGGAGAAACTAATTGTGATTGTGAATAAGGGGGTGTGAATGATCATACTAGGAAGGAGTGAGAATGAGGGAACAGGGCTTTTCATGAGTAGCGAGTGGAGGAAACAATTTTTTTTTTCAGGTAGAAAGTGAAGGAAAAGATATTTTTCAGGGTAAACACTTGGGAGAGGTGGCTTGCATAGGAAGCAGGTAAGTTTAGATGAGTGAGGGGAGGGGAGTTATCACAGGGGAAGGGGGAGGGAGAATTGGAGGTTTAAAAGGAAGTGTGAGGGAATAATGGTTGTTATGAAGAGAAAGGTGTTGGGGAAATGGGTTATTATAAAGGGGGTGAGCAAGAGAAGGGGGCACTTATTTCAGAGGTAGTTGTGAGGGAAATTAGTGAAAGAATTGAGAGGGCTTACAGTGTTGAGAAAGGACAAAATATTGTAGGCTATGTCGTACGAGAATAGAGAGGGAGCAGGGATTATAACGTGGCAAGAACTGATGATGATTAAATGTTCCAGTAACAGGAATCAATGATGAATTATGGGATACAATGATGACAAGAAATGATGGAGGAATGGTGGTACAGTGAAAAAGAGACGTAAGGAAATGAGTCTCTTTGCATTCGAGGAACTGCATCACTAGTGAGAAATTTTGCAATGAAAGTGGATCCCTTGTTTGCAGTGATTATTGATGCAATACGCCTAATATTGATTTCATTTTTTTTTTCTTATGGCTTGTGTTTTTCTATATTTGTCCAATTTTTTAACCGTTTCTCAAAACTTTTCCTGTCCATTCTCCTATAGATCTGGAGATGAATTCGTATCTGGAAACAGTAATCTGAAGACTATACTCGGTTTTCTTCCATCTGTCCACCCGCCTGTGGTGTTTGCGTATGGTAACACTGCGTCCCGGGCTTTAAATAGGTTCGCTATGTGTAAGTTTTAGGTAATAAAAGGATATCTGGGTGTACATTTGCAACTGAAAAGTGTTTTAATAATGTACTGTATGCGAATTACACCGTTAATATTCGAAATGGGATATTGTTATTATTGTTGAATGCAGGTTGAATGTAACTATCTAAAGTCCGGGACACAGTGTTACCATACGCAAACACCAGAGGCGGGTGGACAGATGGAAAAAACCGAGTATAGTTGCCTCTGATGAAAGTTTTAATTGTTTTACTCTGCCGTGTAATTTCTAGCTCCATAACTTGTTAACCTTTTGCAGCGTCTCTCGATGAGCCCATTAAGCATGCTGTATAAAATCTTTCAGAATTTTGATCGTCCTTTGCCTACGGAACACCCGAGAGACTGCTCAATACTAGACATGCAACTGACTCAAAATTCTTCGCTTCTCTTTTGTGAGGTTCAGCGCTAGAGACGTTTCGTAGCCCTTAAACGCCGACTGGGCGTATTTTACGTCGAGATAAATTGTCTCTCGGGTGTCGACTGGACGTATTTTACGTCGACATACAAAAGTTTTTTTTAAAATTCGCGGAAAAATACTTACAGGCCTACCAGCCTAAAACTTTTGAATCACGCGCCTTGGGGGATGCTGGGAGTTCACGGATCAAGGCCTTGTTTTGTTTTGAAGCGTGACCCAAGTGCGCATGCGCGATATCCCTTCTTCTCGCTCCAGCCAGCATCAGTAGCGCATCATCCGAGAGCGATCTTTCGTCAGAAGCGTGTTTTTCTGGACTTGTGCGAGACTTAGAGCATTTGTGTTGCTACAGGACATTCCTAGATATGTCTCAACGACGTGTGGACCGCGAAAGGCGCGTTTTACCCGTCGGAAGGGATCGTGTAAGGCGAGTTTTGGACCTGGATGCTGGCGAGGGGCCAAGCACCCAACATGACCCCGCGCCTCAAGGCCGTTCTGTGCGGCCACGTGTGGCTGAAAGTGTTTTAGGAACACAGCGTATGCCTTTGGTTACCCCTAGGAAGCATGTGGGCGTCCTTAGGGGCATTCGTAAGCATTTGGGAGGCCTCCAACCAAGGGACATAGATGAATATCTATCGGAGCTTGATCGGGAACATGTTGCAAGTCCTCATTTTGATGGCGGATGGTCATCGAGTGATGAGGACATCAGTCCCGATGAAAGTGAGGATGAATATATGCCCCCTATGTCCATTCGAGGCTCACATCCCGAAAGTGAGCTCGAATTCAGTGGGTTCAGTGCTTACGAGGGGGAATCTGAGGAGGAGGAGGATGGGGATACGGGGTCAAGTTTTATCGCAGAGGACGATACAGAAAAAGGTGAAGGCCTAAGGGTGGAGGGTGATGGGCCAATGGGGGAGGGTAGAAATGCAACTATCGTGCCCTCCGCCACCCCGTGGCTACGTGCGCGCGCACGGGAGCCCACGTTAGAAGGTCGGCTCGTCGCGCCAGCCAAGGTGAAGGTCGGTCGTCGGAGAGTGACGAGGGGTGGACGGAGGACCCCACCCCTCCTAACATGTACCCCTTCACGGCAACCCCTGGGATCACCGTACCAGTACCCCTGACTGTTTTGGGGTTCATCCAGCTTTTCCTGACGCGGGAATTGCTGGAATACCTGGTACACAAGACGGTGGACTACGCTCGGTACTGCCGGTATGAGCTGAGGACGACCTTGTCGTATTACTGGCGGGGTTGCAACCTCATTGACATGGCGCATTTTTTGGGGCTCCACATTTATTTTGGTATGACACCTGCTGCCGACGTCAGGCAATATTGGAGGAGAAATTATTTTTTATGTATGCCTAATGTGCCTGGGGTTATGTCCCGTGATAGTTTCCTGGCGTTGGACAGGTACTTCAACGCCTTCAACCGAAGGGCCATACCCCGGAATAACAGTGATCGCCTCATTTTAGTGCGCCCAGTGTTGAATTATATCCGTGAGCGGTGTAGTAATCTCGTGATTCCTGGAAAGAACCTGTCTTTGGATGAGGGGATGATGCCTTACAAAGGACGTCTTAGTATAAAAGTGTATAACCCCAAGAAGCCAAAGAAATATGGTGTGAAATTCTTTCTTATTACCGAGGCCAACACTGAATACGTTGTGGACTTTTCAGTGTATTCCGGGGTCTTCTCCACGCTGCGTGACACTGTATTCAATCTTGTGGGACGTTTCCGTAACCAGGGATATCACCTGTTTATGGATAATTATTATAACTCGGTATCCCTGGCCCAGGAACTGTATGAAGCAGGTGTTCACGTTAGTGGTACCCTTTCAGGTTGGTGCGTGGGGCCCCGAATGTCCTCAAGAGGTTCGCTAGTCATCCGCAACACCTGGCAAGAGGAGAGACAGAGTGGCGGCGGAAGGGCGCTGTCTTCGTCATCTGTTAGAAGGGTGTCCGACTCGTCCCCATGATTACGACGAGTCATGAACCCATCCAAGAAGAGATCGTACAGCGGAAGAAGACACATCGACAGGGCCGAGTTGTGTTTGAGGAGTTTCGTATCGAGCGGCCTACCGTCATTGGGCACTACAACAGGCACATGGGAGGAGTTGATCTCTTTGATCAGCTCATCCAGTATTATCCCTTCCCCAGGAGAACCAGAAGGTGGACAGAGAAGCTCCTCAAATACATCCTTCAGTTGGCCCTCCAAAATGCCTACATACTGTACTGTGGGTACCGCGGTGACAGTCTTCCGAAGTTGACCCACATACAGTTCCTAGAGGTAGCCGGGAATGCCCTCATCAACTTCGATCCCGATGAGTGGCCTTCCATAACTGACCCCCTGCCCGAGCTGCAGATCTGCCCCTAGAGGAAAGGGCAGATAGGAGGGCCAACTTCGCTCGACCTGCCGCCGCCCCTGCTGCCGCCGCCCCTGCTGCCGCCGCCCCTGCTGACGACGCCCCTGCTGCCGCCGCCCCTGCTGACGACGCCCCTGCTGACGACGCCCCTGCTGCCGCCGCCCCTGCTGACGACGCCCCTGCTGCCGCCGCCCCTGCTGACGACGCCCCTCTTGCTGCCGGCCCCGCCATCACCGCTTCTCGTCGGGTAGTGGACCCTGCGTGTCGGCTGCAACCAGGGGATCACATACTGGAGTCCTTACAAGGGCGAAGGCAGAACGGTGCAGGGTGTGCCATATGAATGGCAGAAGGAGAGACACCCGGTTCTTCTGTCGTCTCTGCAAAGTTGCTCTTTGCAGGATAGGGGAGTGTGACCGAAAGTACCACACTAAGGTCATGTATTGGAGCGCGCCCCCTAAACCGACAGCGGAGGGCACACGGGGCCGTCGGGTCCATCAGCAGTAAGGGCGCGCGTCTCCCTCCTCCACCTGTACCTCGTCATGTCGAATGGAAAAAAATGCAAGACTCTTCAATGGAGGAGGGAGAAAACAAGAATAGAACGAAGAGTCAGGATTACGAGTGAGTATTCTGCATTTATTTTATATTTATTTTTTATATTTATTGCAATTTTTTATATATCCGAATCTGTGCATGATAAAATAATAATAAGACATTTCATTGTATGCGAAAAGAGAAGTGTCACCTGCATTCCTTTTATTTATGTATTGGTACCAGAATCGAAGAATGTAATATATATATTTTACGTATAAAAAAAAAAAAAAAAATATATATATATATATATATATATATATATATATATATATATATATATATATTATAAATATTGTTTTTTTTGGGTAAGCAAATTGCTTACAGTCTAGTAATATTCAATCATTTACCTTCACTTTAAAACAAATTGCAAGTCTCTAGAACAATATCTCGATTTATGGTGAATTTTTGAAAAAATATATTTTTATTCCCTCCGCGCGCCGATTCTCGGCAGCGAATCTCTGAAATGCGTAGGTCACATTCTCCTAATATTTGTGCCTTTTCATATTACGCTTATTTTAGAGTTTTATATATGGAAATGTGCGCAAAAACATGCACAATATAACAAAAAAATATTGGAAGTTTGTAGCATTTCTCATTTTTGAAATATTTGCATATAACTTACGATAAGTACGAAAAAACTACGATCGGTCAACTTTGACTCAACCGAAAAAGTAAAAAAACGCATTTGTAACAAAAAAACTCTTACAGTCTAGTAATATTCAATCATTTATCTTCACTTTAAAACAAATTGCAAGTCTCTAGAACAATATCTCGATTTATGGCGAATTTTTGAAATATATATTTTTTTTCCCTCCGTGCGCCGATTCTCGGCCGAAAATCTCCGAAACGCGTAGGTCACATTCTCCTAATATTTGTGCCTTTTCATATTACGCTCTTTTTAGAGTTTTATATATGGAAATGTGCGCAAAAACATGCACAATATAACAAAAAATATTGGAAGGTTGTAGCATTTCTCATTTTTGAAATATTTGCATATAACGTACGATAAGTACGAAAAAAACTACGATCGGTCAACTTTGACTCAACCGAAAAGGTCAAAAAACCCATTTGTAACATAAAAATCTTACAATCTAGTAATATTCAATCATTTATCTTCATTTTAAAACACATTAAAAGTCTCTAGAACAATATCTCGATTTATGGTGAATTTTTGAAAGAAATATTTTTTTCCCTCCGCGCGCCGATTCTCGGCAGCGAATCTCAGAAACGCGTAGGTCACATTCTCCTAATATTTGTGCCTTTTCATATTACGCTTTTTTAGAGTTTTATATATGGAAATGTGTGCAAAAACATGCAAAATATAACAAAAAATATTGGAAGGTTGTAGCATTTCTCATTTTTGAAATATTTGCATATAAAGTACGATAAGTACGAAAAAACTACGATCGGTCAACTTGACCTCAACCGAAAAGGCCAAAAATCAAAAAAACGCATTTGTCAACATAAAATCTTACAATCTAGTAATATTCAATCATTTATCTTAATTTTAAAACAAATTGCAAGTCTCTAGAACAATATCTCGATTTATGGTGAATTTTTGAAAAAACACATTTTTTCCGTCCGCGCGCCGATTCTCGGCAGCGAATCTCCGAAACGCGTAGATCACATTCTCTTAATATTTGTGCCTTTTCATATTACGCTCTTTTTAGAGTTTTATATATGGAAATGTGCGCAAAAACATGCACAATATAACAAAAAATATTGGAGGGTTGTAGCATTTCTCAATTTTGAAATATTTGCATATAAAGTACGCTAAGTACGAAAAAAACTACGATCGGTCAACTTTGACTCAACCGAAAAGGTCAAAAAACGCACTTGTAAGATAATAATCTTACAGTCTAGTAATATTCAATCATTTATCTACATTTTAAAACAAATTTCAAGTCTCTAGAACAATATCTCGATTTATGGCGAATTTTTGAAAAAAATATTTTTTTTCCCTCCACGCGCCGATTCTCGGCCGAAAATCTCCGAAACGCGTAGGTCACATTCTCCTAATATTTGTGCCTTTTCATATTACGCTTATTTTAGAGTTGTATATATGAAATTGTGCGCAAAAACTTGCACAATATAACAAAAAATATTGGAAGGTTGTAGCATTTCTCACTTTTGAAATATTTGCATATAAAGTACAATAAGTACGAAAAAAACTACGATTGGTCAACTTTGACTCAACCGAAAAGGTCAAAAAACGCATTTGTAACATAAAAATCTTACTGTCTAGTAATATTCAATCATTTACCTTAATTTTAAAACAAATTGAAAGTCTCTAGAACAATATCTCGATTTATGGTGAATTTTTGAAAGAAATATTTTTTTTCCGTCCGCGCGCCGATTCTCGGCAGCGAATCTCCGAAACGCGTAGGTCACATTCTCCTAATATTTGTGCCTTTTCATATTACGCTTTTTTTTAGAGTTTTATGTATGGAAATGTGTGCAAAAACATGCAAAATATAACAAAAAATATTGGAAGGTTGTAGCATTTCTCATTTTTGAAATATTTACATATAAAGTACGATAAGTACGAAAAAAACTACGATCGGTCAACTTTGACTCAACCGAAAAGGTCAAAAAACCCATTTGTAACATAAAAATCTTACAATATAGTAATATTCAATCATTTATCTTCATTTTAAAACAAATTTCAAGTCTCTACAACAATATCTCGATTTATGGTGAATTTTTTAAAAATATATTTTTTCTCCGTCCGCGTGCCGATTCTCGGCAGCGAATCTCCGAAACGCGTAGATCACATTCTCCTAATATTTGTGCCTTTTCATATTACGTTTTTTTTAGAGTTTTATATATGGAAATGTGCGCAAAAACATGCACAATATAACAAAAAATATTGGAAGGTTGTAGAATTTCTCAATTTTGAAATATTTGCATATAAAGTACGATAAGTACGAAAAAAACTACGATTGGTCAACTTTGACTCAACCGAAAAGGTCAAAATACGCATTTGTAACATAAAAATCTTACAGCCTAGTAATATTCAATCATTTATCTTCACTTTAAAACAAATTGCAAGTCTCTAGAACAATATCTCGATTTATGATGAATTATTGAAAAAAATATTTTTTTCCCTCCGCGTGCCGATTCTCGGCCGAAAATCTCCGAAACGCGTAGGTCACATTCTCCTAATATTTGTGCCTTTTCATATTACGCTTTTTTTAGAGTTTTATATATGGAAATGTGCGCAAAAACATGCACAATATAACAAAAAATATTGGAGGGTTGTAGCATTTTTCATTTTTGAAATATTTGCATATAAAGTACGATAAGTACGAAAAAATCTACGATCGGTCAAATTTGACTCAACCGAAAAGGTCAAAATACGCATTTGTAACATAAAAATCTTACAGTATCGTAATATTCAATCATTTATCTTCACTTTCAAATAAATTGCAAGTCTCTAGAACAATATCTCGATTTATGGTGAATTATTGAAAAATATATTTTTTTCCCTCCGCGCGCCGATTCTCGGCCGAAAATCTCCGAAACGCGTAGGTCACATTCTCCTAATATTTGTGCCTTTTCATATTACGCTTTTTTTAGAGTTTTATATATGGAAATGTGCGCAAACACATGCACAATATAACAAAAAATATTGGAAGGTTGTAGCATTTTTTGTTTTTGAAATATTTGCATATAAAGTACGATAAATAAAAATAACTACGATCGGTCAACTTTGACTCAACCGAAAAGGTCAAAAAACGCATTTGTAACATAAAAATCTTACAGTCTAGTAGTATTCAATCATTTATCTTCACTTTAAAACATATTGCAAGTCTCTAGAACAATATCTCGATTTATGGTGAATATTTGAAAAAAATATTTTTATTCCGTCCGCGCGCCGATTCTCGGCCGAAAATCTCCGAAACGCGTAGGTCACATTCTCCTAATATTTGTGCCTTTTCATATTACGCTTTTTTTAGAGTTTTATATATGAAAAGGTGCGCAAAAACATGCAAAATATAACAAAAAATATTGAAAGGTTGTAGCATTTCTCATTTGTTTTATATTTGCATATAAAAAAACTTTTTAAACAAAAATTCGACATTCGGTCAACTTTAACTCGTTCGAAATGGTCGGAAACTGCATTTGTAAGCTAAAACTCTTACAGTATCGTAATATTCAATCATTTAAATTCATTTTGAAACAAATTGCAAGTCTCTATAACAATATTTCGATTTATGGTGAATTTTTAAAATGCATCATGCATCATTTTGTGATAATATTTTCTCTGTGTTGCTTTTATCGTTTTACAATGTGTTATATACCAAAATGATTGCAATTTAGTGCAAATTACAACGAAAAAAAAGTAACTTGTTACATCTAACCGTTTTGCGCACAGCGCGATTTGAATACAATTATATATGAAATTTCGTTTTTGTGCTATCATATATCGCATTATTTATATGATAATGATAATTGTTAATTTTTTTTCATTTCTGATGGTTGCATACTAAACTTCAAGCAATGACAAAAAAGGAGCCAAAAATGAACTCTTAATCTTGAAAACTAAGCGCGCTGTGATTTTTTGAAAAAAATATTTTTTCCGCTTCCGCGCTCACACTCAAACCCCTCCGGCACACGGGAGTCATTTTTTTATTTACCGCTCCGGCGTTAGAGGGCTACAGGCTGTTCCAGCAGTGACCAAACTGTGGAATGAGCTTTCGCCATGAAGTTGAACCTTCGTAAGTTCAACGTAGGTGCAAATACATTTGTATTGAGCAAGTTAGCAAGCCTTTTTTTAACTTAATTTGTCTTAGCTTACTGTCTATTTTGTTTTTATTCTTTTTTTTCGTACTCGGCTACTTTCCTATTGGTAGCCCTTAGCCTTACAATCATTATGCTTTTCATACTAGGATTACAGCTGAATAATAATACTAATAATAATAATTATAATAATACTGGTACACTAGATGCGTCTGCTTCAGGGGTTCTCGCACCTGTGGAGAGGGGTTATTTTTCATAATAAGATCGCGCGTCCTCCGATTCTGGTAATATATGATTAGGTCGATATTCTTGGTGTCGTCAGTCGGGGATACATTATCAGAAATAATTTTCTTAATGGCGTCCTCTTCTTCACGGTAATGGGAACTCATGAAGACTTTGTAGTACAGCTTGATATTATCCTGGGGGCGGGGCTGCGGGCTCTCACTACCGTACCATTTCTCCAGGGCTGTGCGGACTTCCTTGCTGATTAATTTATTTGAGTACCCGTTATTCACAAGTACTTGGGAGGCGCGGTCGAGTTCCTGGTGAGTGTCCTGCCAGGTTGAGCAGTGGGAGAGGGCCCTCCTGACGAAGGCCCTGACGGTGGTGCTTTTGAATCTGGCGGGGCACTCGCTGTCTCCGTTGAGGCAGTCCTAAATTGGTTTTCTTACCGATTACGACCCCACTCCCGATCAAGACGCCCTTCTGAAGCTGGGTCTTAATTGCCACTTCATTTCGAGACCCAGGCCTCATGACAAGAGACTCAAAATCGAGTTGCTCCCAGACTCCATCCAGCAACTCGAAGCCCGGAGCACCGTGAGAACTACCGACGCCCTTCAACACCTCCTACTTGTTGAAGCTCTTACAGAGAGGGGCTCGCACTCCAGCGGGATCCTCACCAAGGAGATGAAGAAAGCAGCGAAGGAACTGAAGGAGAAAGTGAACATCACGGTACGACGCGCGGACAAGACAGCAGCCTTCGTCTTGATTGATACTGCCGAATATCACGAGAAGCTGGATGCTATTTTGTCTGACGAGAGCAAGTTCGAGCGCCTGACGAGGAACCCGACAGACGACATCAAGAGGGAGGCTAACGGAGTCATCAGCGCAGTGAATGCTGCAACAAATGCTGTGCACCTCCCGCCCATACAAGGAGACTACAGCCTGGGTTATTTATATGGCAATGTAAAAACCCACAAACAAGGAAACCCCCTCCGGCCGATCATCAGCCAGACGCCCGCCCCTACGTACACCTTGGCTAAACGCCTCAACCAAATTTTGACCCCTTACGTCCCGAGTCGGTACAGCCTGCAGTCTTCGGCAGAGTTCTTAGAAGCCATCAAGGACGCCCCTGGTACCGGGATTATCGTCTCGCTGGATGTAGAGTCCCTATTTACGAACGTGCCTGTCGACGAAACCATAGATATAATCCTTGATCGTGTCTACAGGAATCAGTCGACGGCGCCCCTCAACATACCGGAAGCCTCGCTCCGTACGCTGCTGGAGATATGCACGAAGAAGGCCCCTTTCTCCACCCACCGTGGCCAGATGTTCCGCCAAAAGGACGGCGTGGCGATGGGCTCCCCACTGGGGGTTCTCTTCGCTAACTTTTATATGGGCACCGTGGAGGAACGGGTCTTCGCCAGGATGCAGCAACCCCGCAGCAGCTATGGACGTTATATTGACGACATCTTTGTGCAAGTCGACGCCGAGGATGAGGTAGAAGCCCTCCGTCAAGCATTTCAGCAGTGTAGTGTGCTGAATTACACAGTCGAACGCAGCTCCGACGATCGGCTCCCCTTCCTCGACGTCCTTGTAAGCAAGACGGAAGACGGTCTCCGTACTTCAGTCTACACAAAGAAAACCAATTTAGGACTTTGCCTCAACGGAGACAGCGAGTGCCCCGCCAGATTCAAAAGCACCACCGTCAGGGCCTTCGTCAGGAGGGCCCTCTTCCACTGCTCAACCTGCAGGACACTCACCAGGAACTCGACCGCGCCTCCCAAGTACTTGTGAATAACGGGTACTCAAATAAATTAATCAGCAAGGAAGTCCGCACAGCCCTGGAGAAATGGTGCGGTAGTGAGAGCCCGCAGCCCCGCCCCCAGGATAATATCATGCTGTACTACAAAGTCTTCATGAGTTCCCATTACCGTGAAGAAGAGGACGCCATTAAGAAAATTATTTCTGATAATGTATCCCCGACTGACGACACCAAGAATATCGACCTAATCATATATTACCAGAATCGGAGGACGCGCGATCTTATTATGAAAAATAACCCCTCTCCACAGGTGCGAGAACCCCTGAAGCAGACGCATGTAGTGTACCAGTATACATGCCCAGTCCGCGAATGCAGCGGCGCCTACGTTGGTATGACTACCATGCGACTGTCGAAGAGACTCTCGTGCCACGCCCAAGAGGGGGCTATAAAGAATCACGCCCGCACCAAACATCACGAGGCCATCTCCCGAGATGTCATCATAAAGAACACGAAGATCATCGGTAAGGCCCCTGATGCCCGTCGGTTGCGCCTGCTGGAGGCGCTACTCATCCAGCAAATAAAACCTACTCTGAATACGACGCAGGAAGAATTTCTCCTCCCTACGAGTATGAGAAGACCTGCCACCAACAATGACACCACCGATCATGACAACTCTATGGATGACAACGCCCCCGAACGAGGTACTCCTGCAGCCGATGGAAATCAAAGTAGCCGTGACGTCCCACAGCGTAGCACAACGTCCATCAATGTTACAGCGCCGCTTAGGAGGTCCAGGCGGCTGCAGGATATGCTGCAACGCAACCATCGGCCCGAAGAAAGTGGCTTGAGACCTGGCTCAGGCAGCCAATGAAAACAAGACTCACCGCCACCAGCCAATAGGAGACAAGCATGGGGCAGACCCCCTGCTGTCAACCACAGATATAAGGAGGACGGACACCGCACCAATATCAGTCCACCCTCAGCTTCCCAGCCCGAGGATGTCTGGCAGCTCCAGACGAAAGCTCGCTTTAAGAAAGAGAGAGAGAGAGAGAGAGAGAGAGAGAGAGAGAGAGAGAGAGAGAGAGAGAAAATCGTTAATGACTTTGATGACTATGGTATCATAGTTTATCTGTAAAATTCAAATATATACACCTATTTTGACCCTGTATTTTACCATGACCTCTATAGGCGCTCTACTAGCCTGTTTAAGTAGCACTGAAAAAGCCGCTATTCGCAAAATAGAGAAGAATCTCTACAAGTGTAACGCTGCTGAAGTAGCCATTACTTTTAATAAAGTAATAATAATAATAATAATGATAATACAATCCGGGTGGATCTTGTTTGTCCTCTCCCGGGTGACAGTAGGGGAGGCATGGCACAGCCACCCACCCCATGCAAACCGGTTTGTCCACCCTGGGTGGGGCGGGTTAGGTAGAGGAACGAAATGGTAGGGGAAACATCCACCCTCCTCCTACAAATCTCTTTGTCCACCCTGGGCGGTGCAGGGATGGTAGGGGATCGGATGGGTAGGGGAGAGAGCAGCGCTGGGTTCCAGCGAGCGTAGCGCACGCCAACAAGGTCGTTGTAATAATGATAAAAGTTATATTAATCTTTTTCAGGAAAGTCTATTATTCTTCATAGGACTGTACCCTGGGAAATATTTCGTTTCATCCATAAACAATATGAAACCCTAAAATGAAAAAAAATATTATTTCACTTTTAAAATTAAAGATATCAATAGCATTTACTGAACGTAAAGCACTCACCTCCGCCATCTCTCTCTCTCTCTCTCTCTCTCTCTCTCTCTCTCTCTCTCTCAAAGAGGCGTTACTAATTATCGAGACAATCAGATTATATCGGCTCTAATTGAATCCATTTTAATGGCTGGTCGTCGTTGAATATTTTAGGCGAAATTTTGCTTTCGATTTGAATGAGTTCCTAATTTAATTTTCTTTTCTAGACTAAGTTCATAATGCCATTGTGGAAAAAAATATGTGCTCCTGCACTCAACACCATTTTCGTGTGCGCCTTTAGTGAGCATTTTTTGCAACTTTCACTTTCCATCCTCCTCCCTTCCTTCCTTCTATTCTTTATCTTCCCTTATCCGTTTCACACTTCCTGCTCCTCCTCATCCTTCCCTCTCATGTTCTTCCTGCTCTTCGCCATTATTTTCTTGTTCCTATTCATATTTTTTAGCTATCTACTATTCACTCCCGTAGAGGGTAGTGCCGTCAGTGCACCTCACGGGGCGCACTGAAGGCTCTTTGCAGCGTCCCTTCGGTCCCTAACTGCAACCCTTTTCATTCATTTTACTGTACATACATTCATATTATCTTTCTTCCATTTTGCTATCCACCCTCTCCTAACGATTATTGCATAGTGCAACTACGAGACTTTCCTCCTGTTACGCCTTTCAAACCTTACTGTTAATTTCCCTTTTAGCTCTGAATGACCTCGTAGATCGCAGTGCTTGGCCTTTGGCCTAAATTGTACATTACATTGCATCTACTTTTCACATCCTTCTTCACGCCTTCCATTCTTCCCCCTCCTCCTAGTCCTCTTACGTCTAATTCTCCTCCCTCTGTCCTCTTTCTCTTTTATTATCACTTCCTACGTCTCTTCCTACCACTCCTCTGCATCACACTTCTCCCCTTCCTATTCTTTATCACCTCTTTCGTCTCATCATCCAGCTTTTTTGTCACCCATCCGTTTTTAATTTTCCCTTCTATTCTTTCCTCCTCTGGTCCTCTTGGAATGCATTCCAAGCACAATATCTAGTTAGAGGCGATGATGATGAAATCTCCCCCACCGTTTTTCTTAATCTTGACTGACATCGGGAATTACGGTAACCCCTTCAATGGGAGAGTTTGTCCAACGTCACTCCATAACCTGTGAGAGAACCGAGGACAAAAGTTAATGATTTTATACTTAATTGCTGGATTCTGATCTCTTACAGTAGCAGGTCTTAGCATAAGACAATATGATTGCACTGTTGTACCACGAGGAGGGTCCAGGCGAACTCTCCTGAAACAGAAATTACTTAAGGGATTATTTTCCTTTTGAGTGTGCGATATTTGGAGATTTAGCAGTTTAACCCTTTAAGGATTAAGGAGATTTAGCAGTTTAACACTTTAAGGATTAAGGGGATTTAGGAGTTTAACCCCTTAAGGATTAAGGAGATTTAGCAGTTTAACCCCTTAAGGATTAAGGAGATTTAGCAGCTTAACCCCTTTAGGATTAAGGAGATTTAGCAGTATAACCCCTTGGGCATTAAGGAGATTTAGCAGTTTAACCCCTTAAGGAATATGCATAATCTAAAACGACTTCAAGAACATATTATCTAGGACAGAGAGAGAAATTAAATTTTCTTCTGAATTTATCAAATGATAACATTAGTTTTTCCAATTTTTCACGAAAGGAAGGCACAAAGTAATTTCTATTCGCTGCTACGCTGTACAGTATTTGAGGAGCGAAAATTGCTATGTACAGTGCAATATTTGCATCCAATCACAGAGCTATACATTTTCTATAATTTCTGGAATTTTACTGATGGGAAACTACCGCCGATTTGTATACCTAGCAAACAGCATCATTCAGTTTTTTTGTTTTTTTTTTCGTTACAAACAATTGAATTTATTTTGGCAAGATACTAAGGAAGACCACTTGAATGAGAGATTCTATATCATCTGGTTTCATAACTACCTTGTGTGCGTGTATATGTGCATACATACATATATATATGTACATATATATATATATATATATATATATATATATATATATATATATATATATATATATATATATTTTTTTTTTTTTTTTTTTTTTTTTTTTTTTTTTTTTTTATCCAGTATAGGTAAATATTCCAGGAGGCAGTTCATATCGAAACACATTTGCTTTACATTTTGTTACATTTCTTTATATAGTTAATTGGATTTACTCCATAATTCATAAGCCTAGATGAACAGTCAAATGGTGTTAGCATTTAAACGTTGTTAGAGGTTTATGTCATATTTTCGTTTTGACAGCTACTCTCAGACACTCTCCCCTGAGCGATAGGATCCATAAGAGAAACAGATCTTGACAGATTTTAATGGCAGTAATCTCAGATTGCTGGGGATTTGATGTCCCTTCTGCAAGCAAGGGATTTTGCAAGCGAAAATAATGGGTCATTAGCGACATAAGCCAGATGTGTCACCAAATACGATTCAACGATAACAATGGATAGTTTGTTTTCTGTGCGTTATTGTCATTTTCTATAGTTCCGATAATAATCATTTTTCGTTCCGGTAACAATAATAATGTTGCTGGTAATGGTTGTTAGGTTTCGATTCAATTATATTCCTCACATAATTCCTTTAACGTGTGCCCTCTAGTTGTCTATGTTATTTATTTATTAATTTTTTTTTATTTATGAAAACTCTACTGGTAACATTCATACTCACTGTGAAGTTTAGTGACCATCATGACGAATTAGCGTCTCGATTTTGTCAATATTTCTGGAAAAGCTAACTAATGAAAACTTAAGAATGTGAAATAAAAAAAGCGAAAGCCGTAAATATCGTAAATAAAGATAATTTCGTCTCTAAATATGAAAAACTTGATTCCTGCACCAAAGATAAAACGACAGGTATCAGAAAATTTTTGTTGTTGTCTGCGCGCGCGTGTGTGTGTGTGTGTGTGTGTGTGTTTGTGTGTTTACAATTTCTTCATATGGTAATTGTTGAAAGCCTGGATTGCAGACGTTAGATAAGATTAATGGTTTCCCAGTCTTTATTGTTAGTGAAAACTTACGTTAGATGTTGGAAATCTTCGTATATCAGTGGATAAATTGATAGGTTGAGATAGGTCGTAGTCCAACGGGGGTTTAATTTAACTCGGAAAGCAATCTCTACTTTGATGAGGCAAAGTAGAGTCTATTATCGCTGAATGGCAAATGATAAGAATATGGGAAGAGAATGTAAGAAAGCTCTTCATTTGCGAATTAAAATCGCAATTAATATGCGATGTACTGATATATATACTGTAACAGGATGGAATAACAACTAACATGATAATACGGGAACTCAGTATTCTAAATTTCTGAAGAGGAAAAGAAGAAAGTTTTGAAGATTTACAGTACATGTCAGCGTACTGAAATTTCGTAGTGAAAAAATAAGTTTAAGTATCAACCATTCCTCGGTCACGGAAAAACTCAGTTCCTAGAAACGCGACGTTCATTGAGAAGCTGAAGGAGAGTCCACCACACAGATTAAAACGACAATCCCCAAGAATCTCTTGGGAAATGGGCATGACTATAGTGCGTTTACTTTTTTAAGATCGCTCTGGTGGGGCCAGGTAGAAAAGGCAGAGTTGTCATATCTACGGTAATAAGTCCCATTAAATTCTTCCCGCAGATATAATTTTTCTTAGGAGGATTCGATATAGACCTTGGGAGTCGAGGAAAAGGGTTTGCTTCTTTCCTGTTAACTTTTTATTTTTATTTTTATTCCCGATTTTATTTAGCTATTCCTTCCTTCTCTTTCTATAATTATAGACGCACTGAATGGCCTGTTGGCTCCGGTGTTTGGACTTGAAATATAAATTCATAAATCAATCGATCTATTTAAAAAAAAAAATCCTTCCTTCTTTGCATAACATTTTTATCCAAATCTTCCAAGTCAGTCACGGAGCTCCCTTTCTCTTTACTTTTTTGAAACACTGGTGACTCCACTGTATTTCCTGCCTCTCTCGCTTCTTAAGTCTACAAATAGTCATTTCTGACACTTTTGTTGCTTCAGATGTTCTCTGGATAGCCTTCGAAACATCAGTTACAGGACCTTCATGATGTTTTTATAAAATGAAGTATTTCAGGAAATTATAGACTATTTCCTTGGCTTCAGGTGGTGGGTGAAGGCGTTTACGGGAGTCACTTGGGTTACTCACGGTTCAGATAGACCGTGGGCTTACTGGGCTGTCCATACTTATCACTGGGTGATCGAGAGCGAGTATCCTTTAATGATATCGACCATGACCTTTTAAATCCTTTTAAAAAGCATAGGTCCCCAAACTCAGATCTGGTATCGCCGGGGAAAAAATATGCCATATCTTCATTTTCATTAATGAAACTGAGGTTTTAACGAAGAATATAGGAAATAAGATATATTCAAAATATCTGATGCAAACAAAGAACCACATTTCAAGAAATGAAAACTATTTCAATAGACTCCAAGAAGGTAATATGATCATCATAACATGAAAATTGGCAACTTGTGATAGCTGTACAAGCCAAACCACAGCGATCTTAGAAAAGTAAACGCACTATAGTTATCAACGCCATTGTGCTTTAGCAAGTTCCCTAAAAGTTAAATAAAAACAAAGACACCACTAAAAAACGTTTTGTTCCAAATTCAATCTAAAATTCTAAAGCACTTTAGCTAAAACCTATGTTGCAAAAGCATTTAAGAAGTAGAGAAATTCTCATGATCTGTGGCTCACAATTAGTACTGGAGTTGCCTAAGTCATTCATTGTGTCAGTGTGGTCTCTCTCTCTCTCTCTCTCTCTCTCTCTGGCAAGTGAGGTTGTCCATATTGACATTTAATCTCCTGTTTGAAGTTTAAAGCTTATAGCATTACTGGGGAGAGAGAGAGAGAGAGAGAGAGAGATAGAAATTGTCCTTGACATTTCTTATTTATGATTAAAGAAAAAATATGTTAGACAAATTCTGTATTTTCTGTTACGTATTTTTCTCTTGTTTTTATTTCGAATCAACATCCAGAGACTTATTGCAAGAACGATTTTATTTTCGAATGTGACAACAAAACATTTAATGAAATAAGAGGAAGAATTGCATTTGAATAGTTGATTTTCTCTTCTTGTCAGTGGCTTTTCATGTCATTTTCGAAATCCAGTATGATTAAAATAATAAAGAAATTATAAAACAGCGAGTTCGTTTATTAACAAGAAGTGGAAG
>NC_061108.1:92084592-92092092 GCF_015104395.2 Macrobrachium nipponense
TAATTGTATAGCCTTTCACTGATGATACTTGTTAGTAACTTCCACATTATTGGTAGGCAGGTGATAGGCCTGTAGTTACTGGCTATGTTTCCCTTACTCTTGTCTTTTTGTACTAAGGATGTTCTTCCTGTGGTCATCCATTTGGGTGCTTGGTGATTTGAGATACAATGCTGGAGTTGTTCTGCTATTCGTGGGTGTAGGGCTTTGAAGTTTTTGAGCCAGTATCCATGGACTTCATCGGGACCTGGGGCTTTCCAGTTTGGCATTTTCTTTAGTTGGTGTCTGACTGTGTCTGTCGTGATCTCTGTGAATCTTTGTTTTATTCTCCCTGTTTCTTCTTCCTTGACTTCCTGGAGCCATGTTGCATGTTTTTGTGTGATACCGTATTGCTCCATATGTTTTCCCAGAGTCTCTTACTTGGTTCGGCTTCAGGAATTTCTGGGTGGTTGCCTTCCCCTCTTAGTTGGCTGTATAGTCTTTTCTGGTTGGTTCCGAATAGTTTGTTTTGTTGGTATCCCTTATTCCTCTTCATGTACCGTTGGATCTTATGTGCTTTGGCCTTAAGCCTCTGTTTTACATCTTCTACTGTGTTGTTTAGTCCCCTCTCTTATACTTTGTATTTCTCGTTGAGTTCCTCCCTTGTTTTCTTGCTTCTTAGCCTTTTTTCTGTCATCTCTTTCAGTTTACTCAAGTCAGATCTCATCACCATGATATGCTTTTCCGGGCGCCTTTTCCAAGGAGGTTGCTGTTTTGGTTTCTGTTGGGTTGGTTGTGCTGGTGGTGTTGGTGTTCGAATCCCCATCAGTTCTGCTACTAATCTTGCCCCTGCATATGCCAAGTTATTTGTTTCTGTGATACTGGTGGTGTGTATTATGCCCATTATTTCATTGACCTCACTTGTTTTCTCCCTTAATTTCTTGGTGTTGTAGGCTTTCATGGAGGGGATCTTTGTTTTCTCTGTATCTGGATCCATCCATTGTCTAATCTTTTCTACCCATTCCGTCCTCTCTGTTATTATTATTATTATTATTATTATTATTATTATTATTATTATTATTATTATTATTATTATTATTATTATTATTTTGAGTTGTAGTAATGGTAGTTGCAGCTATGAATTGAAGTAATAAATATATAAAACATTTACGCAATTTTAAACGGTTTACAGATAGCCTTTGAAAACGTAATTAGCTCTGATTATCAATTTGAACTCAGAGAAACAATATAGTTCTATTTACCACCCTAAACAAAATCTCGCTTATTGTTAAAGTACATTTTCTGTAAGAAATTGACATTGTTAAATATATTTTCATTAAGACGCTGAATTTCTTTAAGAAATTAAAATTAAATTTTTCCTGGAGTATGTGCTTGCAATATTGAGACTAATTAATTAAGTGCAGAGCAGTGCAGAATTCTATTCTCTCTTGCAACAAGTCATTGGCGATATAAAAGAGCCAAGAAAATGAAAGATCTTGTGACCTTCCGCAGCTTTTTCTTGACGTTAAATAGCAGGGAGTGATCTTACTCAACACTATCAAAGTGCTTAATAGTATTAACGACACTGCAGAGAACAAAATTTAAACTTTTTAATAGTTTATTTTAAAACTAAGATTTGTGTCATTCTAAAAACAACTAAGTTTAAAGCACTGGCTGAACAGTTTATCCTTATGAAAGAGGCTTTGGATCTCATAATTAAAAATGAAAAATGGAAGACCTTTACGATAAGGCAAAACCAGTTACTAATAACGACGACTGATTCAAGGAGAACCAAGACCAGAGGAATTCTTGGGAGATGGGAAATTACAAATCACTCGTTAGTACACTGTCTAAATATATCTTTCTTTCATTTTTAGGTCTGTTAGATATACTCTCTCTCTCTCTCTCTCTCTCTCTCTCTCTCTCTCTCTCTCTCTCTCTCTCTCTCTCTCTCTCTCTCTCTCTCTCTCTCTCTCTCTCCTCAAACGTAGAGCACAGACAACTACACACTGAAGAGCGACAACCTTGTTAACTTCCTTAGTAAAAGGTAATTTTTATTAATGGCATTATCAAATAGAATTATGAATTCAGTAAAAAAAAATATGATGAGGATATGTCGAAGAAGTAAGAGAAGGCGACAGGATAATGAGATGCAGAAGTGGAAGAGAATAATTGAAGAAGGGGTTTACTTTTTTCATTGTAAGAAGTGAAGGGGAGATGAACATGACAGTTGCAGTTGTAGACAAGATAATGATCTCATTCGATAACGTACGGGGAACTCAGAAATGCAATGGACGATAGGAGAATAATGTCAAAGAAAAATGAGGAAGAGACAAAAAGAAATCATATCCGTGGTCCTGAGTTGTAAGTTAATAGGTGTCAGACTGAAATAGAGAGAATAATATAGAAAAAAATATATTACATGTGAGGCTCATGGATAAGCGTGTGGGGAGGGGAGGGTAGAGCTATAGTTTTTCTTGAAGAATGTAAGTTATGTTGCCGTGTTTTGCAACAGGAAGACATCACAAGCGTTCTGAAATATGTCACCAGTATTACACTGAAACATAGTAAATTCTAGAGGAATGACATAAATCTTCTGCTACATCCATTTAAGTTTCTTCTGCCGCTAACAAGGACAACAGCACTCGTTCCTTTCTTTTATTCTTTCTAGGTGCGTCCCTGAGGTTACCATTATATATTTTTAATAAAATACCTAAAACCAATTGTCCGTAATGTGAACTTCGTGGAAAATAATTCTAATGAATCATCATCGAAATGAGTGCTCAGGGGAAAGGAGAAATGCTGTTAGTCTTTTAAAAAAAAGCATCTGGGCATCAGCTCTCTCTCTCTCTCTCTCTCTCTCTCTCTCTCTCTTCTCTCTCTCTCTCTCTCTCTCATTTTAATCATACCAATATTTCACGTAGATCGCCCGAAAGCTGACAATAAAACCTTCTAAAAATGAATTTCATCTTACCGACATCATCAGAAAGAATTAGATTTTGATGAATTAAAACAAAGAAGAAAAAAAAGACCGACTAAAAGAAAATATACTGACAAAATTCGCGCTATGTACTTTCTAAAAAAGATGCGAGACGGCGCTGGCAAGGAAATGACTTCATATCAAGATATGAGGAGGGAACCGACCACGAAAATTGATGGACAGATGATTATGAATTTTACAAAATGACATAAGGATAAGGAAAGATGGTAAATGAGATTCTAATCCCCTGGAAGAGCGACCGGTATAAAAACAAATGAAATAGAGGGGGAGAGGCGCAATGAGTTTGTTTACTGAGTTAATTACTGCACTTCTTGCTGCTTATTTTAGCAATTGTGCGATGTGATACTAATTGCTTTTTTTTTTCTTTTTTGAGAGTTTTATTTTGTTAGATACGTTCTACGTTGAGAAATCAGATGGAAATGAGCGCTCACTCACGGTGGTCAGGCAGAAAATCATGGCAATCATCAATGGGATTTAGTTTATAAAGATTAGATGACAGAAATTCCTCAACGACTGAAGAAAATATGTCGATACTCATACCAAACCTATAGAAGGCTTTCACAATTATTAGCAATTTATCAATGTGCTACTGTCATTTTTATTTTGTAATTTAAAAATCAAAACATTAATTCATGTGGCCTCTCATTAACTTGTTATTGCTAATGTTACTCAATATTGAACTTAATTTCTATTCTTGTCTACACAGATGATTATCCTTTGGCATCACCATCATGCCAGTTTCCATCCCTCTCCTGCCGACGATGGATATCCCTTTCTGCTTTCGTTTTCTCAGTCAGCTATGACTTTCCTTCAGGAGGTTAGCCTATTTGGATCACGTCATCCTCTGATTTCCCTTCTTATTTTCTGGTCAGCCTAAGCAGGAGCAAACACCCATCATATGAAAAAAACTGACAATGAACAACAAAGTGAGGCTTTCGTGGGCAGCACCAGATGCGTTGAAAGGAACAGGCCTACCTGGATGAGTATACTATTGGGATCTGAGTCTGGAGATTTGTGGAAGATAAAACGAGGGAAAGAACAGAGGCTCTTGGTTTTCACGTGGCTTTGGAGGTTCCGCAGGTGCGAGATGCCTTTATGAATGATGTCATCCGAAAGAAAATCAGTGGTAAAGCAAAAAACAAAGTTGTTAAAATTTGAGGCTGCAGCTTCAGTTTGTTCATTATATTGTATATATTGCTTAAAGGTAGAGAGTAGAAGAGAGAGAGGAGAGAAGATGAGAGAGAGATAAGACGAGAGAGAGAGAGAGAGAGAGAGAGAGAGAGAGATCTTCTTCCAGCACTTGGAACCAAGTGGAATTAAACTGAACAGGAAAGAGTAAAGATGTTCTGATTAATAGGGATTCTCCACTCATCCTAATTCACCTTCTCTGATTACTGTTACGTACTGGTTCCGATTATTAAACCCAGCCCAACCTGCTGTCCTTACTGAGAAATATTGTGTATATATATATATATATATATATATATATATATATATATATATATATATATATATATATATATCTATATATATATATATATATATATATATATATATATAGTAGCAATTTATTTAAGGCGGTAAAACCTGTCTTTTCTCTCTTATTTTTGAACTCTGACTTGTTAATTTACAAGATTTGCCTCAACCGTGCGGTATTCATTATTTTTTAAATGTTCATATATTTCAAATTGAATATATGCAAGTCCAGTCAAGGCTTCTTGCATATGATTCTAGTTTCTAATGAAGTGTTATGGCCATCTTTATTGACAGGTGAAGATGACTGATGTATACTAGAGCTCTCAGACGAATGCGTACCAGGTTATGGCAACCTTAACGAATTTTTTAAATGCAGAATATTATTCCATTCCTCTTGTAGGCAAAAAGAAAATTCTACCATTTTCTCTTGACGAAATAAGCAATGCCGACATCAGTGATAGTTTTTAAAAATTCATTGAGTTGGACACGAAGTCATAAACGCCATAAAAAAATTCTCGGTGCCGCTGCATTCGAATCGACATTCCTCAGACAAGCAGCTAAAAAGTTAATTAAACATATAAATAAAATAGCAAACTTATCCCACGAAATTTTTGTTGGGATGAGGTGAATTTCAGAGCCCTAGATATCAGATGGATATAACACCAAGTCAGTAAAACTTATTTGCTTTTACGGAATAAATTACAAGTCAATTGAATGTTGCTCATGAGTTTTTGTGGTATTGCGACGCAGTCATAAATTAATTTTCGTCTATCTTTTAAATTTTGTCTTTTTATTTCTGCTGTTCAAAACCACCAGAAAGAAATAGATCATGTAATAGGATTACGGTTTTTCCTTGAACAGGATATTATCAGTCAATAGCTTGTTATTTTCTGGTTATCTTACGCAATTCATTTTTCCTCTGTAGTAGTCTCATTTACTACTGCGTGAAAACGAAACACTTTGATGCCTTACGTAATCTTTAATGGTATTTGCCGGTTTCCTTTTATTTTCAGTAATGAGTATCACCAAGTTGAATTCTTTGTGACTTTTCTACCAAAAATTTGGAAAGGCTTTGCCAATGAGGAATTGTAACGATTCTGCCACTCAAACAATTTAAGTAATTAAAGGAGAAATAATAATCATTTGCAAAGCAGTCGTATCTGTGGGCATGATTGACCATGATTGCCTGTTTTCTGGACACGTAGAGTTTGATGCATAACATCGGGCACTCATGCAATAATCAAGCCTTGCTTTAATTAATACTGTATAAAACATGATTGGTGCTTTTAATTAATTTAAAGATATATGAACGCAGAATTTACGATCGCTGTATTTGGTCATATACCAGGACACCACACAAGGCACACACATACACACGCTCACACAAGGCACATACATACACACCAATATATACAGCTTATATAGACCTTTTTATACATATATATCAAAGTGACAGCAAAACAGAAATCGAAGTATAACGAAGTGTCAAACACTCGCCTATGATGTTTTTTATTCCTCCACGAGTTAAGTTTAATTCAAGTTCAAATAGGTCCCTAACCTGAAATAATAAAAAGCATTATTTACCTTTTACTTTCCTGGACTGGTTTTAAGTTATTTAGAATTTTCTGTATGATATAAGAGGCTGACGACTATACCTTCCAAATCTCTGTTCTTAGCCTGTTTTTATGAATCATTATTTGTGTTGCAAGTTTCAACCCACTTTGTCAGCTATAATGACAGCATTACAATTTATAACTACGTACATTTTTTTGTACAGAATAAATGGTTGTAGAAGTATAGATAGAACTGCTCAGTCATTGGGACCCTGAGGTCATTCCTCGCTAGAAATGACTATATGGTGGTATGCTGACATTCTCTTTTTAAATGAACACTTGAAAACCCTGGATTTCATTCAGCTTTCGTCAATCTACTGATAACCATTTCGTTATGATTACGTTAAATCCAAAATAATCATGACAGTGTGTTCGTCAAACGAGAGTATTTAATGTTAAGAAAATCAATAGGGAAAAAAATGTGAAGAAAAAATTATGAATACAATTGCAGTTTATAATCAGTCAGCATATTCGTGAGAATAGTATTTCTTAGAATGGCTACTTACATAAAGTTTTATATATTCAAGACGCAGGGACAAATTATTTGAAAAAATTACACAACGAGGTTATGCAAATTAAAACCGTAGTTAGCTACAACGCCATAAGAAGATTCTTTCGTCTTATGAAAGATTTTGCTTAAAATAAGCTGAGTATTCTAAAACATGCTTTGTACTCAGTAATGTTATATAATAACGAAATATTTCATTCTATTTTTCACTTAATTTTTACACACACACACACACAATATATATATATATATATATATATATATATATATATATATATATATATATTTATATATATATATGTATATATGTATGTATCTATAATAATAATGTTGTGTGTGTATGACTGTTCTGCAAACAGGCTTTGCTGAACTAATGGATCATCGCTGTTGTGTTTTTTCTTCTGTGGAAGCCCATTAGGGGAAAAGGCATCTCACTCTCTCTCTCTCTCTCTCGTCTCTCTTCTCTCTCTATGTATAGTATATGTATGTATACATACATATATATATATATATATATATATATATATATATATGTGTGTGTGTGTGTGTGTGTGTGTGTGCGTGTGTGTGTGTGTGTGTGTGTGTAATCAGAGAGAGAGAGAGAGAGAGAGAGAGAGAGAGACGCCTCCAGGTTTTCTTGCGCCATGTTTCATATCCTTTATACACCAGGAATGTTTGTGTTCAATTAAACCAACAAGCGACAGTGACAAAGAAAAAGGAAATATTTCGCATGGAAAGCATAACATTCAAAACTATCTTTGACGTCCCTCGTTCCTTTATGGAATTACTTTGCTATAATTAACCATGCATGTCACCGCTGCTTCGAGAGGTAGAAATGTTACGCGTGTAAAAGCAATTGTCCATTCAGTTTATTGAAAAATAATTCGATTATTTTTCGGGTCTTGAATATTACAGAAGGGGGTTGC
>NC_061108.1:92097092-92137092 GCF_015104395.2 Macrobrachium nipponense
TAAGTCTGATTGCTATACACGTATTAAATAATTAATTCTGATTGCTATACACGTACTCAATAATTAATTCTGATTGCTATGCACGTACTCATTAGTTAATTCTGATTGCTATACACGTACTTAATAATTAATTCTGATTGCTATACACGTACTAAATAATTAATTCTGATTGCTATACACGTACTAAAATAATGATATTAAGAATTCGTTTTCTCAAATTTACCTGTCAAGTATATAATATAGTAAATTTGAGACACCATTAAGTGATACTGAGGAATTAAGGTGGATCTTCCATCAAACTAAAATATGTCGGCCATACAAATAATATTTTTCTTCTGAAAGATAAGTTCTTTGGTTTTTAAAATGAATGATAAAAGAAAATACGAAAAATATCTTAATGATACTTTTATTATTTAATATATACATTTACTGTTTTTGACATTACTAGCTCTTTAAAGTAAAATATGGTTTTTTAGTGAATGATATTCAGTGGTCACGTGATGCGTATTTGATGTATTTCATTAAATCCTATTCTTTCCTACCCAAAATTTCATGACTTTATTGTTAGTTTACGATTTTTCTAAAACCTTCTAGAACATTCACCTCAGATCTGTTTCCACCATCCTCGCACAAAACTCCCAAAATCTCAAAGGAGAATCAAACTGAAACTGACAAAAGACCGTCTTTGAAAACGTGAGTCATCTCGGTCGCCATTAAGGTGGAACTGTCAAATTAGACTCCCTTGTCATTCGGTGAATGTCCCGAGAGGATAATGGATGAAAGGAGGTCTCCAGGACGGTAGGAATTCCCGTCCTCCTCTGACCAGTGGACAGAGGGCGCCCTGTCCCTCTTCACTTGCGACGTCCTTCGTCTGAAGAGAAAGGCACCTGACGGGGCATCGTTATTATTAACAACATTAGTGTCGAGGGCTCTGCAGACGATGGGTTTCGGCCGTTGCAAAGGTCACTCCGTTCCTGAATAGTGTTAGTATTTGTTCAAGGTTTTATAACATAAGGTCGAAGTTGAGGTGTTTGAAAATGTCTAGGATTTGTGGGTATTTAATGTCAGTCTCTGTTTAGTAAGAAAAACACATACAATTAATTAAGATTTAACTAGACCAAAGTAAAATAATAATAATAATAATATTTTGTGATTTTTGATTAATTTGGTAGGGAAGGACCCAGCGTATTACGATTATTTTTATCGTATAATTGTGGCCTTTATTGATCTTCAGTCTTCAAGGTTGCAGGTTAATTTAAAAATAAAAAGTTTAAAGTTGTATATGTTTTTAATTATGTAAGTTATTCGTCTTTGGTCTCCGAAAGTGGGCAATATATATCGGAGGTGCTGTTTTTTATATTTTTCTAATTTAGCATATTTCTTAAGGATACCTAGTCATTTTAAAAGTCAGTAATCATATTGTTCATGATTTGAAGAAAAAAAGTGACAGGTACGCTTTATTCTTATGTCTATGCTTTCGCCTCTGTCTTGGTTACCAACTAAACGTAGAAATTAATTCATTTCACATAGGTTTTGTGTACTGCACCCCACTTAAGCTATGATGATGGTCATCTATACCTATTACTACGGATGGTCAGTGTCTCCTGGTCTTCATAATTCTTTAAGGTAATGTTCTATATTGCTCTTACGTTGACCTGGTTATTTTAAAGGTCAACATTAAACTTCCTTCTGATTTCCATGAAACTTGATAAGGTAGATACCCGGAGGGTTTTTGAGTGCTTTCTTCAAGTCACAAGTTAATTTCATGGTTAATGTTATGTCTTCTCCAGTTCAGATGAAATTTGGTTGATAAGTAAAGCTGTTGATTATTCTCTGAAAAAGTTTTTAACACTAGCATATATCAGAAAGTAACAGATTCGAATCTGGAGACTTGGTTCAGCACAGTGATATATAGTGGAATGGACCATTTGGCTACCAAATGAGATTTGAGTTGATATCCATTCTGCTGCACATATTCCTGACGCACTCAAGTTCTCTACTCCATTTGAGTGGTAAACTTGTAACAATTGGCAAATTATGAAGTTTTGTCACTTGTACACTCGTGACTTTTTATACATCTTAATATTATTTCACAAACATCTAGAATTTACTCTACAGTATATATTCCAAGGTAGAGTAAATTCTAGATGTTTGTGAATTAATATCTGTGAGTATAAAAAGTCTCGAGTGTACAAGTGACAAAACTTCACAGATTGCCAAGTGTTACAAGTTTACCACTCAAATGGAGGCGGGATGAAATCGATTCTAAGTACAGAACTTATATATGTATATATATATATTAGGGCTTGTGCCTTGTATGATAAGGCGCCCTATGAGGTAATGTTAGACTAGCGATAATCTTACGCTAAGTCGGTTGGTATTGCACTTCCATCTTCAATGGAGTGTCTGGGGGTTTGTAGATCATTTACGAAGTCGGTATTATCTTGTTGGTTATTACGACGATGTGTTAAACTCATGGTGAGGAGGTTCTTGTAGAAAACACGAAATATAAAACTATATGTATTCTTCTGAAGTTTTACATGCTGAAGATCAGATATGATTGTACAAGTCTTCTAATAACGATAGCTTGATCGCTTCTGCCAATGATGATGGCTAATCCTATTCCTCTACATGATAAAGCTTAGGTAAAGAGGTACAGGTCTTCTAATGACGATAGCTAACTCTGTTCTCCTCGTCTACCATCTCTGTTACAAGTTATGAAGGAACAGACAGTAGTTCGAACATATGAACATACATACAAATGACATAGTTTCATACGAACACAAAATGAGACACGCTACAGATCACGTAGGCCGTTTGAATTATAGGTCGGGGTAGTTGTCTCAAGCAGGGAGCTTGGACTAATGTTTATAAACAATTGAATGACTACAGGTGACGGCATGTTATCTTAGCCTACATACTTATTGTATACGTCATCTTTAGCGTCTCTAGTCTGATCACATTCCTGCAAGCAATCTTTTATATATATGGACTAACATTCCATATTTTTATTATGTAAACACTTACATTAGCTCGGTCAGCTACCTAAACCAGCTACTGAATATTACTCAAACTTGACTTGCATTTGACTTATAGGAGTGTGATACAGACACTATGTGAATATATATATATATATATAGTAAATAAAAATTCATGGTGTACATGAATTGATTCAAGTAATAAAATATAAAACAATATATGGTAAATAAATAATAGTGATCACGTGATATATAATGATACAGTTTTTCACTTCATCTCTTTAAGATACTTATGCTACAGAAAATACTAATGTACTCTGATAATTGCATAGAATGAAGATTAACATGATAAAAATCATATTTTAACTGATAAAAAATTGCATATATGAATTGATAAAATTATTAATGTTTATGCTGATTGATTCGTTGATTTTTATGCTAAATGTTATATATCTGATTCATTAATTCATATACTAACTCATAAATAACTGCAGATATTGGTATGATAAAAGGTAACAGATTGATTATAGGCTTCCTGATTTGTTTATACATATGTATATGGATTCATAAAATTATGATTAATATATGTGCACTTTAAATAGATTCCTATTGCGTACACGCAAAGATATATTTCGATTCCGTTATTTATGATCATTTATATATAGATTCCTAGTGCGTACACGCAAAAAATATATCGATTCTGTTATTTATGATCATTTATATATAGGGTACATTTACTTTATATATATAGGATACATGATACTTTATATATATAGGATACATGACCGAGGTTATACTACTTCACTTTTAACTAACGTTCGAACAACTTTTCGTCCATTACACAGTTCCAGACAACCACCTATAGCCCAATGAAACGGCCTATTTTCACAGGGTTAAAACAAGGGGAAAATTTGCCTGGGCGGGTCCAACGTTCTATTTTTGTGCTCATACTTATTCTCTGCATCCTAAGCTATCACCAGCACGAGTCCTTTGCCAGCAAAGTAGAGTTGAATATCCTTCGGGTCGTAATTGTCGGAAGTATGTCCCTTTCGTAGTCGATTCCGACAGCCGCCGGAGCATTCCGCATTAAAACGAGATTAACGACGAGATACGGTGTCGGTCGAAGAAGTCCATGAAATTCCTTTCACATTGTAGGCGGTTGTTACTTGACTGTAGTCGTCCGCTGCAACGAACGATTTTTTGAAGTTGCGATGTGAAACTCTCGTACTGCAGGATACTGTAACCAGGTTCCATTAATCAGCCTGCAAGTGAAATTATACTTGTCACAAGGGCAAAGTAAATTCAGACGACATCCAAATACAGGGGGGGAGAGAGCCATTTAGACCAGACGTAACCCACATGAATTCGCTGATATTTTGGAATTCAAAAGAATCCGCTGTACAAACTTTTTTTTTATCCATGGCATTAACAATGAGTGAACCTATCCAGGTCTATGATGACTTGTAAAAATATCCATAATTATAAAAAATAAATAGATATCATTACGAATCTCAAAGAAAATTCGATATTACTGGTAGTAAGTTACTATACAAAGAAGTGGAAAACGGAGCTAATTGTAAGATTGCCAGGCAACATAAGAGTCAAGAGAAGATTAATCATGATTCTATGTGCCCTAACAAAAGTTTCATATTCAATTTTCTCGTGCGCATCCTCTGAGGTTAACTTTTAAAACATTATTAATAGGTAGGAGATGCAACGAAAAACCCACTATGTAACTAATTTCTATATAAACTTTGGGTTTTTCAAGAAAATGTAACATTTTCCCATGAATGTGATTTACCTGGATTGTAATAAGCTAATGTTGCAAGTAAATAATCCATATCCATATCGTGATACTTCTAAATGTCTATGAGGTTCAGAAAAAATTAATTCATTTTGATGTTATAGAAATTCTATTTCCTTATTTTGTTTATTAATTTTAAAATGATTGCAAGTTGCATTGCGCATACGATAGACACTTGTACCTAACGTCTGCCTTGCCCATGAGAAGTTCGGGCTAAGCATTCCTTTCTCCAGTCAATCTGCTTTTGCAAGCAGAGACGACACACAGATGAAGCCTGTGTAAGCAGATTATTGAGGTTAAAAGGAACAAATGCTGATACGGCAATGATGACGTCGTCACTTGGCAGGAGATTGCTCTCAGCCAGCTAAGAGTTACGTTACTTGCTGTAATAAATACGACTTTAGGATAAATTTTTTGTTTTTTTAATACTCGACCCACATGAGAAGAATGTCTGAAAAAAAACAGTACCAAAATTGAACAATATATTAGTTTCATGTTGGAAAACTGCATGATTATGTTAAATTAAATATTCCTTATTGAAACTAATGAAAAAGGTTTCCATACAAATTCTATATATATTATTAGCCCTGTATAAGATTCATATAGGATTATTTCATAGATAACATTTTCACTTCTAGACTTCCTGACTTAAAATCTCTTTTATTTTATTTTATTTATTTATTTATTTATTATTATTATTATTATTATTATTATTATTTTTTTTTTTTTTTTTTTTACATTGACTACGAATATAAATCACCGGGACAGACAATATGTCAGTAGGTTTTGATATGTGTTTGAACTTTTAGCTTACATATTTGTCATTACTAAAGCGTTAAGTTAGAGTTCAAATCTTTACGCATATATATTTGGATATTTAATGGTTACGTTTTGCTTATTGATATTATCGTGATTCCTTTTTTATTATAATTTGTAACCCTTCCGACTTCTTACGGAGGTGTATTATTATTGACTCCACTTGTATCCATATTTATTTTATTTTTATATTTATTTATTTATATATATATATATATATTATTTGATAAATTAATGTTGGCTTGAATATGTGGAAGAGTGTTCTAGCGGCGTACCGTATAAGGCTACTTGCGGCATCAATTCTATAGATACAAGATATAAATGATAAAGGTATTTAAAAAACCGCGAGAACCGCTATAATCCAGTTCGGATCCAATATCACGAGTTGTAACTCGTAAGACATTGACACTTCCTATTTAATTATCAGTTATTCTACCAAACCGATTGACTCTGGGTGATAAAATATTATTGGTTTTCTTAATGGAAAGGAATTCACACCACGTGTTATGGAGATTATTATTGATTTACACCACCCGAGTCAGATTATCATGTGTTGAATTCCATGTTTACTGATTTAGCACTCATAAATATTCCTAACGCACTCCATTGCGGTGTTTGTTTTTAGTGCTATTAATTCTATATAACGTGTCAAGGAACTATTAACATTAAGAAGTGTTTATTCCCTCTGTCAGACTCGTAATTCCGTTAATAATTCTACGTATATTCTTTCAAGGATTGATTTGGCACAGGATAGGCCCTTAACTGACAGGTGTCTTAGTGTGTCCCTTGTTTTCATGACACGTGTTACAATCAGTTATGTGCTTTTATATCTGTAAGCATTGTAGGCCAGTAAAACAGTGATTTGGCTTTCTGTGACATAGGAGGGAACCCTGGATGACGGAATGCAACCAGTTTATGACGATTGGTATGAGAGAGATTATTACTACTACCTGGTCGTTAGTCCTCTGCTGTGTTCTTCGGGTTTTCCTCGTCACAGACCTACATAGAACATTACATTTGATTACATTATTCTGATACACATACTATAAATATACTTTTGCTTTAGGGTTTCTGCTCGAAGTGTTTATTGTTTTTGCCTAGCACTGACCCTGTTTCCGTTTCGAAGTGTTTATTGTTTGGTGTTTATTGTTTTGCTTATCGCTGTTGACACTTGCTTTGTTCAGTTTGTAACAGTTCTGCGCTCCAACCCAGATATTCAATGCTCGCGATCTCTTGGGTTAAGGAATTTTCTTGTTTAGATACGGTTTTAACAATAGGCACGGATGTTTCTATATCTTTTAGTCTAATTAATGGTTCTTTGCTGTATGGTGCGGGATTGCGGGATAATGCGTCAGCTATGATATTTGCTTTCCAGGTAGATATCTTATCTTGGCTCCAAAGACCTGAATGATCATTTGTCACCGAGTTCCTTTTGGACTGTGATTAAAGCCTTTGAAAAAACTCGGTAAAGGACTCATGTTCAGTAAGGACTTTATCAGGATAGCCATAGATTATGAACTTAAAATGTACTAGTGAGTTAAAGATACCTAGCCCTTCCTTGCCTATTACTGTATATTTACTTTCAGAGGGCTTTAGTTTACGTGAATAAAAAGCTATAGGGAAGAACTGTTTATCATATTACTGAAGTAGTACCCCTCTTACCCCTTGGTCTGAGGCGTCTGTTGCAATAAAAAAAATTCTTTATTTAAATCAGGGATTTTTAAGTTAGGTGAGCTGCATTTTCCGCTTTTAAGATATCGAACGCCTGTTGATGCTTTTCAGACCATAATAAATCTACGCTCTTCTTCGTAAGATCTGTTAAAGGAGCTGTCATGATTGAAGAGTTACATATTTACATACGATTGTAATACCCACTACAGCGCAAAAGTGCTGTATCCCCCTTTTACGTTAATAAGTACCGGAAAGTTATGAATAGCCGACACCTTACCATGGACTACTTTTAAGACCTTGACCAGACACATAAAACCTAGATAAACATGTTCGGTTTTAAAAAACTCACATTTAGATATTTTACTCTGAGATTATTTGTCTTTGTCTCTGTAGCACTAGCTCTACTTTATGTGAATGTACTTCTAAGGTATTAGAAAAGATTACAAGATCATCCATATAGGCATGTAGGTTATCCCCTAAAAGTCTCCAAACACTATATTGTAATTGGGGCGCAACGTAAGCCGGAGGCATACGTAAAAAATTGATAATGTCCCCTGAGTGTGCTGAAAACGGAGTATGAGGTACAATCACTTAGGTAATGGTATCTGGTAAAAGCTTTTAAGTAAGTCCAAGCTGGTGAAAAATTTATTCTAACCTAACAGAGATAAGATGTCGTCGCTACATGGCACTGGAAACTATCGGGAGTCGTTTCCTTGTTTAAGCGACAGAAATCTACGCAGATACGCGAAATCCGATCTTTTATGCATGACATTTGAGGGAAAAATTATATGGGCTTATTTGATTTCCTAATGACTCCTATTACTAACATTTTTCAACTTCGTCATTTATCTCTATTTTGAAATTTCATTGAGAATCTATACGAAGGTACGTAAATAGCTTTATGTTTGTCCTTAGACCGTGTTTTGTGTTAAATTACATCCGTTTTCCCAGAGATCACTCGCTAGTGGAGAAACTTCCTGGTATTCAGGTAAAAGATAAAAAAAAATTTCTGCTGAATCACCTCTGCTTGAATGACTTTACTGATATTACTTTAGATAGATTATCAGAGAGATTCATCCACGACTGGTTGGGCGGGATTAAAAGTTAGCAACAATAAAAGAAATGCGATATTTATATGTATAGGTTTTTGTGGATTACTATATTAACTTGTTTGCAGCGAGTCAACCGTGTCTAGGGCTTTGTTCGCGGAAATCGTTATATTTCAGAGTGTCGGGAAGGATTAAAATTTCATTTCCCAGCAAAGTCTTTTTACACGCACTAAGACATTCGAGGGTGCATGCTTCTCGAGATTTTGCGTGCAAAGTGCGACTGCGGTTGTGGGAGAATTCTGTTGGGTCATTTGAACAATGTTACGATTTTATGAGACAAATGTATAGTTCCTTTATATAAGTTATTATTTGATTAACTGTCTCATTTTTGTTCAAACGGATTTTAATATGTTTGAAGGTTTATAGGATTTCCCTTTGATAAACACGCCTTATTTTGCAGGATGTAAGTTAATATTTTGTATACCCTAGATGAATCTTACAATTACACTAGATACAGATCAATGTTTTTTATACTATAGAGGTATCTGTAAACGCTCGCTTATCCGGACTTCTCATTAGGGAAGTTCGAACAACAGACGGTGAGTCCGTAAATACAGGATATTACGTGTACTAAAGGAATAAACAAGATATTCTAATTTTTACGGCGCGTACAGTCGGGCTTTATCCACCACTACTTATAATACTTACGTATTAAAAAAAAAACGAAAACCTGCTCTGATTACTTTATACGGTCGTGTGTTTCATAGGAAAAATCCTTTTTAATTCAAAAAGATATCGGTATGTATGAACCAACATCGCTTTTCCCCACTCTGCTAGAGTCGCTTATTGTATGGAATTTGCTATGCTTTGAAAACTTCGGCAGTTTTTGACTGACCTTGACCGCTTGACTAGGTGACACAGTCACCGAGTTTGCTTGTTTGATTCTGAACGGGCTACTGTTTCTATTTTTTTTTTTTGTAATAATTAATTAAGATCCTTCTCTTTATTACCATCGGCAACGTATTGTGTGTTTTTAGCATTATGTTGCTGGTTACGTATAAAGCAATGAATGACGAACTATTAGGAACTGAGCGATTACTAATAAGACAAGTTATCACTACTGCATTCAATATTAACTGTTTGTACTTCATTCTTTGCTAAAATTTGAAATAGTGAGGGATCCTGGTCAGCGCATTTAGCCTGATGAAAGTTTTTTACAGACATGTTATTCCTTGCAATCCAGCCATATTTTTAAAGTTAAGTTGAGTCATTGAGGTTCGATATTTTAATAACTCAAAAAACTCAAGGCTAAAACTGGAGCGGAACTTTGCAAAGGAGCATTTATTGTCATGACCCGAAATAGTGTTACCTCTAATTTATATAGATTTGTACGGGTGTTCCACTTGTTTTTTTTGTGTGTTTTCTAATCACTACGGTGCTTAACGACCCTATCCATGCATCTGTATAAATACAGACGTCCACTGCGTAAACGCATATTCACTGTTTAATATGATTTGTTACGTAAGGGATTAATAATCACCCAAAATGATAAAATTAACATAGTATATGATTATGATATTTCAGTAGAACTTCTGGAAACAGACACTCAAAGATAAAAACTCGCAGTAGCGAAATCTCAATGATGTGATAATTTCTGTAAAAAAGTAAGATTAAGAATTTCTCGTAACTTCAGCCACAGGAATAACGAAATTCGACCTGCAAAGGAAACACTCAAAGTTACTCCAAATGAATAAAAAATTTTGTACTTAGCTTGCTTTTGTGGGAAGTCACGGTGTTCCGATAACGACACACGGCCTTGGTCCTCCTTCTCTATTTAGCGGATGACCTGGTTTGGCTTCAGTTTCCCCCGTGCGCGTTGTTTCGATGATTCGAGCCCTTGAAAGATCCGATGCTGCAGACGCTTCGGTTTGTTTCTTGGAGTGCCGGAAACGCTCACTAACGATGTTTTCTTGAATGATTCTAATGAGAGACGAAGCTTGCGTTGTCGTAGGAAAAAGGACACGTCGGTTTTGTTTCTTGAAGTTATTCACTAACGATGATACTAAGTTGCTTGAAGAATCTCTTGCTTTCGTCGTCGTTAAAGAGTTCTTGTTGTTTTTCTGAAGTCGCTCACTAACGATGATACTATGTTTGCTTGAAGAATCTGCTGCTTCCGTCGTCGTTGACTTCTTATGATACATGATTTATTATTCTGGTTTTTCTTCGTAGGACGTTATAGAGTTCTTCTGGTACGCTGGCCACCAATATTAGGGCTTGTGCCTTGTATGATAAGGCGCCCTATGAGGTAATGTTAGACTAGCGATAATCTTACGCTAAGTCGGTTGGTATTGCACTTCCATCTTCAATGGAGTGTCTGGGGGCTTGTAGATCATTTACGAAGTCGGTATTATCTTGTTGGTTATTACGACGATGTTGTTAAACTCATGGTGAGGAGGTTCTTGTAGAAAACACGAAATATAAAACTATATGTATTCTTCTGAAGTTTTACATGCTGAAGATCAGATATGATTGTACAAGTCTTCTAATAACGATAGCTTGATCGCTTCTGCCAATGATGATGGCTAATCCTATTCCTCTACATGGTAAAGCTTAGGTAAAGAGGTACAGGTCTTCTAATGACGATAGCTAACTCTGTTCTCCTCGTCTACCATCTCTGTTACAAGTTATGAAGGAACAGACAGTAGTTCGAACATATGAACATACATACAAATGACAATAGTTTCATACGAACACAAAATGAGACACGCTACAGATCACGTAGGCCGTTTGAATTATAGGTCGGGGTAGTTGTCTCAAGCAGGGAGCTTGGACTAATGTTTATAAACAATTGAATGACTACAGGTGACGGCATGTTATCTTAGCCTACATACTTATTGTATACGTCATCTTTAGCGTCTCTAGTCTGATCACATTCCTGCAAGCAATCTTTTATATATATGGACTAACATTCCATATTTTTATTATGTAAACACTTACATATATATATATATATATATATATATATATATATATATATATATATAATATATATATATATATGTGTGTGTGTGTGTGTGTGTGTAGCTTGTTCTCAGTTGTGGTTTACAAGTATTTAAGAAAACGATTTTCTCCCTTGGTAAAATGTCGCTAAATGAAGACATCCAAATACAAAAAAGTAGTAATATGAAATTAAATATCCGCGCATTGAATAGAAATACACATGCACATTTAAGAGGGGAAATTTTATTTTATTTTTATTTTTTTACAATTTGATTCTTTTTTCCCCTTCAGTGTTTAGAAAACTTTATGAAAAACATAGACCTTGGAAATATAAACTTTACCACAGGAGATTTTCAGAGCTAAGGCTGGTATTAGCTTAAATAAACGCTTTATCAGTCTTCGCACGAACCACATTCTACAAAAGCTTTGCTCTTTTCCCGTTTATCTCCCCTTCTGTCTTTTTAACGGCGGAATGGTGCGATGTTTGGCCTGACTAAATTTGACTTGGAATATTAAAAACCTATGGAAAAGCCTATTATTTGCCTCAGCGAAAACAAAAGGAATCGGGTATTTGGTCTTTACTTGTCGTTAGGGCTACTGCCTCCAATCAAAAAGGCTATTAGAGATAGATTTAAGAACCAAAGAAGAGTTAAATCAGTAGATATCTACAGTAAGCTTAATAGAGTGACAGAACTTCCATATGGAGGATGTAAAAGAAGAAAACAAAAACGCCTTGCAGAGCGTAAAAATCAGGCTATGTGTATGTTCCACTTATCTTTTTCACTAGAACAATGATATAGATGCAGGAAATCAACCATAATTTGACATTCCTCTGTTACTGAGAAAGTGAGATATTCATGAATCCTGAGATCAGAAGTTCTAACGTTTCACTGATGTCAATATCTTCCAGTCTGAAAGAATGAAGGATGAACTTCTTTTTAGGAAAGACAAATAGGATTATTGTTAATGGTATACTATTGCTACTGCCTCTTTTCATTGTAATAATAATAATTCCTTTCTCACCAGACGCCAGGTAGGCCTCCAGGCCTGTCAGTCGTCCTGCTTCAGGAACAGTCTCCATTCTTGGCGATCATCATAGAGCCTCATCTCATCAACTTCCCGCAAACTAGAGCCTCTCCTCTCTACTCCTCTCTCTATGTTTTAGTATCCTCAATCCTCATTTTTGGTCTTCCTACCGGTCTCCTTCCTTCCGGTGTCATTCCAAAAACCTTATATGGATCGTCCTCCTCCTCCATTCTTTTGGTGTGTCCAAACCATCTAAGCTGTCCCTCTCTCCACAAAATCTAGTATCCCCTCCACTCCCAGTTCTCTTCTAATGTCTTCATTTCGTAGCCTATCTAGTCTTGTTACACCTTTTATGAGTCTTAGGGCTTTCATTTCAGCTGCTTGAAATTGGCTTCTAGTTCTTGATGTTAATGTCCATGATTCAGGCCATAAGTCAATATTGGTCTTAAAATAGAGAGGTATATTATGGTTTTCACTTTGCGAGGTATATTTCTGTCTTTCATTAGTGGGTAGAGCAGATACAGGTTGTTACTGAATTTCTGTATTCGGGTAGTTGTTTCCAGTTTTGAATCGTTTTGGTCACTAAACTCTACTCCTAAGTATTTGAAATTTCTACACTGTTTTCAATGTCTGACCTTCTAATTCTACATCTACGTTACTTGGTGTTCGTGATAAGTGCATGATCTCTGTCTTATTCTTGTTGATCCGCATTCCATTAGCTGTTAAGATCGCGTCCAGTTGTTGACGTTTTCTTGGAGAGATTCTGCGCTGAGGGCTATCATTGCATGGTCATCTGCATACATAAGGTTGATGGTCATATCTGCAGCTTCATCCTCACCTAGTTCCCTCATACATTTATCTAAGAACAATATAAAAAGAAGTGGCGAAAGGACGCTGCCCTGTCTTACTCCTGATTTTATTTCAAACCAGTCTTCATTCTCTTGATTTGTTTTTACTCTGGATCTGATGTTTTGATAGGTGTTATAAATTGCTCTTATAAGTTTCTCAGGGATTCCATAGTAAGGGTCTTTTAGGGCATCCCATATTTTCATTCTTGGTACTCTATCAAAAGCCTTTTCTAGATCTATAAAAGCAATATATCTATCCCTGTCCCATTCCCAGCTCTTCTCAAATATCATCTTGAGGGAGAAAATCATATCAGTTGTCCCTCTTCCTGGTCGAAAACCGTTTTGCCATTCACCCAGCTTTGGTTCAACATATCCTCTCAATCTAGTTTCAAGTATTCTTTCATATACTTTAAAAGCATGTGACATTAGGGATATTCCTCTATAATTGCTGCAATTTGTCACCTTTCTTATAGATTGGGCATATTAGATCTCTTCTCCAGTCTTCAGGTGGCATTTGCCCATTCCAGAGTATGTCGATTAGCTCTAGTAGCCAGATGACTCCATCCTCCCCCATGTTTTTAAGGAGCTCTGCAGGTATTGTATCCACTCCAGGGGCCTTACCATTTCTCATCCTCTTGAGAGCATTTTTTAACTCCAGTGTTGTTATGTCAGGTTCTGCATCCCCAACCACATCAAATTCTACATGCTCTTCAAGGTCATTGTTTCCGTTGTTTAGTACTGTTTCAAAGTGATGTTCCATCCTAATTCAATTCTCGGGTTCGGTTAAAATTGTCCCATCCATAGGGTCTTTGATTACATAAGAGGGGGGTTGGTTTGGTTCCCGTTCTATAGTTTTTGGCAGTGCTATATATGAGTTTTCTGGTACCTTGGAGATCATTTCCCAGATCTTCTCCTATTCTTTCCCATGTTTCTCTTTTTGTTTGAGCTTTATTCTTTCCGTTTCTCTCGACGCTTCTTTATAGTTATTGTGATCTTCCAAATTCAAAGTTTTCATCCATTTTCTGAAGAGTTTCATTTTGTTTGCAACAGCGGCCTTTAGTGTGGGGGTCCACCAAGCAGTTTGTTTTTTCCTCCTACCTCGAACTCTTTTCTTTTGCACTGTATTATTAGCAGCACCCACTACAGCCATTCTAAAGTGTCCTCCATTTTTCATTTGGGTCATTGCTATCCTGTTGCATTTGTTTAGCTCTACTTATTTCGTTTTGATATCTAACTAAGCACTCCTCTTCTCTCATATTCTCTAAAATAAATCTTTCTCTCACTTGGCTTTTAATAGGTTGGGTTTTGGGTTTTGCATCTTTAATTTAATTAAGAGAAGCCTGTGATCTGAATCGAATGACACAGAGGGGGATGCTTTTTACATCTCTGACCATATTTTGTTATTTGTTATTGCCATATCAATCATTGATTTTTCAGTATATGCTCCTAAAGCCGAGTTCCATCGGTACCACGTCCACTTGTGGCTGTCTCTATGATTATAGAAAGAGTTCATAATGGACCATCTGGTTTAGTTATTGCGAAAAATCGCAATTATGTTTTCTCCTTCTCTATTTCTGTCTCCAATGCTAATGGTCCTAATATGCTCTCTATGCCTGTCCTCTTGCCCAATATGTCCATTCATATCTCCAATTATTAATTATTCTCTACATATGGACGAATCTTTTACTTCTTGTAGATGTCTGTAGAATTCTTCCTTTTCTTCTTGAGGCGGCCCTGCTGTGGTGCATACACCTGATTATGCTGGCTTGAAATGTTCCTAACTTTAAGGAAATGCTAATAATCCTATCACATTTGAATTCTAGATGACTAATTTTTTCCAGCTAGCTCTTCACTCACAATAAACCTACTCCGTGTCGTGCGGTTCTTCCACCTTTGTAAAATAATTGGTAATTGTTATGCAATAATTTTGTTCCTTCTCCTGGTAAACGGGTTTCACACAGCCCCAAAATGTCTATTTTTCTTTCTCCATCATCATGATTACCTCCTCCTCCTTACCGTCTCAAAGTACTTAGATTAATTGTTCCTAATCTCAAAGATTTATTTCCCTGTCCATGTCCAATAACATTCCGAGTCAGGATGTGCCCGGGCATCCTTTGATACAATGGGGTCTGTCCTGACCCATTTGATGCCAAAGGATGCCCGGGAACAATAATAATAATAATAATTAAATAATAATAATAATTAATAATAATAATAATAATAATAATCAATAACAATAATAATAATAATTAATAATTATATGCCTGTTGATGATAGTAATATAATCTTTTGTACTTTTATAATGCCTTCCTCAAGTACTATTTTGAAAACATATCACATTTCCGTCGGTTATGTTAGCGTCGAGAGATTAACTAGAATTCCTGGTGCGTTAACATTTTTTTACTTCACTGTACATGGAAATGATGTTACTAATATAAAGGACTCACAAAAAATATATGATATCTAGTTCAGCTAGATAATCCAGACACTAGAATTCTATCACTCTAGGCTCCTCCTCTCTCTCGCTCTCTCTCTCTCTCTCTCTCTCTCTCTCTCTCTCTCTCTCTCTGAGTTACATTGTTCAGAAAAGAGGCATTCACATTTTTTTTACACTGAAAATTTCCACTTTCATGTTGTTACCTACCGTGATGAGGTGTTTTGGAAACAGTAAGTGACAGATTGCCTTCTAATAACTTTATAATACACACGTACGCGCACACACACGCACACACACAACAAAACGTACATATATATATATATATATATATATATAATATATATATATATATATATATATATATATATATATGGCCTTAATGTGTAACAATAACATTCTAACCTAGGATGCAAGATGTTCTAGGATCTAGCACGTAGTGGAGAGCTGTGAACTCTTTGAGGTAAGAAGTGCCCCCTTAATCGTGAATATGTATAAGTCGGTCTATTCACTGCCAACGTTTTGGCAATAAACTATACAAACTGGGCTTACCTGACTTAGTAACAGTGGTTTGGGAGTTAGACATTTGCATGAATAAATTGCTCTCGAATGGTGGATAAGGCCGATTTCTTGAGGCGGATAAAACCAAACTTTTGATATTGTAGTTTGTTAAGAAAATAATTGCATATTTGCTGTTGTATGTGACTGAAAGTCACCTCATGAGCAAGGGACTATAATTTGTAGCTTCATATCCTTAAGACTATTTTAAAAAGGAAAAAAGGAGGGAAAATAAACGATCATTAATCTAATATGTTGTTACAAAGACAAAGCGTGATTATTTCAGTGGTAGCTAAAAACAGTAAAGTGAGGGAAGTGGCAGCAGTTGAGTATCACTAAGAGCCTGATGAGAGATGAAAGAATTGTGGGCTGATTGCTAAGTTGTCCTATAGGAAGGAAATGCATTCTGAGAGGTTAATAAGCAGAAGGTTGTCAAATAAAAATTACGGGGGAGTTTTTTTTTTTTGCGGGGGGGAGGCTGATTCATTGAAAGTGGGAATAGGCCCATAAACTAAAGAGTGGTGTTGAATAAAAGATGATAGAAATTATGAATAAAAATAGTACATAGTGGATGAGGAAATGGTATATTTAGTGAAAAATAGAAATAGTATTTGTGTTGAAAATTTAACACAGAAGACTGAGACAGGAAAATGGAAAAGTTAGTTAAGATGAAAATAGATGAAGAAAAGAGGGAGAAAATCGTAGCAAGCGAGGAGAAAGTTGTTGTTCTACGGTATTAGAAGGAAGGAGAGCGGGTCTTGGAAAGTGTTCGATAAGTGGAGCAAACACCAGGAAAGTTTCCTTTTAACCGATAAAATTAACATTGACCTTATGGTTTATGAAGACAAAATTCTGAGTAAATGATTAAAAAATAATGTAGTTCACGAATACTTCCAAATGCAAAATAAATTGTTTTCCCTTTGCATATTTGTCCTTTAAAGAATTACCTAACTAAATACCAAAACATATATTCACCGCTCACTGAAAAACATGGTGAAATCAAATTACATTTGAATGACAGATGTCCGCAATGAATATCATAAACAGAATAGGAACAATTGACGCATGATATTTAATCATTCAGAGACATACCTGCAATATAACGCTGAAGGAAGATTAACAATGTTAAATTTGGCTTTATGATTATGCAGTGAGGGATCGCCTGTTTGACAGCCAATTAAACCGACTCCTGAATTAATCAATGGGAACTGTGTTCTATGTTGAAGCAATGACATGATAACGCCTCTTACAATGGAAGCAAACGAACGGCAGTAATCCAGGGTTGAGAAAGATAGTTGAATTGATTTAAAAAAAAAATATGGGGGAAAGGAATCTTAAAATTAAGCGGAGCAATAAGTGACAAATCACAATGAAAAATTGTACAACATCTGTCTTAAATTCAACGCCACTTTTTCGTCATGTGAGCATTATGGATAGTGTTAAAATTTACACAGGAAAAATGTTTCTCAAAGAAAAATTGATTAAATGTTTCTAACATGGAAGGGAAATAAGAACCTTAATCATTTGTACTGAAACCTAAATATGTTTCTTCCACTAATTACGTTTAATTTTCATGTTAGACTCTTGGTACTGGTTTAAATTATTGTGACATATAATGCAATATTAATGAAATTTCTTTGAAAAGGATATATAGTCTTTAAGGAAAGAAAATCATGCAAATAACTTATTGCAAGATGTTTAACAAACATTTTATCGTTTACTTGAATCTAATAAACTGATTGTCTTAATGGTCTAGTTATTCATATATCTACTATGGTGATTATGTGACCAGCAAAAAAATCAAATTATTTGAGAAATTTTTCAACAATAACAATTTTTTGTAACGTGCAATTCAGCAGAAATGTAATGATGTCATACGGTAATACGATAATTAGCCACACTAGGACCAGTATAAAATGAGTATAATTGATAATATTATGATTACATATTAGCAGAAATGCACCAACATTTTTATACCAGGACATGGCATGATTGATGGAAATGGGAATTCACTGAGGAAAATGACTCCTGATATAGCTTATTAATGAGACAGCCTAATTACTGAACGGTAAAGATAAGGATCACCATATCTCTGCCACTGTTAATTTTAGACGCTAGTACTAATGGGGAAAGCGTAGAGTGGAGCTCTTTTCAAAGATACGGTTGTCACGATTGGAAACTAAGGAAGAGTTAAGATAACGGCCAAATATAATGAAAGGTATTTTCTACGCCCATCATTAACAAAGGGTTTTACCGTCTAATAGACTATAGCTCCCTGGAGCATGAAGAATTCTTTATTACTATGTATTTCAGGAAGTTTGAGTTATCAATTTTTGCCAATATCTTTTAAATTCATTGATGGATCGGTGAGTTACTTTGCAAGTGTTTCGCACCCTCCCCTAATTTTTGGTAATGAATTCAATTTCGAAATTCAGCTTTTTCAGGCACTTTACTCTTGAATTTGTTGGGGTAACCAGCAAACTCATTAACGCTTTCGAATATACGAGCTTGGGTACTGCTGAACTTATCCTGAGTATCTACTACTTATAGTAAATTCCTCTCTGGTCCCAACTTTCCTCTTCGACTCCACTTTTCTTCTCCTTCCTCAGTCTTCCATGACGTCATTACACCCCGTCGCGTATGTTACTTCCTTCATGCATCTGATTGACTGATTGCCTTCATTTTGTTTCCATAAGTTTGGGATGGAAAGTTACTGCATGTTTATTCCAACTTTCACTGTTCTACATATATTATAAAAATAATGGGTTAAGATCACAGAATAGTTTATAACCATTTTAGATGATGTACACGATATCATAGGTGTCAATAAATCAGTAGTATCTTACCCTTATCCCACCCCACTTCTCTCTCTCTTTATCAATCCATCTTTGTTAAATGGTCTGGGATAGGAATGTAGAGAGGGTAAATATATAAGGGAAAATGCTTATGTACTGTATATGCATTTCAACATGTAAGCCAGAACTCTGAACAATGACGAGACAACTTTTCTGTACCTACTGGATACGCAAGTGATAAACCCGTCGTTTATTTAACCCGACATTTCATTCATCAACTACAAAGAAACCCTAAATTCTGTATAATAACCATGTAGGTCGTTAGCTCATTTCATCTTAAAAAATTGCAATGCTAATGTGTGCCTGAAAACATTCCATCACGTAGCAAATGTTGTGAAGAGTGAGAGAGAGAGAGAGGAGAGAGAGAGAGAGAGAGAGAGAGAGAGACGGGGAAGACAGTGAGGTTTAAATACTGAGGAAGGGTGGGTGATATGAGGGATAAGTATCTCTACTCCGAGTGCTCTTATCCAAATGAATTTACTCGTAAATCTTGACAGGCAATGTTTAAAATCTCTGTTTGGACATGGAATTTATAATAAAAAAAATTAGGAGAGAGTGTGAGAAACTGTTTCGAAGTACCATACCAATGAATGGAGTGGTTTGAAAAATATTGGCAAAAAACGATGACTCAGACTTCCTGAAATACATAGTAGTTTTCACGCAATTCTGCTACCAAAGTTCATCGATAAATAGACAGACAGACTGACGTACAGACGGATAATCAAGCTATCAAAATGATGAAATTGGCAGAAAAAAACATAATCATTTTCTATTGGATGAAGCCGAAAGCGCACTCTAATTCGTAAATGTGATGTTAAAGGAATGACCAGAAAAAGTGAGTTGAAAAAAAAATATTTACACTTTTTTTATTTTGCTAAATTATTTACCAAAATTTATTACGGTATTGGTCATGTCAGCTAGATTGTGATCGTTAGGTGAAATAAAGCGTACTAATGCTTGCAGCAGATATACTGTTTTAGACTTATGAATGATTACCAGACCCTCATAGCGTTGGAAAGAAACACAGCCTGTTTAATTTGCTATTAAAAAACTGGTGACTCTGTAGCTGCTGTCATGATCATCTGTCCTTATAAGAAAGTATTTCCAGGTACAAAACATAAGCTATGAAAAATATAAACGTTCTCATTTATAAAGATTCACATCTGTTGTACATGCCCAATATTTCTCCTCTTCGTTAATATAAGAGGTAAAATTTAATGAATGATCAAAGTCAACAATACTAATCCGCGTTAGAATATAGTTGTTCAAAAGAGCAACGATTTTTTTTTGTACTTCCAACAGGAACCCTAGGAAGAACAAAAAGGATAAGCTGGTAGAATCCAAAAGTAAGGCCTGAGATACAAATTTAAATATAATCTGCAAGTTATAAATGATGTAGTTACATCCATTTGTTGCTTATGTCTGGGGACTTTTTCGATTGCTAGGAATTAGTAAAACGTATGCTTGAGCTTACTTCTAAGAGATGAATTGAGCAACAGTGAAATGAAAAATGTTTCAGTATCGTATAGAATGGGAGCGTATTCTGCAACATTTCAACTTTCTCTCCCCCAAATATACACACGTTTGCGTATATTTACGTATGTACATATAAGTAAGTATATACTATATATATATATATATATATATATATATAATATAATATAAATATATATATATATATATATATATATATATATATATATATATAGTATATATATATATATATATATATATCAAGTATAAAAGGCCCATTAAAACACTGGTTTAAAAATAAGAACTATATTTCGGTGGACTAACTTCCACCCTTATCAAATAGTGAATGACAGAAGAAGTTACATTGGCGAAATATATAGTGGAAAATATGCCCTTAGGTGATGCCTGGGATCACCGCTAAGGGCATATCTCCCACTATAGTATATTTCGCCCATGTAACTTCTGTCATTCAATGCTTGATAAGGGAGGAAGTCAGTCCACCGAAATATAGTCCTTAGCTTTAAACCAGAGTGTTTTAATGGGCCTTTTATGCTTGAGACGTATCTTGTTTTAACAGAAGAATTTATTTTCATATATGTAAACATACATACACACACATGTAATGACGCGTTGACTGCAAGACTAACATTAATTCAGTAAGATTTGAAATAATATCAACGCAAGAAGAGGGGGAACTACCATCCCCTCGTTAAACACCCAGAGAGCCCGGACGCAGGAATTCATAGCATAACTAGTCGTTTGTTTTTATTTTTGTCCGAACTTCAACTTTTACTTACCCTCTTTCTTTCTTTTTTTTTAGGTAGTTTAGATTCTTTTTTAACTCAGTGTGTGTAGATTATGTCCGTCTTTGTAGAGATTCTTCATTATTTTCTTACGTTTTTTATGCATTTTTTATAACATTTGTAAATTGCAGTTACACATTTTTTATAACATTGAAAATTGCAGCGCTGAAGATGCAATGAGATATTGTGAAACGTGGTAGAGAAAATAAACTGATGTGATATACATGCTGCCTATTCCTGAATATCCCTCGATATATTATCTATATATATATAATATATATTATTATAAGTATATATATATATAATATAATATATATATATATATGTATGTATATATCTTATATCTATAATATATATGATTATATATATATATATTATTAACTATATAAATATATTAAATATATAATCTAATTCTATTATCATTATTATTTATTATGTATGATATATATCTATATATAATCTATATAACAACTATATCTATATATATATATATATATCTATAGTATATATTATATCTGTATCTATGTCAGATGAAGAGGGCTATAATTAATAATATATATAATATGCCAATGTGATGTGCTGTGACTTTTTTAGAATACACAGATTCAGAGTCCAAAGCATTGACCTGAGAAAGCTGATAAATCATTTCTGGGATGGTGCGATATGAAGATGCATGTTTAAGCGGGTCAATGTTCGTGAGTTCACGAGGTCTTGTTCAAGTGCCTTTGAAAACTGGAATGACCAGTTGACGAAGAGTGTGATTTCAAATGTACGTGTACTAACTATGTCCGTTGATAATGACTTGGATTAGCTGAATCTATGGGAGACTTACGGAGAGGTCTGTGGGAGAAAGGCAGAATGCTGGGATAGCTCTGCGAAAGTTTTAATTATTTGTGTGTGGTTTTCCAGGCTGTAATGGGTAAGTGTATTATACTTTAGCCAAAGGGATGGCTTGTTTAATATCTTGTAAAGATGTTTAATCTTTTGACTTTGTCTTTACAAATGCGTATACTCAATTGTGTGTTCTCCTGTCTTTGTAACAGGCGGTTCTAGTGAGGGGGACAGAGAGCCCCATGTGGAGGGAACTATTATATTTTTGAGAAGAGATTTGGTGTGACTAATTACTGATTGAGACATTTAAATACTAGGGGTTAACTGAGTTAGTTTGTCTGTGAGATGTGAATTATTATCTTTCCAGTGTTGATCTTGAAAGAACCTGAATTATTCAACTAATGCTTTACTTGGAATAAATATTCTATTTTTTATAACTTTGACTCTGATTTGATGACCTGTTAGAATGGAGAGAGAGAGAGAGAGAGAGAGAGACCGAGAGAGGGGGGACGAGGAGAGAGTAGAGAGAGAGAGAGGGAGTGGGGAGAGATTGTGTGTAACCAGTTCGTCTTACGCTTAGGCTTAACGCATACCAAATATTAAATACCCTTCGCTGGTAATAGGTATCAGCGGGTGGGTAACAGTTTTTGGTGGCTTAGCGGTGGTTTTCGAACGACAAAGCCTTTTGTGGGATTGTGGAAAATTGTTAGATTGTTAGATTTCAGTTACTAAGTGAGAGATAATGAGAAAATATCCGTCCGTTAACTGTGGCAATGATGTGAGAGAATTGAACTGGAGTCATCAATTTTGCCCAGGGCGAGATGCCTTGAGAGAGCTGGTTGGTCAGTTGGAATTGAGTGACGAGTGAGTGCATTCCCGAGACAATCTGTGTGTGTGTGTTTTAGAGTGTCTTGCGCAGATTCCGAGTTTTCTCGCATTTTGAATCTGTGAGTGTTAAAGATCCTTTTTTTTTAGTCCTGGGGAGATTTTCTTTTTTTAATCATTTTGTGTTATGGGATTGGTTTGGGATACCACATTTTTTTTCCCATAGTAGCAGAAAGTGACATTTTTTTTGATCGGCGCATGTTTAGAAGAGACGCTTTCGTCTTTGTTTGGTGTATGAATAGTTTTCATGCATGCGGAACTGTACTTGAATTGCCTTTTTTGCTTGGTGACAGAGAGCGCCCAGTCGTTCTTACGGGCTCAGCACTTTCTGCTAACCGACGCAGAGAGGTATTGCAAGGGGAGTACTGGTCTACCTTGGGGGGTACTCAGACACTGTTCAGGGGTGATGTTCTATTGCTCAGAGGAGGGTATAACTCTTTTTTTTTTTTTTTTTTTTTTTTGTTTTTTCTCAGTGGGGTGAACCCCCCCCTCCTTTTTTTTTTCTTTTTTTTGTGTGTCGGGGTATCGGGGGATGAGTTTGCCCTTGACAATGAATTTCCAATGCCAGGACATCAGCTGATAATGATTAGTTGATGGTGTGAGATGCCCGTAGGGTCTTTTTTTAGAAAGAGATTTTCTTTCTCTTGAATGAAGAGAAAAGGAAATGAAATGCATTGGAGGTGGTGTAAGTTTTCCTTATGCTTTGGAAGGCACAAATATAATGGGGACACAGAGATTATTATTTTTTTATTGTGTTGGAGAGATTACTTTAAAGGGTGCTAAGTGGTGATGGGTGGTGAGTGATGACTGGTGATAAGTGATGACTGATGTTGTCAGTTAGTGATGCCCGTGGTGCTGACTGATGTTGATTGCTGACTGGTGTTGTCAGGTGGTGTTGATTGTAGGGGATCGGCAGTATTGGTGTATACTAGGGGAATTGCAATATTAATGCAGATATTTGCAAGAGAATTATTACTAAGGAGAATTATTATTATTACTATTATTAATTATTATTATTACTTGAGATATTTTACGGGAGGGTTACTTAAGTAGAATTATCATTACTTGAGACATATTTTACGAGAGATTTGAGATATTTCATGGGAGATTATTTTATAATTATTACAGATAATTATGTTATCGAGAATTATTACAATGAATTATGGGAGAAGTTTTGTGGTTAATTAATTATTGAGTTTTTATAACTTTGGAGAATATGTCAGTAGTTCATGATTGATGAATCTGGTGGAATCTTGGTGAATTGTGCTGAACTTTGCTGAATTTTGATGAATCTGTGCTGAATTTTGCTGAACTTTTGGTGAATTTTGCTGAATTTTTGGTGAATGGACAAGCATTACCATTGGTGATTTTTTTCATAATAATACTAGTGATTTTGATGATAGCAATTTTGGTGATACTGCTGATAATGATACTTCTGATACTGGTGATTTTTTTTTATATACTAATACGTGGGTGCTGTAATGCTATCAAGGGTGGTGGTGTTTTTTTTTTAATATGGAAGGAACTAACAACACAGTTTTTTTTTCCTTTTTTTATGAGTTCAGCAGATAATTGCTTGACATCTACATGAGTCACGGGGATAGTTAACAATGCCGTTGATTTTTCTTTTTTCCTTTTTTGGAATTAGCCATAGCTGACACAAGTTTTTTTTTTTACCATGGGTGAATTTGAATTTATTTTTTCTCTCCAGTTTGTGTGAATTTTTTAATATCTTAGTTCGTGACTTAGAGTCATTGTTCGGGAACGTGTTTGTGTTTTCAGCAGTTTGATGCTGCAGAGAAATATATGGGAGAATTTTTGCATTTTTTGAATGCATACGTAAAGGCACTATATTTTTTTCTCTGGATATACATGTTCCAGAAATTGTGAGTTTCTTGCACAATACCCTTGTTGTACTTGTGACAATTTTGCCAGAGATAGGAAACTTGACTAAGTTTCTAGTGTCCTATGTCGTAGTGCATATGGAGAAGTCTTGACTTAGACACTTTGAATTTGGAGTTTTTGTTATAATGAGTTGTGGCACATTGGTGATTTTTTCTTGAATTTCCTAGACAATTTTTATTTGCCGAGTTTTTGCCCTTTTTCAACAGTTATGCTAAGGAGAGAGTTTATAGTTTTTGACTATAACATTGAAGTATTCTCTGGAGTATTGGAGGTATATAATTTTGGAGTTATAATTTGAGATATAATATATTGGAGATATATATTTTTGGCCATTTGATATTTGCCTATGGTGGTGTGAGCTTTGTTTAGTTCAATTATTTTGCAGCCATCTTTGTTGCAAATGGAGATACATTTTTGAGGAGATATATGGCAGTACTTACTTGTGAGTGTGTCAGCTAGATGCTTTGAGTGCATTTTTTTTGGAGATGGGATTTCATTTTTGATTCTCCTGCTTGGAGATATATTTTTTGGAGACCTGTTTTATTCCACATGGAGTTATTGGTGAAATAGAGGTAAGTATTTTTTATTTGCCGAAACAGAGGTGAACATTTTCTTATTGCGGGAGTGGTGGTTTTTGTGGTTATTGGGGGAAATAATATGTATGGAGGTGGAATTAATCTTTGGGGGTGACCTTTTTTGTAGTTATGATTTTCTTGAGTTGAATTCCTGGAGTTTTTTTTTTCTTTTTGGTTTCGTGACTAATTAGAGGCGAGTGGCATTGCTGCGTTACGAGTCCTATGGAGATATTGTGCATTTTTATGTTCACAAGTGTGTTATTTTTGGAGGCATATAATTGCTGAATTACGAGTTTATCATAGTTTTTTATTCCGGATAGGTGATAATTTTTTATATAATTGGGCAGTAACATGTGAGAAATATGTCTTCGAGACAATCTTTGAGCAGCTTATTCATATCCTGGAGTTAATTTAGTGGAATGTGCTTACTTAGTGTCAGTATAGAACATTCTTTTGAGAATCATGAGTTTCTGAACTTGTGAGTCTGACTAGACATTTTTTTCATGCTGCTGTTTGAGCACACGTGTCCGCAGGAGGATTTTTTGCTGAAACCGCTGTGATGAGTCCGGTGTGTTTATTCCCTTCCTCTAGTGGTGATTGCTCAGAGTTTTTGCAATATCTGGAAATGTTGACCATAGCATTTCATGAAAGTGCATGTGTAATGGTTTGCTTTCTGACCGTGTCCAGTCGACGAATAGTTGCGACGGCAAAAAAATTCCGTAACTATACATGTGGCTTTTATGGGGACAACGTGGGGTTATGTATATCATGCATATATTATGTGTTTTATGATGGGGAAGTTTACTTGTGATTATCTTTTTTGTTTTTCTTCTTTTTCCTATGAGAGATGTAATCGGGGGTTGAGCTTTAAATAGCATTTCTCTTTGGACGGGTGATGCAATTTATCCGGGTTGTGATTTACATAAATGGGCGTTTTGTAATTAATGATGTGAGCAGTAAAGGGGTTTTTGCCGTTAAACATTGGAGATTTTTACTGATTTTGTGAGTTGCTGTAATATTAGAGCTTGATAGGACATTTTTGATTTTTGGGTCTGGGCTTGTTACGTGATTTTTTTTTTCTTGGGCTCATTACCTTTTTTCTTTTTTTTTTACTTGTGGGAACATTCGAGTTTGAAATGTGAGTGCAGAAGTCCGTGGAGTTGCTGTGAGTTCTGGATTGTGTGTATTGATGTGTGAGTTTGGAGAATTGAGTTAGAGAACTTGATATTTTTTTTACTTGCGAGTTGTCATAATGACTTATGATTTAGAGGTCATATTAAATGGAGTTAGTTGGGAGACGTTCAGTTAGTATTTCTGAGTTTATGAGGTCATTATTTGATAGAAGTAGTATGTCTGGGGTTAATTCTTTTTTGATTGACCGATGACTTGACTGACATACTAACACACGATACTCGTCGTTCCCCGACGCTAGCAAGACGTCCACCAGCCGTGCAGAGATGTTGCTGTCGTTTACAGAAGCCGTTAGAAGTCTTCTACAGGGAGACATTCCTACAGCTTGCTACAGTCTGTGCAGCCAGTTGCAGACAAAGAGGGATATTCAAGAATCCAAAATGAGAAAATTAATACGCCAAGTGTTATGGGAGATGAAGTGTGATAGACATTACTTTATAATGCCAGAGACATGCAGTTACTACTATGTTTTGAGCCGGCCAATGTGTTTTATATATATGAGTTGTTTTGTGTGACCAGAGGCTAGGCAGGGCCTAGCAATTTTAGGTGGCGGAGCTCTGTCAGATGAAGAGCGCTATAATTAATAATATATTTAATTTACCAATGTGATGTGCTGTGACTTTTTTAGAATGCACAGATTCAGAGTCCGAAACGTTGACCTGAGAAAGCTGATAAATCATTTCTGGGATGGTGTGATTTGAAGATGCATGTTTAAGCGGGTCAATGTTTGTGAGTTCACGAGGTCTTGTTCAAGTGCCTTTGAAAACTGTTATGACCAGTTGACGAAGAGTGTGAGTTCATATGTACGTGTACTAACTATGTCCGTTGATAATGACTTGGATTAGCTGAATCTATGGGAAACTTACGGAGAGGTCTGTGGGAGAAAGGCAGAATGCTGGGATAGCTCTGCGAAAGTTTTAATTATTTGTGTGTGGTTTTCCAGGCTGTAATGGGTAAGTGTATTATACTTTGGCCAAAGGGATGGCTTGTTTAATATCTTGCAAAGATGTTTAATCTTTTGACTTTGTCTTTACAAATGCGTATACTCAATTGTGTGTTCTCCTGTCTTTGTAACAGGCGGTTCTAGTGAGGGGGACAGAGAGCCCCATGGGGAGGGAACTATTATATTTTGGTTTTGGAGAAGAGTTTGGTTGTGACTAATTACTGATTGAGACATTTAAATACTAGGGGTTAACTGAGTTAGTTTGTCTGTGAGATGTGAATTATTATCTTTCCAGTGTTGATCTTGTAAGAACCTGGATTATTCAACTAATGCTTTACTTGGAATAAATATTCTATTTTTTATAACTTTGACTATGATTTGATGACCTGTTAGAATGGAGAGAGAGAGAGAGAGAGAGAGAGAGAGAGAGAGAGAGAGAGAGAGAAGGCTATGGCAGAGAGAGAGAGAGAGAGAGAGAGAGAGAGATAGAGAGAGAGAGAGAGAGGAGTGGGGAGAGATTGTGTGTAACCAGTTCGTCTTACGCATAGGCTTAACGCATACCAAATATTAAATACCCTTCGCTGGTAATAGGTATCAGCGGGTGGGTAACATATATATATATATATATATATATATATATATATATATATATATATATATATATATATATATATATAACCTAGTGCTATATCTCTTCCTCAGGACAGGCGTCTTTCTGCTTCGGCGCTCGCTAATATTCAATCAAGTCTAAAGATGCTGACTTACGGATTAATATACTTCTTATTTCCATCATCGCCCTCGTTATAATTTTCTTTATCCCAGTGTTATCTAATTTCCATGAAGGATTGTCCGTAGTACCTGGGTGATGGTGATTATTTTCTAAAAGTCAGTGTAAAAACAAGAATTATATAAATATATATATATATATATATATATATATATATATATATATATATATATATATATGCCTATATTATATAATTCTTGTTTTTACACTGACTTTTAGAAGATAATCACCATCACCCAGGTACTACGGACAATCCTTCATGGAAATTAGATAACACTATGAAAAAGAAAATTATAACGAGGGCGATGATGGAAATAAGAAGTATATTAATCCGCAAGTCAGCATCTTTAGACTTGATTGAATATTAGCGAGCACCGAAGCAGAAAGACGCCTGTCCTGAGGAAGAGATATAGCACTAGTATATTTGCAATAAAAGTGTATAGAAATTTACGTCGGAGAGAATGTGGACCAGAAGGGCTTCACTATTTAACATTTAAATGAAATTATCATTCATAAAATGGATTTTATTTTTATTTTAAAATTTATTTCAATTTATTTTTATGACCCGCCTGACTTCATATTGCCTAGTCAGAAATTGCACACTCTTCTCAGAGCAGTATTTCCTTGTAGAAGAACCCAATACATGTCCCCCAGTATTTCCATTCGGGTTTTGCCTGTTCCGTTGGGCATTTCCTTGGGGAATTTACCCGGTTGTTGTTTGGATTAGTTCTCTCTTTTTATTCTTTTTCTCGCGGCCCGTCGTTCTTGCATGTGGAAAATTGCTGTACATTTTGTGTCAGGCGTTTCGGGCTTGTACTAGTTCGGTTTTTTCCTCGGTTTCCTTGCTCTGCCTGTTTTCCGTATATCCAACATAACAGTTATTTTGAACCATGTTTAACATTGTTGGTTTCAATATCTCCAACACCGCGTTCACGATGCTTCACGGTACAGCAGTAATATGTCGTAAGGTACGCTATATCTAGTCAAAACCTCAAAAGCCTCACTAAAGATTTCTATCAGACGTTACTTATCAGGTCAAACATTATCTGAAACCAAGTTATCGATGATAAGTTAGTTATGTCATATTTAAACAATTGTGAGTTTTAGTTGGCACACTAATACTGCTACTTTTAATGATACCATTTATTCAAAGATAAAGTATGGCCATTTTTCTTGAGTGTCAGTCTTGATATACATTGTTAAAGATAAGGCAGTCATCTTAAACAATACATCAAGATTACACTCGAGGAAAACTGTTTTATTTCAACTTTATCTTGAAAGAATGGGACTATAATAATAATAATAATAATAATAATAATAATAATAATAATAATAATAATAATAATAATAATAATAATAATAATGATAATAATAATAAATACTCATAGTAGCACCAGTTTTAAAATGGAGAAACAAATCCACAGTTATGTAACTGTACCTATATATAAAGATAAATCTGTACTGATAGCTTTCGGGAATCTGTTCGATTCCCCTTTCAGTCTTTTAATATATGTGCATATGCATCACTGTGAATTTGTTTCTCCAACAACAACAACAACAACAACAATAATAATAATAATAATAATAATAATAATAATAATAATAATAATAATAATAATAATAATAATAATAATAATAATAATAATAGCACTGTTAAAGAGAATGGCAGAATTGAGCGAGTTGATTTTATATATTGTTTTTTCTTACAATTCGCTTCTCTGGCTCAGCGATGTTTCCGAGTAATTGGCTAGTTTTTCGGAAACATCGCTGAGCCAGAGAAGCGAATTGTAAAAAAAATAAAAATAAAATAAAAATAAATAAATATATATATATATATATATATATATATATATATATATATATATATATATATATATATATATATCTATATATTTAAAATCAACTCGCTTAATTCTGCCACTCTCTTTAATAGAATTTGCCTGAGAGAGGGTCTTTGTCTTTTCTTTACCAAAATAATAATAATAATAATAATAATAATAATAATAATAATAATAATAATGATAATAATAATAATAATAATAATAATAATAATAATAATAATAATAATAATAAATAATCATAATAATAATAATAAGTTCGTAACCAATCATGCAATTTGATACATTCAATTGCATTTCCTCCGTGACAACGTCCTCAATATGTGTAAGAAAACTGGTATCGTACGGCGATGAAAATACGGCATTCTTCACCCTTATGAACGAAGCAAGATTCATGGCATTCCATCCCATCAATCCATCACAGCAAATGACACATAGCGTGCGCAGTGGATGAGGTAATCCAATTGCATATAACGAGGCTGATAACGGCCGCCTTTGCGATCACTCTCAAGATGTAGATGGCGCTCGAGTCCTTAAATCGGGAAGGATTCTGAAATTATGGCTAACGATAATACCTTCATTTATATTCGCTGATGACTATGGTGGTGGCGATTAACCCCGATATGAAATCTGCTACATTTTGCTCTTGTTTAAAGCACCACCTGTTGTTATTATGGCTATTTAAGAAATTTTTTTTTCTAGAATCCTCATTGCATAGGAGCGATTTTCGTTTATGAGTGCATTGGTAAGTGTTGAGTTCAAAAACCCGCTTCTCATTTTCTCTTGAAGGTTTTTTCATGCAGGATGGGTGTCGTTTGAAGACAATAGAAGTTTAAATACAAATGAATCCAGTAGAATTTATGTGAAACCAAGGATGAAAATGAAGGTGGGCAATATATATCTATATATACTATATATTTTATATTATATATTACCTATATAATATCTATATATATATATATATAATGTGTGTGTGTGTGTATACACAATATGCACACACACACACACATATATATATACATATATATACATATATATATATATAATATATATAGATATATATAATATATATATATATATATATATATATATATATATATATATATATATATACTTTATCAATGGGGAAAAATGGCGTAAATTTTATCTTTCACTTCCTCCTGTAGTATATGAAGAGAAATGACCTAACTACATAATAATCATCCTTTTCGAAGACGCTTTCAAGTTGCTTGTTTTAATTACCGACTTTCACAGAGTTCTTAGGAATCGATAATTAAAAGTCATTAGCAGAGATGAGTTAATTGCCGCTTCCTGTTTGAACTACAGGTGGTTCTGAGAGCCAGATCCATTCTTAGTATCATTACCTTGTCATTCTTTTCTCGTCGCCAGTGATAGTTTCTGAGGAAGGTCAAATTTGTTGCAGAGCTCTAAGATGTGATGAAAAGAAAAGAATTGGTATTCCTAGAAATATTCCAGCACTAAGAGTTCTCGGAACCTTTTCGTAGTCATTACAGAAATGTTCTTTTTGAAGTTCTGTAAAAATAAATCCACACTCTGATATCATTCCGTAATCCCTTTCTAATCTCCCTCCTTCTACATTTATCCCCTACCTTTTTCTTTCTCTGCTCCTTCAACTTACCCATCACCCTCTACCAGACGGCCCCCGTCCTCTCCCATCTCTTCTGTAATTCCCATCCCGTTCTTTCTCCCAACCAACAACGATCACTAATCTTGCTTTGAAGATAACACTGATTCCTGTATCAAGTCCCCAGACAAAATGCTTATAAATCAAAGCAAACTTTCATATTCCACAGAATTCCATCAACCAATAACGGCATGACAAGTGGCGATTCCTAATTGGTTACTTGATTTAATGTTTGGCGTCAGGGTGGCCAATCAATCACGATAAGACATTGAGCTTCCGGGCTGGTGACTCGATCCTCATGAATCAATCAGGATCGTTTCTCTTGTATTTTCGACCGTACAATGTTCCCTGTTTCGCCAAATTAACAATCAAGAGATTAATTTTGTTATCAATTATATCCTTTAATCCGATGGAATAAGGTGACCCTACAAAATAGACCCCATAATTTGAGTTAAATAGTGGTATCAATTGTTAAATTTTATATTCACAAAAGCTACAAATGTCCTTTAGTTTCTAATTGACTCAGCCTCTGAATAACATATACATACATGCATACATCGAAGGAGAACGTCGTTTGATATCAAATTCACTCAACCTTGTTATTCCCAGGATGGTGGAATTTTATGGTAAACAACTTTTGTATCTTGATGTACATGAATTTAAAAAAATGTCATGGTGTGTGACAAAATTTCATAAATAGCTTCGTGTTACAAACGTACCAGTCGGTTATCATGGTGGAGGTGGGTTGATGGAGATTTTAAGTACAAAACTATTCGGAAATTCGAGTCTCCCTTGTGACGAATCACTTGTTACTTATAAATTGCGTTGCGGTCTACGCAAGTTATTCCGAGGTCGAGTCAGTCTGATGTTGAACAACATTTGATGCTTATCGTTTGTGATATACATGCATACATACATACATACATACATACATACATACATACATATATATATATATATATATATATATATATACACACACACACACACACACACACACACACATATATATATATATATATATATATATATATATATATCTATATATATATACATTGAATTTTAAGTCAATGGCACTGTGGCTTGTTCCATACGAATATATTTCATCTACTGAATAATAATAATAATAATAATAATAATAATAATAATAATAATAATAATAATAATAATAATAATAATAATAATAATATACACATATGCGGCATGTGTGAACAATGAAGCTAAATGACAAAATAGTTCCAAATCGTTTCAATAGATTAAGATCAGATTGACACTAGACAAAGCCAAGAGGGTACATAGCTTATCCTAGCAATATCTGTTGTTCAAAAGGTCATTTCCATTTTCTCAATCACTAGCCATAATATCTCAATATATAATTTCTTTAATACACACACACACACTATGTATTCCACTGTACATATGCTGAGTATTAACTAATGCTTAGTTTATTTGCTGGTATACTGAAAGCCATTGGTATAAAAATATCCCGGAAATGAATAAAATGAGTATCCTCTCTCTCTCTCTCTCTCTCTCTCTCTCTCTCTCTCTCTCTCTCTACTCCTCTCTCTCTCTCTCTCTCATAGGATTTCAATTTTTGCACTGACAAATACATAAGTCATAAGGTACAAGTTGGAAATAAGAGCGCATAGCTCCAACAGATCAACTTATATCCCCAGTCATGAGCGTAACAACTGTAAATATTAAATCCTGCCTCTTGATATTTTCCCATTAATTAAGCTGTGATACCTATCAACTCCCATCGGGATTAAATCACAAAATATCTTTATTGCAGTTGATTCAGAAAATAAAGATGATATTTTAATAGCACTTTCTTTCGTTCTAGTTTTAAACAGAGGGTCCATTTGATTATTATCATGGAGTTATCGAAGACAAAATTTCCCAGTTAATACAATACCCAAAATAAATGTAGTAGTTCCCTGTTATCAAATACAATCAATTATTACAACCACTTCAATAAAACGAGGTTATCATCCTAATTCATCACCGCTTTCCATCATCTGGAGCAAATATCGGGTCTTCTTGAGCCTGTTCCCTGCCGTGAGGTTCATTAGATGAATCTAATTAAGAGTACGAAGTCTCAAGTCTCCTCGAAGCGAAGTCTGTGGAGAGGACGCAAGACTTTGCAAAGTATTTTGCATAAAAGCCTTTGTGGAGGAAGGAACGAAAGTTCAGGGAAGTTAATTGATCCTCCGCCAGATTGATCGAGTAATTACTTATGAGGAAGTACGTCGTCATTATGGGAGTTTTGATGAAAATCTAATATTTCGAGTTACGTTTTGGTTTTCTGAAAAGAGAGCTATTGTTCCGGCTTTGTTTGCCCATCCGCACTTTTTTCTATCCTCACTTTTTGTGTACGCCCTCATATCTTAAAAGCAACTGAGGCTAGGGGGCTGCAGATTGGTATGTTGATCATTCACCCTCCAGTTATCAAACATACCAAATTGCAGCCCTCTAGCCTCAGTACTGTTTATTTTATTGAAGGTTAAAGTTAGCCATAATCGTTCTTCTGGCAACGATATCGGACATGCCACCACTGGGCCCTGGGTTAAAGTTGCTTGGGCTAAATTGCACCGAAGAATTTCGGCGCATTTTATACTTGTTTAATTTTAAAATGGGTTATTCCAAAACCTGTGTGTAACTGACTTGTTTTGTTGTCACAGATTTCTTGAATGGTTACTTCTACTCCAGAAATTAAAGCTGGATACCTTACTTTTGGTGTTTTTTGACGCTGATACAGAAACCTAATATTATATTGCATGTGGGTTGGGGGGGAAGGCTGGTTACCTTCTGTTAGTGTTTTAGTCTCTGATATAACAATCTATTATTACTTTCAATAGACAGTACAGTTCATCTAACAGAAAACCAGCTTTCCTTATAGTAACCCACATGTCCTCTTTGCACATTTTATTCTTGCCTACAATTCACGTATTATTAACTTTTTCTTTTATCAGCCTACACAGAACTGCGGATCAAATATTGTTTTTCTATCTATTAGCTTCAACATTAAAATGATGATGAAAAAGCTAGGCATAATACAAAACTGTACTATGGATGGTAATGGAGCTGATAATATTGGAAAAAAAACTGCCATTTGTAAACTACAATTATTGTCAAATAAGTCCCTGAATGAATTTACCCAGTTAACTGCTGTGTCTATGTTAGGGGTGAACTTTTACCAGCATATTTTATGCAAATCCTACATTTAAAAAAAAAAAAAACTGGCTACTTATGCCATTAGAAAAAATAAAAAAATAAGAAAAAGTTTATTATGAAATGAAGTATCGCTATTAAAATAATACAACAACGCGCATTATGCATATGATACCATAAAATTTAAATCTATTACAAAAAGGAAAACATGTATGATGTTGAGCGTAATGGGCGTCCAGCGAAAATGCAATCTGAAAGCACATACTTGCTGTCCATGAAGGATAATTCGTGAATGTTCTTCTCATTCTTAGATTATTTTTCAGTTGAGACACTCGAAAGATTCTACAGGGCATTCCTTGTACAAAAACAGTTTTGTACTTGGGACTGTACAATCAATACTGCTCTACGGTTGAAGCAATAATTGGAATTGATAATTATTTTAACGAATGTTTGTTTTTTAATTTTCCTACATAATATGTTTTCATATTTTCTGTCTATGGCGTTAAAAGTTAGGATAAAATACTCTACCTTTTAGTGTCCAATTTCGTGTAATGAAATTATTCTTATGTATTTCATCCAACTAGGCCTAACTGGGATGTAGGTAAGTATAAGTATAGAAAAGGAAATATGGAGGCAAATGTAAGAAAATATAAAAACAAACATTATTGATAATTATAATTATTTTTTCAATCGTACAATTCCTGTACAAAACTGTTTTTGTACAAGATATGCCTTGCTGAGCCTTTCAAGTGTGTCAACTGAAAATTCAGTTTCTTCATGAAAGGGGAAAATCATTCACAGTATATCTAGACGAGGACACTGTTGTAAAAATATTTTGTAAAATTACCAGATTTATAAAGAAACTTATGGACAAGATATATGAGATAAACCAAGGATCAAATGATTAAATAACTAGCCAGCGATTACGAAAGGGAAAAATAAGAAGGAGATAATGGGTGGAAACAAAAACACGTCGTATAAATAAAACTAATGAAGAGATGTTAACCCAGAAGTAAATGGGTTAAGGAAAATCGGAATCGGATTGTTTGGAAGAGATTGTTTAGAATATAAGAATGGGAATTAGAAACTGGAGAATGTATATAAGACAAGGATTGTTGTAATGTCAAGGTTAAAGCTTCCGTACGTGATAAACTAGACAGTAAATATGATCAGTGGCTGTAGGCAGTCTTAGGAGGGAGTTATTAAAAAGGAATAGATAATACGAACTGCATTACAACGAAAAACAGAGAACGTTTTAATAATTAAATCCAATCCTGGTTACGCATATGGGACGATTTTAAACTTCTGAAACCGGTGCATCTAATACATACTTAAAATACAAGAAGGATAATTCAGGTAATTTTTTCTCCTTCGTAAATTAATATTACGCTTCATCTTTTCTTTTATTAATTTTTATTTATTTTATTTTTATTTTTTTTCACGTACATTTCTTCAAACTTGATAGATATTTTAAGGTGGCAGTGTCGAGGATTTGATAAGGAAGGTTTGCAGCAGTGGGTAATTGGCCAAAGACCAAACTTTTTAATGGCATCCCACCGGATTCTATAATAGGTTTCGATAGTTCGAAACATTTATCCTGCTTTTCTTTATTTGTATTACCAACCCCAAGAAAAATTCTTTTCAAAATGTTTTAATGGATATGTCTTAGGAAACTCTGTCCACAGATGGCGAGTTGAAAATTTCAGGTTGATTTACTCATGAAATTAAATCACAGGTTTGGAGAATCAGGCCTTGTAGAAGGAAAGTATTTTGTCTCTGGAAACTATCAAGATAATGATATAAATCAATTGATCTCCCTTACATCTCCTATTCATTGCGTCATCAAAATTTTCCACCCATCCATTTTCCTTCTTCTGTTTTCTGCTGATGCTGTTATTGACCTAATAAGTTATTACTTTTTTCCACAAGTCTGTTTGATATAAGCTATATTATAGCCTTTATATCACTGTCCTCCTTTCTATTGTTACCATGGAAAAACAGTAAATTTTTAGAGCACAAAGAAGAAAAGATAGGGTGGCCATCTTGAATTTCCAAATACTGTGGCATATATAAATCTAAAACAATGAAAATCTCGTATCATAGTTTCTAGGTAGGCAACTAAGAACGCTAGACAGATATGGGTACTGATGCCTGGTTGCATAAAGTATCATAGTTTAGTAACTTGCAGTTCACATAATTGCGCAATATTTGAATAGTTAGCCCTAGAACGCTTAGTCTTCAGTCATTCAATGTTCCACTGATGTACCTTTGTTTAGTATTTACCGCTCTCTTATACCGACAAATGCTGTTCCCGTAAAGGATAGTCCTCGTAGGGGGATTAGTACTGTCAGTGCACATCACGTTGTGCACTGCAGATATTACTTTAGTATCTTTGCAGCGTACCTTCGGCTCCCTAGGTGCACCCCCTTTCATTTCATTTACTGTACCTCCCTTCATGTTCTCTTCCTTCCTTCTTACTTTCCAACCTCTTTTAACAATTGTTTCATAGTGCAACTGCTTTGAGGTTTTCCTCCAGTTACACCTTTCAAACCTTTTTACTCTGATTTATCCTTTCAGTTCTAATTGGTCCCAGTGCTTGGCTTTTGGCCTAAATTACATATTCCATTCCAGCGCCTCAGTGGCGTGATTGGTATGATGTTGGCGTCCCACCTCGGTGGTCGCGGGTTCGATTCTCGGCCATTCCATTGAGGAGTGAGAGATGTGTATTTCTGGTGATAGAAATTCACTCTCGACGTGGTTCGGAAGTCACGTAAAGCCATTGGTCCCGTTGCTGAATAACCATTGGTTCCATGCAACGTAAAAACACCATACAAACAAATACATATTCCATTCCATTCCGTAAAGGGCGGTGCCGTCAGTGCCAGTGGACCTCACGCAGTTCTCTAGTTCTTTGCAGCTTCCCGTCTACTCCCTCCTGAAAACCCTTTCATTCCTTTTGCTATACCTCCGCTCGTGTTCTCATTCTTCCACCGTGCTTTCCACCCTCTCCTGTTAAATATTTCAACTTTATTTTCAACTCTGAATGACCTCTTAGGTCCTAGCGCTTGGTCTTTGGTCTAAATTTTATATTCCAATTTCAAGCCCTCTGTTACCATTACTTTCTCTCTTAATGGAAGTATCTGACAATGCTAACTTGGATAAATGTGTACGAGAGAGAGAGAGAGAGAGAGAGAGAGAGAGAGAGAGAGAGAGAGAGAGAGAGAGAGAGAGAGAGAGAGAGAGAGAAGGAAGCATAGATCCCTGGAGATGCAGAACAGATTTATGGCTGCTGATAAAATTTCTTTCTAAACTAACCCTTGATTGTATCGGGAGGAGTAAATCCGAGTGTTCCGTCTGTACGAAAATTCTAGGCGATAAGAAAAGGAGAAATGTAACACAGTAAAACTAAGAATGGTTAACTAGGTGAACTGAGAGATATAAATTGAAAACCGAAAGGGAAAGAATAATATGCATAGATGAAATTTACCGTATTCATTACACAAAAAGCATATAAAATTTTTTGATTAACAAAGCAGTTATGATATAAAGAAATGTCACTCCAATAAAAATTATAAGAAAAGAGAAATCAATTTAACCATTTATTTTAGTCATGAAATTAGGTAAAGTTGGCTTTGTAAGTTTCCCGAATAAAATAAGCCTTATTTGTCATTCGGTATGACTAACAATCATTACTGATACGGATATGAGAATATTAAGTTCTTGAACTGACGTTATCGGACTTTGTATCCTACTAATTCAGACGAGACGAAAAATCGTCGTATATGAAGAAATAAAAAAGATTTAAGATCAGAATGCGTAGTTATTCTTGACTCGTTTAATTCCAAGAAGAACCAGAGTCAAACCTTTTGTATATTACATTCAAATTAGTACGCAAATATATGAGCAGTTTGAGTCTTTGTGAGCCAATAAGGTAACGAGAATGTCTCAAAAAAGCGTACTGTAAACATCTCGATATTCCATTCGTAGTGACAGAAAAGGAAAATTTACACATTTTTCTTAGTTTTACTGTAACGGTCCAGATAGCAACACAATACACGTTGAGAGCAGTAGGTAGTAAACAGTAATTTCATTGCCTTTTGTCCAGGGAACAAATGATCAAAATCGCAATATGGCTATCAAAGGGATAAAATGACAAACTGCCATACGGATATTAAGTAAAAAAAATCACTAGGAAAATAGATAACTGAAGAACTGCCCGAAGAGCAAAACGAATATATAAGGAATTACAGAAAACAGTTAATGGCATCAAGTTTGACGAGCAAAATATTATATAATTCCTACCTCAATTTAATTAATATTAAGCCTGAGAGTCAAAGCACCAAATGAAAGTAAGGAGAAATTGCAGAAAAGAAGGCGAAAACACAATTGGAGAAAGAAAGAGAAAACGTGGGAGGTTCTGCGTTGCAATTTTGCAATTTGCATTGGAGATGACTCCGCAGCATCGCTGCTTGTGATCTCCAAGTACTCAGAGAAAACATTTGGCTGGATGCTACGCCATCTCCTCTGTCACGCTAATTCCGTTCTCCGGGAAATATTCGTAAGAGTTACACTGCGAATGTGTATATTCGAGCTTTCGTTCGTCTTTTTAGCGGCTTGTGCTCGTAGGTCGCGTGAAGATGACGAAGCGCAAGATGTTTAAAGATAAGTCTGCTTCTCGGATTGCATATTTTTTGTCAATATGCTTATTTTGGCCTTTAGTGTATAAACAACAGACCATAGCTAGTTTTTGTTGGCTTCTAGATACACCAAAAACTGACTGAATAGCAGCAGTTTTTTCCAGTATAAAGCAAAGACAGTTCACCTTCTTCCACCAGTAAAGCATTATTAGGTACTAAGTGATACTCGTTTCCATTTCTTAACACTCATACAACCACACAAGATAAATATATATAT
>NC_061108.1:92139592-92174592 GCF_015104395.2 Macrobrachium nipponense
ATGCGCTATAAGTGCTTGCATTCTGCATTCTCTTTTGGTCGTTGAAAATTCATAAGAGACCAAGCAACGCGGACACTCGTATATTCCAGTGGCGAGAGAGCTTATGCTAAAACATGTCCTGCGTAGCCTACTTTCATGGTGTTCCCTCTTGACTTTCTAGGCTAATCCATTCCCGGAGACTTGGGATGACCTCAAATGCAAATAAGAAAATGGTTGCCAAGGATCAGCCTGCGGTTGTTCATTTTCTCCGTTGCTCTTATCCTTTTTTTTTTTTTTTTTCCTTTTCGTGTTGCTAACCACTTTTATTTTTTCGATGTGATGTTCAGCTTATTCAACATTTCACATATATTACAAAATAAATTTTGATTTCATTTTTATTTCGTATATGAGTGATGATTCATGCGTATTCATATTCCTGGTCTCCATGTTAATTAATCTTCCATATTTTTCATTTTAAACGTAATTTCGGTGTGCCGAGGGATTTTGCATCCTGGATGTTACAAGAAATCAGTTTATCATTTCATTCATCTCCCACACTTTAAAAGAAAACCTAGGAAGGTATCAGATGCCAACCAATACTCGTTGTTATTGTTTTTTATTAGTATAAAATTGTGCAAATTTACTCTTTGTCATATTCACACATGTAGGTTGGTGTTTGGTGTTATGAAAAGTATGGTACCACTTCGCTTTACAAAACAGCTAATTGCGTTTTCCTTATTGTAAGATTTTCATTTTTTCGTGCAACTTTGTCATACTATTAATCATGCCAGGCTGCGTGATTGCATATAGCAATGATCAACTTTGCATTACTATTATGCTTTAAGATAACTGCATATTTCTAAAAGATAATGTACGCTAAAATAATTCACTATGCGATTTTTTTTATCCATAATTCACTTTAGCTATCGGGGAAATAGGGGATGCGATGCCATTTCACGTAAGTAGCGAGCTATTAGTATATGTGACTTTTATTTAGATTTCACACATGGTATGGTAGAGCGCAGTAAATGCCCCAGTAAATTTCCTTTACGACCAATTATACCGGAAGCTTCCTTTGGGTCATAATTTCTTTGGAGTTTCGCTTTGCCTGTTAGACTTCCATATGTCCAACAATTAAGTTGCCATGACAGCCTTTGCTAACAGTATTGTGCCGCGCTTTTGAAATTTATACGAACTCTTGATTTGATGTATTTTAGATAAGGAGATGATTCGCTTTTCGTTCTACTAAATGATATCACCGTTTTTTTTTCTTTTCTTATAATAATCGCAGAACTCCTGTTTTGCTCCAGTCTTCTTACAACCCACTAATACTTGCAATCAAAGCACATGCAAATATGAATATATATCCAAAGAGAAAAAATTATATTAAATCTTTGATTTATAGGTATACGTACGAAATGATTATATAAGTGTATAAAAACGAAAAAGACTGATTTTCCGGAATATTCAATATAATCCTAAAAATGATGAGTCAAATTCTATTCTGACGAGAGCACAGGAAATGAGGGAGACCGTGATGAAGTTATCGGAGCATGAAAAATGTATCTGGAAAATGGTACTTCTCTGTAGTCTGGCAACCTCACACTTCCTACTGCGTTGCGTGTGGATTTGCATCCCACCAAAGCGCAAGAACTTTGTCATTTATTTCTATTCGGATTAGAGACTCTCTCAAGAGAGAAGGGTATTCAAAAGGGTGTGAGGAAAACGAGAAGTTAAAAATCAATCATTGTGGAATTGAGAAATTGTCTTGTCTTAATGCAGTGACATACTATATATATATATATATATATATAATATATATATATATATATATGTATATATATATACGTATATATAGATTTTTTCCTATTTCTCCATTTTCAAGTCGTACACGATACAATTACTTAGTATTATTTATGCAGTTATCACATTTTCAATCACTATTGTAATTTCCATATTGCAAAAGAATATGATTCGCGAATATAGTACTTACTATGAGGTTGTAAATGTTTGATGATGGTCGCATTAAATGTCACTTTCATGGTGTCACTCTGCCAGGCCGTGTTTGTTTAAAACGGATTATCAGAGTAATGGCAGAGCAGAACAATGGATTAACTATTGAAACAAATACAAGCAAGAGTAAAATGTAAAAAAATGATAATAAAAGACATTATCATTACATTTTGGCTGTCACTTTGCAAAATTCAGAATGAAATAAAATGATGAATGAAACTGCATTGAAATGACTGGAAGAGAGAGAGAGAGAGAGAGAGAGAGAGAGAGAGAGAGAGAGAGAGAGAGAGTCTAAGGCTGCAATCCAAAGAGCAAGAAGGATTGCCGGAGGGAAGAGGGGAAAGAGGAGAAAAAATGAAGACGGGAAAAAACCGAGAACGGGCGATAGTGTTGATGATATAAAGCTGGAAAGCCATTGAGTGATACCAGGAATTATAGAAGTGAGAGGAACTTTCGGAGAGAAATATGGCGTCAAGGAGACAGATAAAAGAGGCAATGGCTGAAATGGAAATGAAATATTTCTGGGAAGGGAAATGTTCATTTTAGCGTCTGGGACAGACCGACTATAAAGGGAGAAAGGGACGCCGGTATTATTGGCAAAAGTAGGTGGACGTTTTCTAGATCTGTTCGTTGGAAATGTTAACAGGAATATTCTGAGGGAAAGATATCGCAGGACATAGTCAAAATGTAATGTATGCTATGAAAAGATGATATATTTAGAAAGATATAAGTGCATTTATGTATATGGATAATAATGAATAAAAATAAGAAACGAAATGGAACTCATTTAAATTCCCTAGAGAGCTTTTCGAGCAACAAATGTGCAGCGTCCCGGGATTGTAGAACGAAATGCGAATATTGGATCCAGAATTCTCAGAACTGAGATGCGTGAAAGACTGATCCTGGAAACTCGAACTTACTGTTTACACTAAAGGGAATAGAAAATGAAACCTGACGTTTACAATACAGCGGGAAAGTGGAGACCACACAGGAAGCTTGCAGTCGACCACCCAACTCTCGTGGGTAAAGTCTAAGGTAATATCAACATGATGAGCAGACTGGCAACTTTCTGACAGGGTTCAAAACATTCTAAGGTAGAAGTCAGGTCTTGAATATCTATTAGAGTATCTAGGAAAAATACATCTTCTCGTAGGTCTTTCCTTTCCTTTTTTGCGTGTGTGTATGTGTGTGTTTGTTTGTTTGTTTTGAATTCATTAAAAAAAATGCCGTTGAAAAGAAAAGCCCTAATTGACGGCTTGATTGGACGGATATATGGCATAGAAAAACAGAAAAGCCTTGTCCACTGTAAAAAAAAAAAAAAATGAAGATTCAAATATTACAGTGAATTTGAAAACGGTGGATTATTGGTAAATCAATGAAACATTAAGTTTTATCAAGATGAAAGTTTACATAAGACAGGTGAAAAATAGAATGACAGAATGATAAAGAACGAAAACAATTTGCAACCTCAGATAAATAAACAGATAAACAGACAGTGAATCCAGGACTGTAATAAGAGGAGGAAGAAGGATTGACCCCAGTGAGGAGGGTAAAATAAAAAAGAAAAAATGATTGGTGCAAGATGTGGAGCAATATGAAAGGGATGCGTGTAACAGAAATTGACCATTTTGGGCGAGGTAAGGAAGTATTCAATTTAATTTCTCGTATAATTCAACGTGGAAGGAGAAACGAATATAGACAGTATTGGCTGAAGTTAGTTCAGTGCCTTTGAAACACTTTTGTGATAAACTCTTGTTGCAGGAATAATGAAAATGATGGCTAACAAAAATGAAAGTGCTGCTGGTGGGACAGTTCAGATTAAGTTGCTCGAAGGATGGTCAATTGTTAAAGGGTTCAAGAGGCCCGGCGTTTGGCCCTGGACTGTCCATTTAGCAAAGACATGCCACAATAGATGACCAAATGAGTGTATGTATGAAAGACGAGTTTCTTCTTTAAAAATGAGACGATAATGATAATTAATTTTATTCGATGAAAGAGGTTACTGTAAAATTACAGTCTGCAATTCTTGTAAAGGCTAACTACAATTACGGGTTGTTATTATTCCACGCACTGTAGAGTGAAATTTGATAACTGGCGTGTATATGTGTCTCGGAACGTGGAGCCGGGAAATCCAGCGCGCAGATGACCGGTTCTCGAGAGTAGCTAATGGCTAATCCAATATCCAAAGAATACCTCTTTGGATATTGGGCTAATCCTAAGGCTGGGGGCGGGTGGGAGGAGGGTGTTAAGTGAAGAAGCGTCTAACGGCTGGTAGATCAGTCACTAATATTCAAGTAAGAAAAAAAATAATTTAAAGGGAAGTAACCATTGTTCTATAATGTCTCTCTAAATCATAGAGATAAAATCAAGTAAAATAAGGTCTATAATAAGTTTCGAAAACTTTATCAGAATATGATTATTGTGTTTAATATGTTTCTTATATACTGTATAAAAACTGATCAACAATTATGGATACAACTGAAAGCTCTGTCTGGTAAATTTCATCAGGTATCATTCTACAATAGAGAATATTTGATTGCAGAAAACGATTCGATGAGATATTCGGTTGTTGGTTAACTGGAGCGACGGGTTTCACTCGAAGTCCATGAAAATTCGAACCTTGCTCACTCTGATGCTCAGTTTTCAAAGGGATTTGCAATCTTTTCGATCTCCAACAATGATCTTCGAAAAGGAGTGCAATCCAAGCAATGCAGAATTAGCTTGTTCATGTGTTGTTGTTGTTATTATTATTATTATTATTATTATTATTATTATTATTATTATTATTTATTATTATTATTAGAAAGAAATTTAACCGGACCACCAAATCACATGTCTAGACTCCAACAATGTTCATTTGAATAATTAGCTTTCATATATATTGAGTTTTGGTAACTAATTCTAAGTAATCTGATAACTGTAAAAGAAACGAAATGCTAATTATAAAAAATCGAAGGCAGAAAGCAGAGCACTTACCTACGTACATTGCCTTTTGTTAAAAAATTAATTACATGACTATACTCTGTTTTTTTTTCATCTGTCCACTCTCCCTGTGGTGTTTTTGTATGGTAACACTGCGTCCTGGGCTTTAGATAGTTACGCTATGTGTAAGTTTTAGGTAAATAAAAGGATATCTGGGTGTACATTGCAACTGAAAAGTGTTTTAATGATTTACTATATGCGAATTACACCGTTAATATTCGAAATAGGATATTATAATCGTTGAATGTAAGCTGAATGTAACTATCTAAAGCCCGGGACGCAGTGTTGCCATACAAAACACCACAGGCGGATGGACAGATGGAAAAAAAACAGAGTATAGTGTCTCGTATTTATAAGGCATATTGTGAATATTTAAGATATTTGTGCATATTTCAGATATATTTGTGCTTGAATGCATGCAGAATCTATTAAAGTAACAAGCATCTCACTTGATTGATGTTATAGTTATGGTAAAGGAAGACAAAGCCCTGTTTGGCACCTCTGGGAGAAGGAGCTTGAATGTCAGAGGTGACTTTGGCGCGGCCCAGCTGGGTGCGTTCATTTGTACCTTTCTGTCAGGCAAGCTTCACACGCTGCACGTTGCAGTCATTTCATGTGACATAAACCCATATCCGTCATTCCTTAACCAACGTATGCTGTGGAAACTATGTAAGGAAATAAACAAAAAATATAATAAAAAAAAGTATAGTTACTGTACAAATATTGTTATCGTTTACCACTAGATGACGTATACCACTGCAAATAAAATGAGACCTAAAGTACCTATATACGGGAATCTCTTTGTCCCTAAAGAAAGGTGAGCCTGATGATTTACCTAGAACCTAACCTGACGACGTCGTTGGTTACTGAGAATGAAATTTCTTCTCAGGACAGGCTGCCTAGAAAAACAAAGATTTATAAATGATTTCCAGTACGGGCATAGGCTGTTGTAATGAGAGATAATTTTAGTGAGGATTCCTCAGAGAGGAACAGAAGTTGTGTTTAATCGTTTCCGTATGTTGAAATAATTGCAGAATGTACATCATTTTCAGTAAGTTTTCAGTTAGAAGGCAACGGGCGAGAAGAGCATCTTATAAAAATCCAGAAATTGCTCCATTTAGCTGGAGCCAGAGCTCTCTCAATGAGAAAATGAATATCATCTTCAACATTTTCAAAGAAGGATATCATTTTTTTTTATTATTCTAAAATAGTAAACATAACTCTCATATGCTTTTGATAGCTATTTACGATTAAATCAAAACATTTATACATATAAGGAAGTTTCATTATAGTAGATAAATAAGTAAATGAAAATGAAATTTCGATGTAGCTAAAGCTCAGATACTATGGGATAAATTCTAAAGTTTAATATTTATAGTTACAACTATGAAATGTCTGGTATGCTTTATCAGTCGATTTGACATATATGAGGTCAAACAAGTATTAACAGGTGAGACGGGGACACAACGCTGTATAGCTGCGAAAAATCACAAAAATCAGTCACTCCATCAGAAAGAGAATCTTTTCGTATTTTACATTAAATCCAAGTGCAAAGTCGGTGCAGGAAGGGATAAGAAAAAAATGTCTGTTCCACAAATCGAACAAAGAATTCTGCTGAAAGAGCAGTGAAAAGCACAGGCAAATATGTCCTGAAAACCCAAAAAGCCGAACAAGCTCTTTATAGATTAGCAAGACGTGGTCTGAGAATCCTAAAAGAACGACCGGCCTTAAAACATGCAGGCTTGAAGATTTTAGTTTTAAAGGAAGAAAGAGTGAGAGAGAAAGAGAGAGTAAAACAGTAAATTAAGAACTTGGGTCACTGAAAGGTAATTAAGAGGGGAGGTTAGAAGGAAGCTATAAAGTAACAAACAAACAAACAAAAAACTAAGTTATGTGAAGATAAAGAGCCAAGGAAACTGAATGATTAACGAATTATAACGTATTTTTGGAAATAGACAAGAAAGTCGTATAACTGTAAAGATGAAAATGATTCTCCCGAAAGTTGCAAATTAACGAAAAATGTGTCTCGCATATTAAAGGATGAATCACTTGAATTCTGATGAAATATGTGGACAAAATCATTTATATATACAAACGCAAATATATATATATATATATATATATATATATATATATATATGCGTGTCCTTAAATCCACGGTAAATAAAAAGGTTAAGTGAAACAGGGACTTGGATAAAGTACTTTTCTTGGTTTATTCTATATTTTCAAGTTCACACGGAATATAAAAGAAGTTGACAGGGCACACACACATACATACACACACACGCACACATACATACACACACCCAACAACATACACACACACACACCCACACACACACACACACACACACACATATATATATATATATATATAGTATATATAATATATATAATATATATATATATTATATATATGCAGCATTGCAACTGAATAGCTAGAATATGTCTAACTTGTCTATTGTGCTAAAGCCTTAGCACTAGCAAAGGTAACCTATGAAGCTAATAGATCAAGTTGGCCTTGTGCTTGAAGCTTGCTGCTTTCGTGCAAGCGCCCATATGCACTCCGTTGCGCGCATATGCACTCAGGTCGAAGTCGCGGGCCTCAGTTCCAGTGTAGCATTATTGACCTAGGAAAAAATGAAATCCTATTAACGAACTTAAAAATATTAAACGAATGGATTTTACTGTTTAAAATTAATTAGCAGTAGTTTTTCATGAAATCTACGAAATTACAGGAAATACGGTTACGGTAAGAGTCCTTGTTATTTTTTTTATTTATTTAGTTTTTTTTTTTTTTTTTTTTTTTTTTTTTTTGTGATACTGTGATGCACCAAGCGGTCATGACCCTTTAGTCTAGAGTTTAATAGCATTCGCTGACGTGTCCCTTCCCACTTCCTGCCGAAATGGGCAAATCAATTCCGCCTCTTCACAAAATGAAAAGAAGACTCCCTTGAGTCTTTTAACGGACGTGTGGCCGCTTAATTCAACCTTTAAGGATATGTCAAAAAAATCTAATTCTCCATTCAAATTCTCAGGATAAACCATTTTCAAGAGAATTCATAATTATTCACTATTCTATAATAGTTCATTGTAGTATAAAAATATAGGGATTCCTAGATAGACACTTACATAGGCATAAAGACAGATAAATAAGTAGAGAGAGATACCTGGCAAACTAAAAGGATTTTCTAGAATATTCCTCCAAACATATTTATCGAGGGGGGGAAAACCATTTGCCATTAATCATATCCAACAAGGATAAAAGGTGAGGAAAAAATTTTCTTTCAAGGGAGTCTTGTTATTTTTTAGTCGTGGAAAAACTGCCGAGAAGGGGAAATTTGTTATAAAGATAAATGAGAATGTCCATAAAAACAGCAGCACGCAAATGAAAGGCAAACGGAAAATAAATGACAATCAAAGAAAGAAGTTGGACGTATGTGTGAATAAAGTTGTGTGCAAAAGAATGAAAATGGTTTAAAATAGTAATGATAGAAATATAAAGAAAAAGAAGAATGTGTGCTACACCCAGCCTTTCTTGTTTGAGAAAAACAGAGCAGAAGGAAAAGATGGAGAAGATAGTTTTAACCAGCTCTCGTACTTCATAATACTTCATCATCACCGTGATATCAGTATTTTACCTGAGGGCGTTGGTAGGAGTGCGTGTGTACTTTATTCTCAACAACTTTTTCTTCCATCCCACATTTCGTTTTTGTTATAGCTACTCCTACAATTTTTCTTCGTTTATCATTTATATAGCCTTCCTTTCCTTTGGTTGCATGCGATAGATATCGAGGTAAATTTCGTGTTATAACGCACATAAATCACAAAAAAAGTAAATTCTAATCGTGATGAAATCAAATCTTCACTTGTTTAATATTCTACCTGATTTAAATACACATGACATTCCCATAAAATTTTTATTTGCGTCCTATTTCAAAGATTTTTGCCTTTTTCCTGTGCCTAGTGTTTAATCAACTTCAGTGGCTCTTCATACCTTGGGGTGAAATTGCGTTTGACATCGTCTTCCCTCAAGTCCAATGAAAAGATGGCTTTAAAAATGGTCGCTGTTTCTTACTTTCTAAATTTATATAGAGATTCCGTAATAATAATTAAAAAAAATTAAAAAAAATAGGAAAATTCGTCGCGTCTTTATCTCTCGTTTCAGTTCAATTTTTCCGGTTCGAAACTTGAAGTTTTCTGTTGATTATCTGTATTTTCTTTTTTTCTTTTTTCTTAGCTCATACTTTGCATAGTCTTCCTATGATCATTACAACTTAGATAGTGAGATCCAAATACTCTTCAGTTTCTCGCCCCTTTTAAAGCTATTGTCGGCAGTCTCATCTGTAGATACATGGTAGTATGATTACTTATGTACCCACGTCCCTATTTTTTTTTTATTTCAATTGCTCACAGAGGTTATCCTCTCTGGAAGAACAATGAAAGAGGGAAACTATTGCAAATGGCAAGAGATTAAAATACAGCTCACCGTTTTCCTTTTATCTTTTGATTCTGCTGACTCAGTCATTTCCTTTTGAATAAATATTGGTGTTCCAAGGAGAGAGCACTAATACTGTTATTCCCTATGTCCCATCTATATTCTTGTACACATACATTACACCAAATTCCTACATAAATTAATATGCATACTCATCTTTGAAATGTTGTCTTACATAGACATGAGCATTTATGTGCCATTTGTTCAATGAAATATGAATATTGTGAATATGAAATAGCGATTAAATGACTATCACATCAATACAACTTACCTTCATTCCTTCACATACCCTCATACAACTTATATATTTATTCCCGTCTTCCAAAGACAGAACAGGACTCCCAGGGCACATTACTAAACCCCCATTTCTCTCTCTCTCTCTCTCTCTCTCTCTCTCTCTCTCTCTCTCTCTCTCTCTTTTCCCAAAATTATGAAAATTATAAGTGTTTTTTAATTATTAAATACTCCGCTTACATAGTATCCTCAGTTCAGTTTCACTGTTATTTATAAGATATTTGGTCCTTTATACACCGAATTTTTGTTTATTTATTTGCAATACCAAAGCAAAGCCAAAATTTACTTTCTACTTTCTGTTCTTTCAAACATTTTCCCAGCTATTTCCCCAGTCCTTGAAACCGCTTTATCTCTCTCGGTCAGACAGTATACTCAAGTAGGTATCAACTATTTCATCTTCTACCCGACAAACGTCAAGGAAAATCTGTTCTTTTCCTCAAGCCTCAGGTCTAATGGTTATTGACGCTGAGACTATACGTACACACATTTGTTTTACTCTAATCTGCATGTAACCAGCCTTGTTTAAATTATGTTTGTTGCTTGTTAATCACCTCTAATCTATACTTTCACCAATGCCCCATTGGCTATGCCACTTAGGGATTACAATATTTGCTCTCATCTTTATACCACACCTAAAAAATCCCTGACTACTGTTGGATAACACAGCATAGCCCTTATCATAATCTCAAGGTAGTTTACCCTCTATTTTACTTTCAGCCTTATCGTCTGCCTGAAATGTATGTCCTGTATTTTGTATACTGCATGGTATCGTTTCTCTAGATTACCAATAAAATTGCATTAGACTGACTGATCGATACAAAATTATGCCATTTTCTTTTTTTCGGTATTAAACCTCATAATGTATCATTTTGACATTCAAAATATTGACTTCCAAACGATGGAACATGTAAGCCTTTACCTTTTTGTCGATATTAAATCTAATAATGTATTGTTTTGAAATTCTACATCTTGACATGCGAAAGAGGAAACATATATATAAAATAATTCGAATAACTCACTCCGTTTTGGAAAAAAGATTCTGTGAAAGATCACATTCTTTAAAGACTTAAATCTAACAAATGATCGCAAGATATTGCAGCTGACTTGCATCCCCTTCCGTTGTCATTGCACAATAGCATCATCAATTGTTTTCATCAGGGAGGAAAATCGTAAAGATCATAACTTTTGAATCTGCTATTGTTCTTTCCTTTACCTCTGAATTACACTTGAGCATAAATTATTGGTTCCTTTGAATCTCGGATTAATGAAATCATCGCAATCTTTAATCAAGTTTGTGGATTTGATTACCCTCTCTCGTAAAATATGTGGTTATTGCGATATAAGAAGGTGGTATCAAACAGATCGGAGCTCGGCGGTTATGTTGACAAACTTATGTATTAATAAAGCTTATTTTACGAATTATTCATTACTCGCCTTATTAATTTCTTTAATTTACCATTCTATATAAGCTTTTGTTAAATCATATATAAGTACTTCTGAATCATCATCACTGCAAATCTGATATCGAATTTTTTTATTATCATCTTTACTAATCTTATACATATGTGTGATACGGGTTATATATATATATAGATATATATTATATATTATATATATATATATATTATGCTATATACGATACATATATATATATTTATATAATATATATAGATATATTATATATATATATATTATATATAATCTTATATATATGTGTATATGTGTGTATATATATATATATATATATATATATATATATATATATATATATATAATAATATATATATATATATATATAATATATGTATATATATATATAATATGTATAATATATAATATATAAATATTATATATATATATATATATGAGAAATTAAAATCTGCCAGTTGCAAAATTGATGTCTTCGAGTCGATTCAGAATTCATCGTTCTTCTTAACTATCTATGCAAGTTTAGTTGATTTATTTTAATGTGAAGAACGTTTTACCATAACTGCCTTAACGAATACAATAAAAGAAAGTTGAACGAAAAATTTCCATATCGTTACCTTGATAGATCTCACTCCGTCCCGGTATTGGTTTTTCAGTCGTCATTGAGAGAATTGTGCAAACATTAAAATCCTAGAGTCTAATACAAGAAGCGTATAAAAGTGAAATTAGCTGGGCCATTATACACATTGAAGAAACACATGAGGAGTTTTAGGGATTTCATCGAGTAGGATATTAAAATAGAATCATTTTTATTCCTTAATTATAAAGGAAAAGATCTGCGAGACCCTGTAGATGTTATATCTGCTCGATTATTATATCCTTAACATTGTTAGATAAATAAAAATGTACTAGAGAAATAAGTCATACTAAAATTGCTGTGACTCGAACCCTCCGATTTTCCATAGCCTCTCTCTCTCTCTCTCTCTCTCTCTCTCTCTCTCTCTCTCTCTCTCTCTCTCTCTCTCTCTCTCTCTCTCTCTCTCTCTCTCTCTCATAGACAACCACGACTACAGATTCAGGGAAAAGCATATCTAATTAGTGAGTCATGTCTGTGAACTCCACTGAGAAAAGACAGGATTAAAAAGTTCAAGGTAATATTAATATTAATGAATATATTTTCTAATATACCTAACCATTAGTAAAATGAATAAATTCGCTGTTGAAGATCCGTGTTTTATTAAGGTATCTACGAATGTTATGAAGATTCATATTAACTTTCAAATCATTTTTTTCATTAGTAATTCATTGAAATTCATTCCAAGGAGTCCTTAGAATGTCGTTATGACGGAGCTTTTTTTAATAAGCGACAGTTAATTAAGTGTAACATTTACATTTCTAGAAAGTCGAAGCTCGGTGCTCACTATGAAAACTTACAGTGAAAAACTTTTTTTTCGATATTTAATTACTTGATACAATACCTTTGTGTCACACTTTTTCAACGACTTACTTTCATTTTAATAACGTCTTTCAGTTTATATCAACGCTAGGATACCCACAAGCGAAATACTTTTTTTAATTATCAAGAACTCTTGTAACTTCGGAATCATAAGAAAAGATTTATATAGGGGAAATACATATACGTGCATAGAAAATAGTCATATTTAAACGAGAAAATCTACGTGATTTTATTCAGAGGTACACGTTAGTCCAAGTACTATAATTATTGGAGAAACAAACCCACAGTTATGTATCCGTACAAATATTTTTAAAGATAAAGCTAAGCAGAGAGAGCTTTCGAGAATCTTTCAGATTCCCCCTTTCAGTCTGACGCGGAGAAGTAAAAGTATATCTTCAGAAAACAACTCCCTTACCTGATCCATCATCGTTTCTTTTAACGACTAATTCCTTGTTTTGTAAACAACTTCACCTGTTATGTGTTTTTCGTTTGTTAGTATCTCGACTTCTCAGCGTCAGACTGAAAATGGGAATCGTATAGATTCTCGAAAGCTTTCTTTGCAGCTATATTTCCGAATAAATGTTTGTACAGATACATAACTGGATTTGTTTCTCCATTTGAAGACTAATGCTACTATTTAAAAAATTCATCAGCTTTTGTCCTTTACTCGAGACACATCCAAAGGAGACCTGTTTACTCTAAGCGGTTTTGAGGAATCCACTCGACTGCGAGGAGATACGAACAAAGCTCGCAAAATTCATACGTCCCATGAATATTTCTTGAGCCTCCATTCCTTAATATGTCCACCTATTAGACTTGAAGCGTTTTATTTGACCAAAGGAAGGAATATGAAAAGGATATGATATACGAGTTTGTGGACAACAAATATTTTACGATATCGACTGTAATATGTTGGTGTGTATTTACTAATAAAAATTGCACATAAAAAAGGTCCATTTTATGCTATTTGCACCCCGGCTAACACCAGTATTCAGCAAAACGCGACATTGTTTACTATGTGTTATTCATTTTAAGTTCTCATCAAATGTTGAGGGACTATGTCCAAAGCCGTTGAATTTCTCCTCATTTTCCTACCAATTCTACCTGAATGTTTTTATTTTCAACTAAATAAACATGTCATTGTTTATTTCCACGAATTTTTACGAAAGTTACCAATATTCAGCAATTTATAGTAGTGATGACCTATTTGTCAAGACTTCTAAAATGATGATAATATGATATTAAAAAAAGGTTACACCGTATATTCATCATCTTATCAGCCAATCTATTCAAAGAGAACTTCTTTTGGTTAAAGCTCTCGGGAATGTCATACAAAATTATTTCACAGCTGAGCATATTAGTTTCAATTTCAACAGCATACGTATTCTAGAGCAATACTTTATTTATATATATATATATATATTATATATATATATATATATATATATATATATGTGTGTGTGTTGTGGGTGTGTGTGCACGCGCGAATTTATACATATATATAGTATATATATATATATATATATATATATATATATATATATATATATATATATATATATATACATCGAGCCACAATATCCTATAATATCTAATTCGCTCTACCTCGGATTAATATATTTTCCTTTATATGCTTAACCGAAGGGGAATTTTTTACACGATAATAGATTTGCCTGGTCCCAGGCGCGAACCCATGAAGCCATTCAAATCCAGGACGTCAGTGGAAGCTATTACCTACCCCACCACCGCAAGAGGCTATAAGTTTATGTCGTCTCTGACCCTCAAATACCTTTCGCGCTCAGGTAATTCGCTACCGAGGTCGAGGTGGGTTGATGTTGTCTTCTCGTTTAAGCCTTAACATACTAATAGAAAATTACAACATAAACGCTGACAAGTGTGGAAAGCAAAATAACATGAAATGTAGTCATGTTAGTTTATGTCACATGCCAATCTTCTTAACTGCCAGCATGGTATACATAATAACTAATTCACACCCATATTTTTCGTAATTTCTTTTATAGGATATGAAATAGTCATAAATCATCCATTTTCTGCACTAGTTCTTAAAGAGTAACTTGTTCTGTGGCTCGCGGAAGTTTGAAGAGAAAACTTCATGGCATTCGGGATGAAGTGATAAACGATACCTAATCAGCACATGGATGGGAATCCATCAAACAAATAATTCAAACGCTTGTCAGTACATGAGCCCTTTGAACAGCCTCAGTGAAGGACATGGAACTTACCACCTGATGACAAAGTTCCAGGGAACCGGAGTGATAATATCTTATGGTGCCACCCAGTTTAAAGATTAAAAAATCATGTTGAGAAATATATATATATATATATATATATATATATATATATATATATATATATATATATATATATATATAATTCGTTGGTTTGGAGACAACATCAACCCACCTCGACCTCGGTAACGAATTACCTGAGCGCAAAAGGTATTTGAGGGTCAGAGACGACATAAACTTATAGCCTCTTGCGGTGGTGGGGTAGGTAAAAGCTTCCACTGACGTCCTAGATTTGAATGGCTTCATGGGTTCGCGCCCGGGACCAGGCAAATCTATTATCGTGTAAAAAATTCCCCTTCGGTTAAGCATATATGAAAATATATTAATTCCGAGGTAGAGTGAATTACATATTAAAGGACATTGTAGCTCGATGTATGTATATGAATCACGGTAATGTGATATGACTTTAGTATATAATATAATATAATATATATATATAATATATATATATCTATATATTTCTCCACATGATTTTTTAATCTTAAAACTGGGTGGCACCATAAGATATTATCACTCCGGTTTCCTGGAACTTTGTCATCAGGTGGTAAGTTCCATGTCCTTCCCTGAGGCAGTTCAAAGAGCTCATGTACTGACACGCGTTTGAATTATTTGTTTGATGGATTCCCATCCGTGTACTGATTGGTATCTTTTATCACTTCATCTCGAATGCCATGAAGTTTTGTCTTCAAACTTTCGCGAGCCACAGAACAAGTTACTCTTTAAGAACTAGTGCAGAAAATGGATGATTTATGACTATTTCATATCCTATAAAAGAAATTACGAAAAATATGGGTGTGAATTAGTTATTATGTATACCATGCTGGCCAGTTAAGAAGATTGGGCATGTGACATATAAACTAACATGACTACTTTTCATGTTATTTTGCTTTCCACACTTGTCAGCGTTTATGTTGTAATTTTCTATTAGTATGTTAAGGCTTAAACGAGAAGAGCAAAACTCTAAACTGATAACTTAAGAATGGCTCTATTGACAAAAACTTCGCAATCGAAAGGAAACCTATAAGTGAAGACGAGTATTTTATAGGAAAAACAAAGTTCTGTGTTCTCAGAGTATTTCCATATCATTTTTCATAGACTCCAATGCCGTAAATTACCATCGTATGTTTCAAACTGCTGTTGTTTCAGAATTATATTCAAGCTTTTGTGTTTTGATATTTATCTTCATAATACATTTTGGTTCACATGCATATATCTATTCCTTTTCATTAAACTCCTTTCAGGCCTATCAGAGATGAAGATATTATGTCTCGTATCCCGAGGACGTTTGCATTGTCAAATTATAATATCTTGAGGAGTATTATTCATATTGCCTCCTTCCCAAAGCGAAGAATGAAAAGAGAGAGAGAAACTACTTTCTATTCCTGAAACGCATACGTACACATAAACAAGATAGACCGGATTTTCCCTTTTTTTTTATTGGGGAAAAGCAGAAACGAACAGGGATGGAATGCAAAGCATTGTCGAGCACGCAAAGAAAGAATTCCATCGTTCAGAAAGAAAGCACAAAAGCATTCGCAGCAGTTTTCATTGTTTTCAGGCACGGAATATGCCAATAGAAAAAAGAAATATGAAATTGGTCTCAAAAAGGGCTGCTTGAAATACAGTTTAAAAACACGACGTCTTATAAGATGAAGCGAACCATTCTGAGTTACATGTTTTATTTTCGTGAGTTTGTTAAGACTAAAAACTCAGTAAAAAGAAACATTTCATTTGTCGTCTTTTTAATATTGAGGCTTCTATAGAGAACATTTTCACTTGCAAATATCTTCTTTTGTAACTGCTTTTTTGCTTAATTATGTTTTGAAAAGGTCGTGAATTTATTCTCCTTTTGCATGTATCTATATCTAGTATCTGTTTATTTCTCTGCCTTTATCCATCTATTATATATATATATATATATATATATATATATATATATATATATATATATATATATATATATATATCATATATATACACATGTAAGAGATTACATATAATAACGAATGTATTGTGACATTCTATAAGTTGAAACATGTTGTTGAATTGATATCATGACTCCAGTGTTCCTGTAGGATCTTGCAGAATTGAAAAACGTAAGTTAGTGAAGAGCTGACATTGCCTTGACGTTGCTCTGACGACGCTTTGTATAACGTCTTAATTTGTAGACACCTGGATCATCAGTTTAATGTTGAAAAAGCTAACGCCAACCGATGTTGTCGTTCCCATTCCAGTCTGTGCCTACGTGACAGACCTAGATTAGTATGTTCATTTGTGTGTATAACATTGAGCAATGTATCGCTCGACTATATTCTTGTAAACCGAATTGTATATCAGACTTCTATCACACCTCTCCGCTTGAAGAGCTATCCAAATCTTCCTGTAGCTATCATTTGTGATGTAAGCTTGTTAAAAATAACTTGTTATTTAACTATGAGTTTTACCATCTTCAAACCTTCATACTAGAAGTAACGATTGATGGGGACTTAGAAGAATATCATCACAGTCAATGATACTTTTACGAAGATGTGGGTGTATACCAACCGACACTTGCGGATATCATTGCAGGTCAAAAAACCAACAGGGTGCCTTGCTAGTCAAACAATTGCAAGGCAATACCCTTAAATATATATATATATACACACACACACACACACACACACACACACACATATATATATATATATATATATATATATATATATATATATATATATATATGTGTATATATATATATATATATATATATATATATATATATATATATATAATATATATATATATATTATATATATATATATATATATATGATATATATATGTATATATATATATATATATATATATATATATATATATATATATATAGTATATATATATATATATATAATATATATATAATAAAAGAAGCCCATTAAAAATGCCAAAATATAGAAAGTAAGTAGTATATATCAGAGACTGCCAGCTTTCTCTTCAGAGAAGGCGGTATTTATACCAAGAGATCCATCCGCAGGTAGCCATTTTAGGTTACCCCCAATGATAATTCCTCTTTAATCTTCTTGAGTTTAGTTGAAAGAAGACTTTATCTATGATATCTGAATGCCAGAGCGCCTTTTGAGACGTTTGTTACCTGTCTTTGCTTAATCGAGGCTGACTCTATCATGTCTTTTGTACCGACATTTGCTGCTATGAATTATATGTGACAAATTCCAGTTATTCTGTGGTTATGGTTATTATATGGTTAAAAATAGCTGAGCTCTGTTGTCCATACCTAACTGACTGTTCATGTTGTATTAATCTCTGGGGAGGTGATTTTCCTGTAAAACTGATGTAAGACTGGTCCCAGCCCAGGCATGGGATTTTGTATACTCCTGTGTCCTTAAGGATTGTCTTTTGAATGGGAAACAGACAACAAAATTCCTTTATTTGATGATTTAATAATTAGAAACACGACAGAATACAAATTTACCATATACAGAAAACCAATGTTCTCACTTCCATGTATTCTACTGTAGTTATCATGACATTTCTATCAAGAAAGGCATAGCCAGCAACCTATTCTTAAGAGCCTTACGAATTTGTTCCACAGATTTCCTGAAAAGGAATTTGAACTAATTCGTAAGCAATTTTCGCCCTTAAGGTATCCTGACTATATAACTGAGAAAGAGATTCATAAAGCAAACTTAATTTTCTACTGGCCCTTTCAAGACAAGACCAGAGAAACACCCAAAATAAAACTTCCACACCTGGACAGGATTAAGACAGTGACCTAGACTCTTGGAAAATCTATACCTTTTGATTTTACCTACCCAAATACCCTACCTAAATCCCTGATCAACATCCAACAAAAGACAATCACCAAGGACACAGAAGTATGCAAATTCCCATGCCTGGACTGTGACCTATCTTACATCGGTTTTACGGGAAAACGGGAAAATCACTTCCCCAGAGATTAATACAACATAAAGGGTCAGTTAGATATAGACAACAGAGCTCAGCTATTTTTAAACACACAAATAACCAAAACCACAGAATAAAGTGGAATTTATCATGTTTAATTTATGGTAGCAAATGTCGGTACAAAAGCGTGATGATAGAGTCAGCCTTCATTAAACAATGACAGGTAATGAACATCTCAAAGGGTACCTGGCATTCAGATATATTAAATAAAGTCCTCCTTCAACCAATGCTTAAGAAGAATAAAGAGGAATGGTGGATGGGGGGGGAGCAGTGTAACCTAAAATGGCTTCCTGCAGATGGATCTCTTGTCATAAATGCTACCTTTTCTGTAACTGTTCTCATTTATTACCTTCTTGAAGAAGAGACCAGCAGGTCCTCTGAAATATAGTAGTACTTACTTTCTATATTTTGGCATTTTTTATGGGCTCCTTTTATAAGATGGAATTTTGTTGTAACATTTTTCTAGTTATACATTTTTATATATATATATATATATCTATATATATATATATATATATATATATATATATATATATATATATATATGTATGTATGAATAAGTTCACTCCTTCGTTCCTTCGTGTATTTGCAAAGTGACGTGTGGTATGAAATGTCAGTTTTGCTTTTGTTGTTTATTGAACAAGCATTTCGTTTACTTGGCATAAACGTGGTCTCACAAGAGTGACTGATGGCTGATTCATTGAGCCTCAGAAAACTGACACTTTTAGATGTAGTAATGAGGAGCAAACTTACACGTCAACGGAGTCTGCTATTCCCAAGTGCTTATAATACGACAGAAAAAAACATTTGGTATGAGCTTCCTTCATAATTAATTGCATATTTCCCGACGTGGAAATACGGGTTTCAATTGTATTCGTGAACACTTGGATTATTTGCTAAGTAATAGTAATAAACACCGTTCCCTGTAACTAACTTTGAAAATAATCATGATAAAAAAGAAAAATGTGTTTTACATAAATTTGACATTCATTGCACAGATTTTCAATACAAAAAATCACACACACACACACACACACACACACACACACACACACACACACATATATATATTATATATATATATTATATATATATATATATATATATATATATATATATATATATATTGTATGCTATTTTCTAAAATTCATACATTAAAGTATGGACGAATTTCGTAATTACAACATTTACTTTTTATTTTGTGTTTTTTTACAGTGATATTGTAAACTTTCGTTTTTAAACGTAACCAAAGTTATTATTCTAGCATAAGAGCTTTCTATATACAGCAAGAGAACTGGCATAAACAGCATTAAACTACATACCATTTGAAAGGAAATCCGCTGTAGGTTTTATGTGTAGAATAGACAAATATATCTGTAATGTATTATTTCTTTTCTCCAATTGCAAATTCTCGTTTTGACCTGTTATTTGTTTACATAGTGCGAATAATTACAAAGGTTTCAATAGTACCATAATGAAAATTCTAGTATTTATAACAACTCTGAGATTGTTCACAGAAAGATAACATCGCAAAGTTTAACTGAGGTCAGAGAAGTGGATACACACTGCATTTTATAGTTTTTTTTTTTTATATGAACTTAACCAATCTCCTTATGTCTCTGCCTCGCGAAAATTGTTCATCGTCATTCCAGATATTTCCGGTATTGGTTCATCGTTCAGTTCTCACTGTTCTTTCAAACAATTAAAGTGATTAATGCGAAATAACCACTTATTTCGCTTTGCCAAAAAAAAAAAAAAAAAAAATTCAAGACCACCACATTTAATAACGAAAAGAGTAATTATTTGTTTCTTGGTTCATTACATTTCTTTAATGCTTTCTTTTTTCATATTTACGTTCTCTTGTTGCTTTTATTTATCATAATTTAGCGTTTTTGTGCTTCATTGCATTATGTAACAAGTTAATGAAACTTCGTTTTATGTTTTATAACGATAGTCATACCAAACACATTAAGAAAGTTATACGACATCCAGTACCGCATTTATTATGGCAAGCTTATTGATAGAATATAAGTAAAACGTAAAGTAATATTATTCTGATTTAGTATCATTCATATCAATTCATGAAAAGAAAACTTCCACAATGTTATTAAACATCAAAACGTCAAGCTATATTTTTAGGCTAACGTAGCCTTCGAATGCGTAGTCTAATTGTGTAAAGTAACATCTATACATTCTTTCAACCCTCGTCTTATCTCCAGAAACAATTTGCCTAAATCAGCTAATCAGATATTAAGAAAATATCCTGATTTCATTCAGTAAATTAGTTTATTTTCGATTTCATTTTCTTTGTAGTGAGTCCTTGTGTGCATGTGTGATCACCGTTGTAACTCATTATATATCTATAGACTAAAAGATTAGGTAGGTCCCCGGCTGCATATTTCCCAAGTCTGGAAGAGTTTAGGGATGGGGAAAATTAGGACCAATCAAAGCGCGTGGAGCTGATCCAAGACGTCACAAGCCACGCCTTTTAGCTCCTTCCTCAGTCCTATGTATGTCCATTACTGCCGCCAGTCACTATGCCGAAGAAATACTTTCTTCTCAATTTCAGTTAACGGTTTGTATGACATACATTTTAGTCAGGTATATCTAAACATAATGCAATACTAATTTAACAACAATATATTCTTCAAATGAGATACATCGTGAAATATATTATGCGGTATTGGCTTCTCCCTCTTGGTAAATATTTTCACATGGCGAATTTCTAAATTATATACACGAAAATGCATGTTAAAGCCATTTATAAAGAGTGGCCATAACTCATGGGATAAATCAAACAATATACAAAATTGTAAAAATGATGGTATCTGACCTGTCTTTAGGGGAAAATAGAGATAGGGGAGTAGGCTTACACTACGGATTTCTATGGACATATTCTATTTCGTAGTAATGCACATTACTGTGCATTGTATAAAAGCAATATACTGGTCATTACTAGGCCATGAACAGGAATCAGAGTGATATAGTCCCTACCATTTACAGGGACACAGTATCAGCTTCATTCATTAAATTATTACAAGAGCTAATGTGCACCTAAGGAAACCTAAGGAAACCTACGGTATTGTCGTTTTGGTGATCTAAGTTAGCCTACTGTAACCAAATTTAGTTACGTGACAAACTCATCCTGTCAGTAGCTAATCTGAATATGGTTGTTTATCAAGGTGAACTTGATAAGCTGTAGTAAAAAATTGCCTTATTGAGGTGGATTCCATTTTCATAAAACCTTCCAGATGTCCTTGCCTAATTGGCCCTTGTTATTCATTGTGTACAAATATATACAAAGTTTTTATTGAAAATATTTTGCTTTTGATTTTTACTTTTCTTATATTGTGTACAAACAAATTAAAAGTGATAATAGTATAATTCAGTATTGAATATTTTTAGCAAGCCCTTACGTGATTTTTGCTTAAAATTCATTGTGTACAAAGAATTCACTGATATTTTAATTCATTTAATATTCTTAGTAATCCTTTCGTATTTGTCATTCATTGTGTGCAGAGAATCAAAATGAGTATTTCATTAGTATTTAATACTTTTAGCAATTATAGGAGTACAGAATACTACCTATTTACGGAGTTACAGTAGACTTTTTACTAAGCTGAACTAGAGCAGAATTGATGCGTAGATTTATTAGAACTGCGATATGCTTTAAAGTAAATATGGATAACACTTTTTTTCCAACTCTTTCAACAAAAAATTTCACACAAATATAATATTCGACATGTATTAATTAAGGCCAGGGATAACGGTAGTATATATATGAGTATACTACTATTTTCATCCAAGCTCACACTAATTGGCCAAATGTGTGCCTTAAATTAAGTGCATACATTTTTTTTTACGTATAGATTTTTGGCATTATGCCAAGCACTGGGGCAACTAAGGCCATTCAGCGCTGAAACAGAAATTGACAGTAAAAGGTTTGAAAGGTGTTAAGGGAGGAAAACCTCAAAGCAGTTGCACTATAAAGCAATTGTTAGGAAAGGGTGGACAACAAGATGGAAGAAAGTGAATATGAACGGAGGTAACAGTAAAATGAATGAAAGTAGTTGCAGCTAGGCGCCGAGGGTATGCTGCAAAGAACCTTAAGTAATGCCTACATTGCACCGAATGGGGTGTACTGACGAAACTATCCCCCTACGGGGTGCATAAATTTGTCATCAAAACTGTATCCTCCACATTTCTTTTAAGCATAAGGCAATTATGCTTAAAAGTTCTGTACTTAATAACTTTTTATAGCCTGAAACTACAGGCAGTAACGCCTGAAAAACGTTCCATGCTCCATTCTTTTAAGATCGTCACTTTCAAAGTCAAAGATTCTTGATGGGAGTCGAAGTGCCGCGAAGTCCTTGTCCTCCCGTCTGTAGTCTGTAGTGCTCATTTCAGGTCATATACCATCATTTTTACCATACCATCAATTTTATCATCTTGTATATTGTTTGATTCATACCATGTGTTATCGCAACTTTCTAAATGGCATTAAACACGCATTTTCAAGGATATAATTTAGCAACTTGCGATGAAAATATTTATGCAGTGAATATTGACCTTTTGAGCAGGAATTAAGAGGCACTGAGCACTATTACCAAGAGGGAGAAGCCAATAACGCTTAATATATTTCACGGTGTATCTCATTTGAAGAATATATTATTGAATTAGTGTTGCATTATGTTTACATATACCTGACTAAAATGTATAGGTCATACAAGCCGTAAATTGTGAAATGGGGAAGTTTTACTTCGGCATTGTGACTGGCAGTAATGGCTATGAGACCGAGAGCAGCTAAAAGGCGTGGCTTGTTACGTCATGGATCAGCTCCACGCGCTTTGATTGGTCCTAATTTTCCCCATCCCTAAACTCTTCCAGACTTGGGAAATTTGCTCCTCGGCTTTATGAATTGTAGTCTACAGGAAGAAGTGTGCGGGCTAACAACCTAATCCTGTAACACATGATAAAGAATAGGACCTTTTGGAAATCTTAATTCTCTGGTTGAACTAGAAATTACTCTGTAACCCACCATGGGGGGATAAAAAATTAAAAAATAACTTACATTTTAAATCATCTTCACATTTACATGTTGCATCACAGATAAATTTTCGGAGTAACAGAAGAGGTCATGCCGCCCCATTACCTTATCGACTGAGCTATACTATACTAAGAGCATGGATCTTTAATGTTCACAGTGACTTCTTAACTGTTCAGTCTCCTAACACTCAAGATTCTTTTCCATTAAAAGTTTTGAATACAAATCTATTTAGATAAATACGTAAAAATACCTGAAAAAGATATATTTTTATGTAAGCACCATAGTCATTATCATGCTGATTTAATACATAGCGAATAATTGTGTGATATCGAGCTACAGTAACGTTTTTCTTGACCCCTTCAGATGCTCGGGTCCATTCCCAGTCGGTTAGAAGGCCGTGATCGTAACTTAGGAAACATGGGCCTTGGCTAGAGTCAACAATACAAACACTAATTTAATTCTTTAAACAAAACAGATATGTAGGAACTTTCTAGAAATCTTAAAACTTTCGTCGCATCTGAATTAATATTCCTTTCACATGAAAGTCAACTTTCAGCGCCGCCCACCCCCCTCTCTCTTCCCACCCCCCCCCCCACCCCCCCCCCCCCCCCCCCCTCTCTCTCTTCTCTCTCTCTATCTCTCTCTCTCTCTCTCCTCTCTCTCTCAAGAGACAAAACTTGTGTAATACAAACCATTAGTCGTTTACTGAAGTATGTACGCTCGAATTAAAAGACACCGTAATATCAGTCAAACTACTTCTAGATGTGGTTGAACAAAATATTTTTTTTTAGCATGGTATCAATGAGAAATGCTGGTACGTTTGCAACCCCTAAGGGTTCGTCCACACGGAAGTATAATATATAAACACGACGACAACTTATTTCTTACATATCGCAAAAAGGTTGAAAATAAGTCACCGGTTTCAAGTGGCGAATGAGCCTTTGGCTAGTACTAAATCATCATATGAAGCACTGGTTAGAATTACCATTATGTCATTAACTTGTATTCAACCCTTTCCTGAAGTACATGCGATAAGTTATTGACGTGCATTTATGACATATTTTAGTGAAGTGTGAACACATCCTAAGATATTTTAGATATGCTTCAGCACATCTAATATTATGTGTTACTAGGCCACAGAAAATAACGGGAGTTTTCTGTCCTCTGTAATGAAACAACTGTTCCATACTTACGGAAAGAAGCAGTTTAGCAGCATGCATTTATCACATTCAACGAAATTATGCTGCCCTAGTTCCACAGTACCATATATCTTGCCCGAAGGGTGCGAGGCAGGAATATGGAACCATACAGAGAGTGGATAGAGATATTTTACTACAAGTGGAACATTAATCACACTATCATATAAAAATTCACACGGGGTTTGAGAGAGAGAGAGAGAGAGAGAGAGAGAGAGAGAGAGAGAGAGAGAGAGAGAGAGAGAGAGAGAGAATCTGTCGTAAAATCATATCAAATACAGAGGACATAGCGAAAACTGGGCGTTAGTGAAAACTATGAAAAATGATCAAAAAAACTAAAATTCAAACAATGAATTATAATTCATGAGAAAAGATGAATAAATTAATTTTCATAGCTCTCACCAGTTTTATTTATACAGACAATTTTCCATTTCATAAAGAGGTTTAAAAGTTTTCCATACATTTCTGTATTAATACAAAGAATCCGCTTTATAGAGGTTTGGAGAGGAGGATGAGTGTCTGAATCTGACTGTTGGGAATCAAAGTCTATACTTCCATAAGGGGAGATTATAGTCACCTACAACAGCAAACAATTTCAAAATGCATTCTCTCTCTCTCTCTCTCTCTCTCTCTCTCTCTCTCTCTCTCTCTCTCATTGCGGTCACCATTATTTATTGTGCTAAACTTCGTCTTTAATGGGACTGAAAGTGTGCATTGACTAGGCAAGTAATTTCTTATGTAACCAGAATGATAATATAATTTAATGCAGATCTTGTGTGCTTTCAAAACATATAAAATTGATAAGGGAATTTGAAGAGTAAAAAGAAAAAAATACATAAATGATGAGATGCAGAATTATTGGAAGATGTGAGGGCTGGATGATGAGATTTAATGATAAGAAGAAAAATAGTTTCATTAAAAGAAAGGTGAGTGGAAAGCGGTTTAATGATTTTTGATCAGCGTGTTAAATAGAAATACTGAAAGGTAATGTATGAAAGGAAAAGTAAGGCAAATAGGCAACGTGAGTTCAGCAGAAGCTAAGACCAGATATTATCTCTGCGAAGCCAAGTAACACAAATGAAGAGACTTTTTCAGGAATATGTTTATTTCAGGAAGCATTTGTCCGTTGAGCTTGTGATAAACTAAATTTATCAAGGGCAGCCTAATAGACTGACATTAGATACTAAATAAAGACAAAGCCCAGTATGGTATAGCTATGACGTAAAATTTGTACGATATGCGATTTTTAAAATGGGATCATATATATATATTATATAATATATATATATATATAATAATATATATATATATAATATATATATTATAATATATATATATTATATATATATATAAAATATATATATATATATATATCATAGAACTATATAAGGTTATATATATATAATAATATTATAATTATGTCATGGGTATATATATACATATATATATTGTAATTGAAAACTATTATAGTTATATATATATATATATATACTATACATATATGATCCCATTTTAAAAATCGCATATCGTACATAACGCCCCATTTTACATTCAGATATTCGACTTTATGGTAACTTAGCAGAGTGAAGCTCTCAAACATGATATTCACGTTCCGTACCATGTGCCTTTCATTTTGTATTTTCAAGAACCTGCTTTTTAAAGGAAATCACTTATGTGCCATAGCATAAATCTCATATTTCTTCTCATCTTTATTCAGAATGCTTACATAAGTTTATATTGAATCGTTCTTTTTATACCGTACTGTAGCAAATATTGATAGCTGTATTCGTAATAGTGGTAAGGAGGAAATTGCTACATTGCATGTAATGAAATAGCAGTTAAAACCAACGTAAATTCGTTGTTATTCTGAGCTGTTACCAGAGATTGCCTGATGCCCAATGGAAAGACCAATACGTTGAAAATTATTTGATTACTTCTATACAGTTCAAGTGTAAACTAATTAAAAGGACAGAATAACTCGTTCAAGATAAAGCTTAGTTTAACAATGTTAAAAGAAATGAACCAAAACTTTTATAAGCATATTTACAAATGCATATTTATTTGATTTATAAGTAGCAGTAAAATGAAATTCTTCGTAAAACGCTTCTGTTATCTTCCAGGAATTGTTTATGGGAAATTCTTGAAGGAGAAAATGACTACAGATTCTCAATGGCTTTGCCGAAGAAGGTATGGTCACATCACAACATGTTACAGTACTATATCCGGAACAGGTATGTAAGACAACCATCGAAACTTTGATCCTATTATTTATCGTAGATTCTTGCACTTATAATGACGTCTTTTGCATAAAGGTGATCGCAGAAGGGAGGCAAGACTGGTCGTAAGCAGTGTGGAGCGAGGACTCACAGATCTTTGGTTATTTGTTATGGTATGCCTGCACCATTACTTTTATCCTTACATTCAGCGAAGCCTAATTTCTCATGGAGCAGGCACATCAGGTGATGAAGACGCTTTGCTGAGATTGCATGTTGTTGAATTAAAGTAGAAGTTGTCATTATATAATCAACGTTATGCAATTTGTTGTCCTTCATAGGCACCAAAGAATAGGATGCTCAATCTACTACAGTGACGTTTTATTGACAATAATTACTTCTGTGCGTGCCCTACCATCCCGGTAGTAGGACTGATAAACCTTGATTTTCTTAGGAAGTATGAGAACTTTCTGCTCTAAAATGTTGCAGTTTTTGGAGGTTTATGTGGTACAGTAAGACTGTGAAACTGGGGATTTCACGAAATCCCTGAAATTTTCAGGGAATTCGTGAAATCACCAATTCACTTGGGGACATTTCATTCCCGAGGGGCTAATACTAAACACGGCGAAACAGTGATTAACTTCACTGTTTCGCCGTGTTTTGAAGTATTCCCTCGGGGATCAAACGCACTTAAAAACATTTGATCCCTGAGGGGCTCGTACTAAACACGGCGAAACAGTGAAGACGAATCAGTGTTTCGTAGTGTTTAGTACGAGACCCTAGTGATCAAATGTTCCGAAGTGACTTGGTGATTTCAAGAATTCTCTGAAAACTGCAGGGATTTCGTGAAATCCCTGGTTTCACAATCTTACTGTAACATATGCACTGATTTTTCTTGGTTTGTTGGAAGAATAAGAGTGCGTTATTGACGTAAAATCTTTGGTTTTGCAGTTTTCTCATATTGATTAACTATGGTACATATTGATAATAGCCATAATTCATATAACGAAGATAAATTTTTTTATTCCTGCTGACGTTTGAAAGTACTTCTGAATTTATTCTATCATTTCATTAAGTAGTTCTTAGCCCATTATTAGGCATGCAATTATGCTTTGGCGCATTCCCCGGAAAACCCCATTTAATTTTTTTTCTGCCTAATGTTGTTAATGAAATAAATATAGTACAGTCGGTTGAGACAGATTTTTTCCATCTTTTCATGTTCAAATCATCAAAGCCAATGTATGGGGGATTAACAAAATTGGTTACACTCCAGTTTAGAGTTCGGGTTGTTGGGTAAATTGCGAATATGCTAAAGTCATCTTAAGTATAAAATGTAAATTACATAGAAATGGAACTAGCAAGAATAAATGGAGATATTTACAGATTGATAGGCTGAAATCCAGTTACTTCATTCTTTCGAAACCTTTTCTCCTCTATATATCTTACATTCCCAACTCTGCCACTCCATCACACTTTCTCTTCGTTCTCATCTTTACCGTGTCACCAAACGTACAATTCCATCGACTCCTGATGCCCTTCAGCCCCGTAATTTTCCTCCAAACATGCTCTAGAGTACATTTCAAAAACATAACCAAAGTCGCACTCAGTTTTTCTACTTTTGTATCCGTCTCTTTTCTTGCTACTACATCACCAACTCTTCAAAATACCACTTCGGCGACAGAGGAGAAATCTTCTTCTGTATTTACTTCCTTGAAGTACCCTGTTTTCTTTTCTAAATTATTTGACCAGATTTGCCATTTCAATTTAAACATACTTTATAATCTTTCCACTTAACGAATTCGTTCAACTGCTTGTAAAACACATATGTACTTCAGGTAATTTATTTTTCTCCTTTCGAAATCAAATTTCATCATTCAGCCATTTGCAGCTTTTAATTCATCCTGCGACTCTCCATTGTCACGGGAAAGTCCCCCTAACTGTTCCACCAAATTCTTCAATTTGCACACTTGTCACAAACTTCCTACAAGGCATTGATTTCCTTTACACCCTATTGTCACTTCCTGCATCTCACACTTGGTGGTTTTAATTCTTCCTATAATCGCCTTTTGAGTTACTCTGAACTTTTACGTAATCCAGTAGATTCAAGCTCATCCGTCAACTCATTTCCAAAACACGCTCATTCTCAATTATTCCAGATGCTCTTTGCCTACCGACTAAGTCGTATTTTTCTTTGTAAGCTACCTTCAACTACTACTATTGTGGTAATAAGCTGTACGACCAACTGATTAGGTTACAATAGTGCCATATTTCTTGACAGAGTAATTTCTAGGGTTACAATAGTGCCATATCTCTTGACAGTAGTTTCTAGTTTGAGCTTTTTGACCAGCTAATCCGGGGAAAAAAACAGTAAATAGCAAATTAAACTTCTCTTGAGAACAATAGTAGTCTCGTTTGTACATGATTGATTTTGCAGGGGCATTAAGCGGTTCTTCTTGCACATTTCGGCCTTTTGTATTGCCAATGAAGTTTAGATTCATGAATTACAAAGTATTTACTTTTAAACCCTCCTTTTCTTTTACGTTTATCATAATGAATTTAACGGTGGTAAAAGGGTACCCAATTACGTCACTGGCAGATAAACTAAAAAAGGTATGAATATAGACTTTTATCTCAGTCCTTTCGACGATATATAAAAATAAAAATTGTTTCCAAATGTTGCACTGAACTTGCATAATGCTGAAGGGACATTTAGCGTCGAGTTTTGACACTTCTCGTGCTTTGTACGTGAAATATTATCAAAATTTTATTGAGATTCAAATTGAAATGATTCACACGTAGTTCGTGAGATAGAAAATGAGTTTGCTGTTTAATTAAGTGTCTAACAGTTGAATTGTCATATAAAATTTTTTTTAAAAATGCCTTCTTCTATATGAGGAAAAATTTCGGAAACTAGAAATGCCCATTATTCGTCTTTATTCAGTTCTCTGCAAATATTTTACAAATATGAACACTCATTCAAGATTCCCAAAATTAATTTAGTCAGGAATATTTTGTATAGTCTTTTTTCCTAAACAATATAGATTTTAACAAAGACAAAAATGGATATTTGTACATACGTCCTAATAAAAGTAAGAGAATACAATTAGAAGTACTTTTTCCTTTATCAGTAAATAATTTCCAGTGATTTTATAAGTTAAAACTGAAAAACAAATATTACCATAAAATGCTATTTCAACTCTTGAAGGCGGACGAACAAAACTAATTGCTAAAGGAAAGAAGCCATTCACTTATTATAATAAATTATTCAATAGAAGGCGAGAAAAGAGGCGAAACTATTGTTATATAATTTATTGTTTCTTGAGATACCTGATAAAAAGTACAACCAGCCATTTTAATGGAAGTATCAATTTCTCTCTTTGTATGACACAATTTAGTCAGAGCATCCTTTCGCTCCGTGTGTGTTCGTCAAGAGGTAAATTCATTCCTCTACGAAAGCATTTAACATTTCTTGAATTCCCAGATCAGTCTGACTTCTCTTGTTGGTGCGAGTTAATTGCTTGTGTCGCATCCCCTTTGATTTCGTCCCGTTCACTACGAGGTTTGTTTCGCCGGCGTGATTTCACTGACCAAGAGGCACACGAGGCTCTATGCTGAAGCAGAGACAGTTACACGAGTCCTTGGGTGCTGGCGCCCTCTCGTGGTTTTTAGTGAATTCTATTCCGTGGCTGGTCATAAAATTATTACTTTCATATTACCGATTAATGTCACTGTTGTCGTGGCTATTATTGTTCTTACTATGAATATTATCTCGGCATTTATTATTACTACTTGATCAGTAGTATTTATTAAGGATCAAGCGTGGTTTCAACTTCTGAAATGAGAAATTATTTCGGGGAAATGTCATACTTTGTCCTCACTTGCCACTCGCCATTACCACCAAATTATCTCTTCAGGAACCGAGATGAGGGGGAACTTCATATTGCATACATAACCGTAAAGTTATACGGCAGCTCTTATAACTTGAATGAGACTTTCCCACCGGCATTAACCCAGAAAGTTATTATTGTACGACATCTTATACATTTACCTTCTGGGCATTGGTAATTCTTATATGATACAGTGCAATGAGTGTTTGCTTCAGTCCCCTACCTTATCGCTTTCTCTTTGATCATGGCAATCGTCTATATATATGTATAATATATATATATATAATATATATATATATATATATATATATATATATATATTATATATATATATATCTAACTGATCAACCCGACGCTGTCCAGGAAATCTCTGATTACAACCGATAAACGTTCTCTCTCTCTCTCTCACTCTCTCTCTCTCTCTCTCTTTCATACACAACCATGAATACAGATTCAGGAAAAAGCATATCTAATTAGTGAGCCATGTCTGTGAACTCGACTGAGAAAAGTCAGAAGTGAATAGTTCAAATGAATACATTTTCTAATATACCTAACCATTAGTAAAATTAATAAATTCGCTGTTTAAGATCCATGTCTTATTAAGGTATCTACGAATGTGTTTATTAAGGTATCTACGAATGTTATGAAGAGTCATATTAGCTTTCAATTTATTTTGTTAATTCGAAATTCATTGAAATTCATTCCTGTAAAGATAGATGCTTCCCTTCCCAACCTCCTATTGGGGCTGCACTTGGACTTAAGGGCTTATGGAGTGTCACTATTCATCTCAGCAACCTTGAAAACTGGATTAGACACTAATATATGGTGCTTTCACTTATTTTTACATCTCACCCATTCTCACCCCCCTTCCTATTGGGGCTGAAATTGAACTTGAAGGGTATCAAGTGTCACTATTCATCTCTGCAACCTAGAAACTAAGGATTAGACACTAATATCTGTCATTTTCGATTGTTTTTACATGTCATGCCCTTCCCACCTCCTTGTTACACCCCTCCCTATTGAGACTTAAAGGGCTTCAGGAGGGTCACTTTTCTTCTTAAATAGCTCAGAAACTATGGGTTAGTCACTAATATCCTTGGTTTTACGTTATTTTTACATGTCACTCCCTTCCCACCTAATTATCACCACCCTGCCCCCTTCCTTTCAGGGCAGAATATGGACATGGACTTGTAGGGCATCAGGAGTGTCACTGTTTATCTCAGCGACCTCGAAAACTATGGATTAAACACTCTATGTGTTGTTTTCTGTAATTTTTACAATTCCCACCTTCCCACATCAACCCTCACCCAACTTTGGTGCCAGTGATATCTTAACCCCACAGTGTTCATTACCAGATGGTAAGTAATATATGTTCACCAAATTTGATTAAAATTGATCAATGCATTTCATAGGGCACGTGGACTATAGACACATGCACATATAGATAAATAGATACATAGATAGATAGGGTACACACAAATTACAAGTGTATTATATATATATACATAATTATTAACATATATATATATATAATCTATTATATATATATGTGTGTGTGTGTGTGTGTGTGTGTGTGTGTATGTATATATATATATATATATATATATTATAGTATATATATATGTATATATATATATATACTCATTCATAGTTTTCACTACATATCTATCTAGGTGTGCTGTAATTGTTCTAAGGGAAATGCCACAATTTTCTTCATGTAATATAAAAATGTGTAATTATTCCGACTTAAAGGCTATCAATGTAACTTTTTGAAACCAATATTTACTTTGTTGAAGCAATATTGAAAGGTAAGCGGAATAACTTTAAGAAGGGTTCTGGAGGAGTTCAGGTGTAAAGAACGTCGTAGAAAACTAAGAAAGATGAAATGGCATTCTACAGTGGCTGCTGTTTCGTTCTCAGGACTTCACTGTTATATTCTTGTGATGACAAGGATCCTGATCACCTGAGACCTAAGCTATTTCATCGGTTTCTGAGATCCACACAAAAAAAGAAAAAACTTTGACCTGAATTTGCCTAGTGAGTTTGGAAAACAATTATGGGATAATCGTTTAAGTAACAGAAAAATGTAATGGAAATAATGGAAAAGTCTTGTGTTTTCAGAAAAAGAGATAAGGTAAAATAAATCATCGTAGGTTTACTCATCATCTTAGTTAACATCATAATTGAGGCAAGAGATATCGAAGCATAGCCACTCAGATCTTAAGGGAGAAGGAGATATTAGTAATACAAGGAAGGGTAATTAATCGGCAACCAGCTTACACCTTTTAACAAGGCAGGGAGCAGACAGACGGGTCATGCATCCTTTGATAAGCATTCGGGTCTGGGCTGTCTGAATCGATCAGCTATCCAAAAAAAATGACGCGTTGATGGTTTGATTAAGAACAGTAATTGCTCAGAAAAATGTAAATAGATGGTGCCTATATTCCCGTCACCTGTGAACTGGCATGCTCATGACCCACAGGGGATTCGACATTTTGAAAGGACATAAATTAGTATAGAAGGCCTCGTGGTTAAGATGGGCCCATTGTGCTACTGGCCAATTTCGCCCTACAACGTTCTTTCTAAGTGTTCTCCCTTGTTGATCTTCCCCTATCCTCTCTCCAATTACCAATCCTCTGTGAATCAAGAAAACAAGATCGAGTCAAAACTTATCCTTGCAATACAACACCGGCAAGAATCGCTAAATGCCTGTTCCTATCACCAGATTTAGTAATGTGGAAATCCTCTGAGTTTTCAGTTACCTAGTTAAGGATGTGGTAATTAATCTAAAGTTAACTCTATTCCAATACTTCATCTTTGCAGAAGAAACTGATTATTGCAAAACCAGTTCGTGGTGGTAATTCAAGGACGTTTTGAGATTAAAAGCCATTTAGTTACTCGTCTGAAACAATTGGCTGGGTAATCCACTTAACACAGAAATTAATCATGAAAGCGGAAGCTTGATCGTAACAAAGTGGGCGTTAATGAAGATTAATCCTAATATTGCACATTTTATCATTTACAGATTTGCATGAAAATTAATTCGTGCAATTAAAGGACAGATCAAGGTGAATGACATTTCAGAAATCAATCAACAACCAAAAGGTACTTATATACCAAGTTTCATAAAATCAAAGGTTGACATTATAATTGCCCGGCTGCCTTAAACGAACAAAATGTATACACAACTGTCCTTAATCTGTCAAGTATTTACCTTTCAAATTTCTTCTTTTATAAAAAGACCTTTATCACACTATGCCAAATTTTGATAAACCGAGATTTTATGTTAACGCAGTTCCTAAGTCTAGGGTAAAGTAAAGCTAAGATTTGTACTTGTAAATTGACCTCTGACTTTGAAAAAGAATGTATGTGCAAATTTATGGGGAAATTGATCTCCAGTACTCAAAGTACTTGCTTGCCAAGTTCTATTATAACAAATTTTTTTTTAAATGCAGAGGATGACTAGAAATAATAATTATAATAACTAGATTTTAAATGCATCTGTCCTTACGAGCAGATGTTCTAGATAATGCAACTGCTCTTATCATTGTCCAGTGCAGCGTGTGATTGGTGAAAAGCTATTGAAGTGTATATCTATTTTCAGACATAATAACAAAGTAATAAAATAACCTTGGATGAGTAATAGAGCAGAAGTCTTTTGCAAGTTGGACGTAATGAAATATTACATTATTAAGCGCCCTGGCAACATTTATTACAGTTTCAGAATTCTACAGAAATA